>NW_026067897.1:14802086-15117586 GCF_014885135.2 Alexandromys fortis
CCCCCCCCCCCCGCCAGATCAGTTCAAACTTGGCTTTGTGTCCTGCAACCCAAGGACTCCTAATTAGCATATACTTGGACCTCCCAGAGTCAGAGAATCGTGAGGAGGCACGTGATTACTCTGTGCCTCCCTTCCATCGCTATTTGGTCTGAGTAATCTGGAAGGCACATGGAGCCTAGAAGAGAGGTGGTGGAGCAGGGGCACGGGACTGCCCAATTCTGCAAAGGCACAGCATGGGCGGGGAGTAGGGGGTGGGGAGACTGTAAAAGTCCACAGGAACACAGGAATGGAAAGCAGAAAGAGTCCGGATCAGGCCAGCTCTGATAGCAGGTGGAGTTGATATTAGATCGACTTAATTCCAATAAATAAACCTTGGAGCGGAGTTGTTTACATAAAAACTGAGTGTGTGAAACTGAGTGTGTGTGTATGTGTGTGCACGTGTGTGAGTATGTGTGTGGT
Organism: Alexandromys fortis; assembly: GCF_014885135.2. Classification (NCBI taxonomy): domain Eukaryota; kingdom Metazoa; phylum Chordata; class Mammalia; order Rodentia; family Cricetidae; genus Alexandromys; species Alexandromys fortis. The sequence goes on from NW_026067897.1 coordinate 14,802,546, forward strand.
ATATATGTGTGGGAGTGTGTGTGTACGCATGTGTGTGGTGTGCGTGTATATGTGGTATATGTGTGTGCATGGTGTGTGTGCATGCACCTATATTTAAATGCCCATGTTGGGTGTTCTAGTCTCACTTTCTACTTTACTCCCCTGAGGCAGAGCCTCTCTCTGAACCTGAAGCTAATTATTTGTATTAGTTCCCTTTTTTCCTATTGCTGTGCTAAAATATCAAAGAAATCACTTGATTCAGCTTAAAGTTCCAGAGGGCTGGAGTCCATCAAGCGCGAGCAAAGGCATGGTGGCAGGAACAGCGGGGGAGCTCCCATCTCAAAACTACAGGCAGGAATCAGAGAGAGGATCCTGGAAATGGCAAGAGTCAATGCCCACCCCCAGTTGACACACCTCCTCCACCAAAGCCACACCTCCTAATCCTTCCCAAACTACTTCCTGGGCCTCTAACTTGAAGACAGTGGGTCTGGGGGTGTTTAGGCTACCTAATCAAGCGTGAGACAGCCCCTCATTATCCATCTCTTCACATTCATCCACATTTACTCGTTTTTTTCCTCTTAGGGGATGGGTCTGGACACTGACTAACATGTATGACTACAGAGCTATGTGTACGCATGAGCATATTATAAGCCCTTGGCTTTGCAACATCATTTAAAACGTAGGTGGACCACAGCCAAGCTGAGAGCGGAGTCACCTCTTACAAAAACATTCTCTGCAGATGTGGGATTTGGCCAGAAACTCAGCTGTGGGAAACATGTCTCACTTTCTAAGTGGCTTCTCTCCCAGCCCACAAGCAGTTCTGATGAGCAAGGACTTGCTATGTCATCGGCTTTGCCTGTAGAGCTTGCTGAGCCCCATGCTTTGGTACTGGAAGTTTTATGACCAAAAATGTGTTTATTATTATTATTGTTACTTTGCAAACCACCTAGGGGGTTTTCTCTCCTTCTTCCTTTTATCACCCGGCCATTAAAAAGGGCAGGGATCGAGGGAGAGAGAGTGGCTTACTCCGACAGTCTAAGCCTGTCACCGTGTGTCACCATGCTCATTCAGTAACAGACCAAATCTGTTTTCCCTTTCTTTCTTAGATTGACACGGAGGCCCTGGATCTTTGTTTTTGTGGTGTCCTTGGTTTTGACTTCACATAAGGCAGAGGCAAAGCCATGAGGCATGCCACTGGACACTTGCCCACAGACACTGACTTCCTGAGAGCGCCCTTTAGAACTCTGGATTGGAAATGATTCTCAACACTGGCTACTCTAGGCAGGGCCTTGACAAGAGCTGCATGCCAACATCTTTTGTCCTTTGGTCTCTATCTGTCATCAGAGTCAGGTCCAGATCTTGGGCCAGCATGTGATGGGCTCTTCCTCTGCCCTGCACCCCATTTGTACTTCACATTTTTGCTTTGATTTTAGGCTCTAGGGGTTGGGAAGAGCATCTGTTTGTATATCACCTTGCTTCCAATGTCAGGCACACAGTAATTGCTTTATAGATGTTTGTTCAGTGACAGCAGCTGCACACAATGAGAAGCTGAGGCCCCGCCCAAAGGTAGTTAAATGCCACTAAACCCGGCTTAAGCCAGACACTTGTACCAATTACTGGCTACATCTTGGGCACGTTAGTTAGTCATGCAAAGCCTCAATTTTCTATACCATAAAGCAGGGGTAATGATAGCTGTGTCACGGGGTTATTAGAAGATCATATTAGACAGTACTCATGACAGCATGTGCGCACCGTGTTATCTTTGCCATTATTCTCTGTCTCCCTCGTGAGAAGATTAGATGTGATCACTCAGTGCCAAGACACTTTCAGAGCTACTTCATGGGAAGAGTCTATTGCTCTAACCCTCCCGTGCCAGCCCCAATGGAACACACACTACAGGCACCATGGCGAAGTGACCACTGTGTGAGTCACGTGGAGTTTGTGAGAGAGTGAGCGACGTCACACGTGGGGATGCAGTCTTCATTCTGAGTCCTAGAATGAAGCCATCTAGATTAAAGCCATGGGCTTTAATCACACCCATGAGCAAGCTAGGCGTGGTGAGTCACACCTAGAATCCCAGCACTTGGGAGGAGGAGGCCCTCTTTGGCCACTGAGCGAGTTCAAGGTTAGTCTCAGCATCAGGACCGAAATAATGAAAGAATGATGAGTAATAACCGCCCCCCCCCACAACCTCTGGAATTACACAGCCTAGAGGGAAAGCAGCCTGATACAGCGTGCAGGCCACAAAACAGGGACAGTTCAGTCCTTCAGGAAGGATGGACGGATCCCGAGGCCTCTCTCACGCTGTTGCTTTTGTAGTGTGACATTCGGTCAACTCAGTCACTGCAGTAAACTCAGGTTGCGTTGTCTGGCGTGACAGGGAAGTAGAATTCTCATCTCAAATGTTTTTATTTATTTACTTGTGTGTGTGTGCACACACTATGTACAGCAAGTGTGTGTAGGTCAGAGGGCAACTTTCGGGAGCTGGTTCTCTCCTCCCACCACCTGGGGCCCATGTGTCAAGCTCAGGTCCTTCAGTTTGGCAACAGGTGCCCTTACCCACGTGCCAAGTCTCGCTATCCCCATCATTATGTTTACTGGAGGCAAACCTGAATCGCTCTACCAGGGTTTACCAGTAGTACGTAGGGTCCAGGAATTCCACCCAGCATTCCTTTCCTGGATTCTTCATTCCAACTGCTAAGTTTATGTTGACTGAATCCTTTTGTGTTCATAGAGCTATCACCGGAGAACGGTGTGCTATGCGTCCTATCTTTACCCCTGTGCAGTGGGGCAGCAGTGCACCTGAGGCCCAGGGCGCTGGCAATGCTAGTCAGCCTCCCACCCCCTGCCAGAACTGGTGGGGACCATTACCTTTGTGCCACCCCCGTAGGCGGTGGTGTGTCATGTGCTGTGGCTTCCCCTTCACTGCGCATACACCCGGCAGAGGGGTAGGGAAGGGGCCAGCATTGCCCTTGTTAAACAGCAGGTGTTTTGAGAAGCGGAAAAGCTCCCCAGAGGCCACAGCTCATCCAGCTAACAGGGACACCCCAGCCTGCGGAACAGTGACCTCCCCTTCACGTGATGGTGCCTCCATGACTGTGCATAGCCGCAGTTCCTTCTGCTTATTCTAGACTGAGTGATGCTAGCCTGTGCTGTTTTCTGTGGGGCAGTGAGGTCCTCCAGCCTGGGTGGTGACTTCGGTTCACACCATGTGGCCACTCTCATCCTCAAGTCATTAGAGAGTGGAAAGCCCTCAGATAGGGGTCTCTGTTTCTCTTACATCAGCAGGCTGCCCAAAGACTGGCCTAGGCTAAGGAGTGAGAAGCAGGGGCACAGGGGATGCTGGCAGGGTCTATTTTTCTTCACCAGCTCCTACTCAGGGACCGTTTTCTTTGCTTGCACGCGAGGCCCTGCAGTCAGCACGGATGGAGCACTCGCAGGGTAGCCCCCTTGTCCTACAGCAATCCGACCTTAGCCAGAGGACAGACCTGGCAACAGGGCACGCCGCAGGGGTGGGAGGCTTTCCTTACGGGACTAGAAAAGAGAGAGTTGGTAGACGTGAACTCTGGTGAGTGTGAGAGCAGGCGGCAGGAAGCCTGGCCTAGAGGGATGAGTAATATTTCTGTAGGCAGGCCTGGCAGAGAACATTTTAGAGGAACAGGACGTTCAGGATAGGGAGATGGGGATGATGGGGCAGGGACTGTGCAGTGAGTCAGAAACCTGGAAGCCTGGGTTGAAATCCAAATTTCCAGCAGGTAAGTCCCAACGTGAGATGATCTTTTTTTATCTTTACAAGGTATTCTCCCAGCCTCTCTTACACACACACACACACACACACACACACACACACACACACACACGGTTTATTGATACAGGGCATCATGTAGCCTAGGTTAATCTCAATTTACTATGTAGCCCAAGATAACCTCCAGAGTGCTGGGATTACAGGTGTGTGCCTGAAGACTTGGCTTCCTCAAAGGGTATATCTTTTTTGTTTGTTTATTTTTATTTATTTATTTTTTTGAGACAGGGTTTCTCTGTGGCTTTGGAGCCTATACTGGAACTAGCTCTTGTAGACCAGGCTGGTCTCGACTCACAGAGATTCCCCTGCCTCTGCCTCCTGAGTGCTGGGATTAAAGGCGTGCACCACCACCGCCCAACCTCAAAGGGATATCGTAATACAGCATTTGAGAGGCTCAGTTCTGCACCAGCCTGAGCACCGTAAGACCCTTTCTTACAGCTGCAACAACAGCAGCAACAGATTCTTCAGTTCAGTCTTAGCACAGGGAAGCTGAGATCTGGGAGACAGTTCAACTCTTTCTTGGATGTGTGACGCTGAGAGACAGAAACTCCAAGTAGCCTGAGGAGTGGAAAACAGCTACCAGGGATGCAGAGGCCGCTAGTCCAGGCAGCAAGGAGATTTTTCCCTTCTTTGTAAAGAAGGGTTAAGAATAAACATGACAAAGCATGGAGGAGGAGACAAAGCTAAAGGCTGAGAGGCAAGTACAGATAAAGAAACAGAGTCATTCACTGTCTGAGCTATTTAAGCATCATCATCTATGGTCCACAATGGTCTGGGCCTCTGGGCAAGATCATCAGATGAAAATCCCTGGCCTTCTGAAGTTTTGTTTGCTTCTTTGTTTTGAGCTATATAAAGTCCAGGCTAGCCTGAAACTTTCTATATAGCCCAGACTGGCCTGGAGCTCACGGCAACCCTCCTGATTTAGCTCCCCAGAGAGCTGGAATTTCAGGCCTGTGCCTCCATGTCTGGCTATTGAAGCTTCCCTTTTAAGGGAACTCAGAGTATTCGTTTATGTTTTCTGTTTGCCTAGGGCATGATTCTATATGAGTAGCCACTTGCTAACTCAGACGGTATCAGCACACACCCAGACTTCAGTCTTGGAGAGCCTGTGTAGGCTGGCCTGACCACCAGAGGAGGTCAGGAGAAGCATGACTCCTTTCTTTGCAGACCCTGGGTTGGAGGGAACCTCAAGAATGACTGAGACCAAACTGTTTGTAAGACCAGAAAACTTGGTGTTTATCGCCCATGGGTGTGTGGACTAAGACAAGTGTCTATTCCTACTGTGGCTGATATTTAGGAATTAAGTGACTGAGAAAGGCACTGGAAGGTGAGAGAGAGGAAGAAGGTGTTCAGGGGGCTTGAAGTCCCTTAGGCAAGACAGGAGACATAAGTGGATCTCTGCCCCGGACCACCAGAGGTAGAGCTGTAGAGCCTTTCTATTGGCAGCTACTTTAGTCTGGAACATTCTTGGTCTGGTAGCCTTCCTCCTCTCTAGAGTCAGCTGGAATGTCTCATCTCTACTAAGGCCTTCTCAGGAGGCATGAGTGTTCCTTTGTGAACACAAGTGTTGGGTCTCACAGGTTGTCCATATATCTAGAAATGAACTCAACTTGGACTATAGAAGGATGTCTGGTGTGTAGATAAAAGCCAGAACTCCTCAGGGGACTTGTGAAGCCAGTTTTCCCTCTACCAAAAGGAGCCATTTCCTTCACCTCTGGCAAAAGGGACATAAGGCTTCTTATGGCACCTATCAGCATATCAAAGCCCAAGCTGGCCTCGAGTGGCTCGCAGTATCACAAGTCCCTATTATATATTTCAAAGTCCATGCTCACCCTTCCCTTCCCCACAGCTCCTCATCCTTCTTATAACCTGCATGATTTGTCCCCACCCCCTCTCTTACTATCTGTCCTTTCCTGCTCAGTGTTCCCTTGCTATTTTCTCTATCGCTTGCTGTCCTGCGAGCTGCACTATTTTTTTCCAGCTCTCCCCATTCCTAGTCTGGCCACATTCGGTCTGTTTCTCTCTGCTCTGGCTCTTCTAGAGGACTCAGGATATTTCCTCTCTCTTAGTCACAATATTCAGTGGTATGTCAGCAGTTTCTTTTCTGCACATCCTCACATATAATACGCATGCGTGCATATCTGTCCGTGCACATGCATAGTGTGTTTGTGCATGCGCACAGTGCCCGAGGGAGTGAAGGGAACTACCAGGCTCCAGGCCTTGCATTTAACAATCCTACAATGGCTTTCTGTCACTGTCTCCTCTGAGCTTATGTCTCACTGCTGATACCAAGTTCTCAGTTATTGGAGCCAGTACATGAGCCAGGACACTCCCCGAAAAGTGGGGGAGTGTATAATGCCATTGAAAGAGATCCTGAGACAGACAATCTGATGGCTAGCTAGCCTATACTATGCCTGATAAGACAGCCTTTCTGGTTACACAGACTACTACTACTACCGAGTAGTGAAAAGCCAAGGAAGGCTCTTGATCAGCCCTGACAATCACATGAAACTCCCGAGGGCTCCCTCTATAATTTCTTTGTGCTGACTGTGGGGCTTGGAGCCAGTTATAAGTGGAAGATGCTGGAGTGGGTGCAATGTGGATATTCTCAGGGTGCAACCAGACCTCCCAACTAGCCAGAAAAGTGGGACTTTTGCCTTGGGAAATTCCTGCCTCCTTCCTGCTGCTGATGTAGCTTGAAGTTCCCAGGGAAAACCCCTGAGTGCGGTGGTTGTTTCAGTTTAGGCTAGAAACAGGAGAGAGAGCCGCATCAAATGACACAAAATGACACCTTGTAATACACTGGCCACTGGCCGTTTTCATTTTCCTCTTGAACTCCTGGTTTCAGTTTCTACTTACTGCAAGTTGAGAGGTTTTCCATATCTATCAGGCCTCCCACAGCCACTAATCCTACAAGGAACAGAGGCTGCAGGACATGACAGGTTCTTACTGCTCTGGTAAACCTCCTAACAAGCCTGAAGCCAAGACTTCTGAGGGCTGACTGTACTGTCCTCCTTTCCCTGGGAGAAGTGCCCAAGAGGCTCATTCTAGCCAGGTTTGCAGAATTCCCAGTTTCTTTCTTTTTCAGACCCCAGACTCTCAGTCCTAAAACAATATCCTCCATCATTCCATCCATCCACCTGCCCATCTATCCAACCATACATCTATCAGTCATCCATCCATCCATCCATCCATCCATCCATCCAAACATCTACCCACCCATTCAACAGATGTTTATTGGGTCCCCTTTTTTTGCACCAAGCATTGTGCTCAGACACAAAACCTCCTGAAGAGAAAGAGGTTACATACCATAGTCACAAAGTCACCTAGTCAGGGCCATCTTGGCTTAGATATCCCTAGGCCTCTTCAGCCTGTTGAAGCAGGGACCCATTTGGCTTCCATGCCATACCTAGCCACACACTTGGATAAAACTCCAGTAGGTGAGTCCACAGCTTTCTGTCCATGTTACAGCTTTCTTAAACAAGCCCTTTCTAGTGGCTTGAAGGCCCATCTATTTTTTTTTTATTTTACACTTCTCCCTTCAGTAAAGTGTCCAGTTGCTTTCCCATTGCCTGTGGGTGGCCTTAGTGACGTTCTCATAGCATTCAGACGAGACAGAAGTGATGTAGTGAGATTGTGGATACTCGGCAAAATGACAGTGCTTCCAGCTTGACTTTCTCCCTGGACAGCTACTCTGCAAACCAGCTGCTGAGCAACCAACAGCTCCTTGCCATGTGAGGATGCCCTGAGTGGCGTAGGTAGGTGCTGTAACTGACAGCCTCAGCTGAGGTTCCCGGGGATAGCCAGCATCATGTACTAACCTGATGCTGTAACAAAGCCCTTGAGGTGTACTGTAGTTCCAGCTACTGTCTGTCCATCTTGGGAGAGACCCAGAGCAAGAACTGCACATAGAACTATGAGTGATGTCAGTAACAGCAACAATGACAAACACATTGAACCCACAGGGGACTGACTCCAGGACCTTCAGAGGACATTAATTCCACTGACACTCAAGGCCCTCCTGTAAATAGCACGGTGTTTGCAAATAATACACACATCTTCCTGTATACCTTATATAGTACCATGGCTACCCCATGCTGTTCTCTAGGGAATGATGAGGAAAACTCATTAGTACATATTCAGTAGAGATGCATTTCCTCCCCAAAATTCCAGTCCATCTCAGGTGGTTGCAACCAAGGCTGTAGAACTTGGGTAGGCAGGGTAGATTGCAATTGCTTGGACTTTAAGTCACCATGTGTGAGGATTCTGCTTTATAGCCTAAGATAACAGAGCCACACTCGGTCCCAGTGATTTTGCTGCTTGAGAACAGCCTAATGGCTAGGACTCCTGGAAGTCTGTGAAGATGCAGCCCTTGGATCTACCTGAGCGCAGCGCAGCCAGATCCTGCTTTTGAACAAGGGTCCCAAATATTTCCACTTGAAAAGTACTGACTTCTTGGCGATATATACTTTTTTTTTTGGTTGTTTTGTTTTTTTTTACCGGTACCTTATTTTCACATTGTTAAAAAAACTAAAAAAACAAAAAATCCAGAGCTGGAGGCGTGGCCAAGCGGTTGAGAGTGCTGCTGCCTGCTTCTCCATCCCCAGCACCAACACAACAGCCCAACTTCTGTGCCAGGAGAACTGACTCCCTCTTCTGGCCTCTGAAGGCATGCACAAAGTGCACAGAGATATACATGCAAACAAAGCAACCACACACATAAAATAAAAAAGTAAATATAAACTTTTAAAAATAAAATAATCCAAACATACAAAATAAGCTAATACATATCAACATTTCAGCCTTACTCCCCACCCCTCAGATATGACAGATTAAAAACAGCAAGCGTAGATTCTGTGTTGAACACTCTCTTAATTTCCTTTTCTATTGTTGGACAAAATTCTCTGACAAAAGCAGTTTAAGGGAGAAGGGTTCGTTCCAGTTCCCAGTTCCAGGGTGCAGTCCATTGTGGTGGGGAAAACCGATGAGGTCAGAGTTAGAAGCAGATGGCCACATCACACATGCAGCCAAGCAGCAGAGAGCAATAAAGGCTTATAGCATTCTGCTAGCTGTCTCTGCTCATACAGTTCACAATCCTCTGCATAGGGAATGGGCCCGCCCACAGTCAACATCACCCACTTACTGTAATCCCCACATCCATGACCTGAGAAGCCCACTTCTCAGGCAATTCTAAATCCTGTCCAGCTTGGCCATTTCCATTAACCCATCCCAGACACTATGCTACGTTCTTCTCAAACATAACTCAGTTAACTTTCCCGGCAGCCGGAGGAGAGAACTTGCAGGCTGTTACTTATTCGTAGAGGGACAATGTGACCATCCACAGCCTGGCCTCCAGCAACTGCTTCAGTCCCTTCAGAGGCCTTAGGTCCTACCCTATGATACTAGCGAAGATGGTCCAAGATTCCTTCCTTCCTCCTGCCTTGGAAGGTTCTCCCATGAATGTGCCACCACACCCCACTTAAAATATTCTAAGCACCATACTATAGCTGTTGTTTTGTTAGATGGCTTAAAATTGATCATCTGAGGGCATCCCACTGTATAATGCACCGCTTTAGATTTTACTTCATTCTCGAATCCCAAGCCCACAACTTCCCTTTCCTGCAAGAGCTGAGAGGGTCAGAAAGAACCTGGGCTCTGTTAGCCTACCCCAGGGGCTTCCAGGTGTTGTTCCCAGTACCAGACACACAGCAGACTTACCTTAAGAGGCTTAAGAAATTAGTATCATCACAAGTAGCATAATATGTAATAAATGCCTCAGATTGGCCCAGGCACCAACTAGATTGCGAACTCTGGAAGAGGCCCTCATCGTTATTGTTTTTTCAAAAAGTCTCCCAAACTCTGCTACATCAAAGGCAAGAAGCCAAAAGCAAAACCATAGAACTCCAGGGCACGGTGCTTCCTGAGAATTCTCCAGCTCCCTACGGTGTTCACCTCACCTGCAGAAGGTGCTGAGCTCTGAGTGTAGCTTGTCTCCTCTAAGACGCTCCCTGGGAGCTGCTGGGCCACTCCAGTGGAACTGGAGGTGGGGCCTTTAAGTTGTGATTATTAGTTAGGTGGTAAAGAGGAATCAAGTCATTTCTCAAAGCAGTGAGTTCTTGCTCTCCGGGGACTGTGTTAGTTACAGACACGGGGATGTTATCCAGGGAGAAGGTGCTCAGCCAGTGTGTCCCTGTGAATTCACCTGCTTGTCCTTTCACCATGGTATGGCAGTTAGTACTGGTAGCTACGGACTTTCCAGTTTCCAGATCGGAAGCTAAATAAATTTCTGTACTTCATAAATTATCCAGTCTCGGGTATTTTGTTGTAGCCACAGAAAATGGACTAACTAAGGAGAGATGGGATCTCAGGCAGAAAACGGGCTCATCTGATAGAAAAGAGAAAGGGCGGGGAGGGGAGGAACGGGGAAGGGAGGGCCATAAGAAGCAAGAAGCCCCGTGGGTGATGCTTTTTCTACTCAGCTTCCCTTATTACCTTGTGATCACAGTTCACACTAAGTCCTGTCTCATCAAGAGTTCTCTGAGCTGGCACCGGGGAGAAGGCACCCTGAAGCTGAAGGTGGGCATGCTTTAGCGCGAAACCATGAGCCCACCAGAGGCCCCACAGGCTTGCAGTCTGCTCTGCTCCCCTTTCCTCGGCTCCCTGCAAACCCACACGTGCCATCCATTTTCTCCAAGAAACACAGCAGGAGCCAATCAGATCGGATCTGCGGCTAAAAACACTGCGCACGCCCAGGCAGGCTCTGGCGGAACAGACGCTACTGCTCTTTGGTGAAGCAGTCCCGATCTTGCCGCGTGCGGCTGACGTGCTCGACTTTAAGCAAGGGTCTGTGGGGCTGACAGGCACCTGGCTCAGGAGAGAGAACATGAAGTCACCCTAAGCGTGCTAGAACCTTGGTTGTCCCTGCTCTTCCTGTCGCTTTGAGCAAGTCATTTTAAGTGTCTCACTCTGATCTTTGAAATGAGGAACTGTGGTTTTACTTTTTAAAAGTCCATACAGGGGAGGAAGTATCTCCCCGGATTTTGGGGGGTGCTGGCAGTATGGAACACTGACGCATATGCCAAGAGAACAGCTGCCGTTTTGATTCTCTTTCTTTCTTTCTGTCTGATCTTGGTAGACATAGAGTAATAATTATAACCATATTATCTACTGCACTTTTCTTTTTTCTTTCTTTCTTTCTTTCTTTCTTTCTCTCTCTCTCTCTTTTTCACAACAGAGCTGTTTTCAGTTGATTTCACTGATTAGTAGTCATCTGGAAATTAATGACTTTCATTTAATTTTATTTTGAATTACTTTTATGGCGTGTGATAGCTATTTAAGGGAGTGCACTGACATTCAATCTTGAGTAAGTTTATATGGGCCAAAATATTAAACAATACCACACACGCTGGTATGTGCGCAAGGTCAAAATAATTGACTCGATGCTCTAAAGTCCTGAGTTGTGGGGGTACTGGGTAGGGGAGTGCCAGCTCTCTGAGATGGGGCTATTGCTAGCATTTCAGGAAAAGCAAAATTGCCTTGTTCCTTGTGTGATATTAATTTAGGCAGTTCATACAGACTGCAGAATTGTCCTCACCTTGAGGTTGTCCTCAGCCTGACTGAAGGACCCTGACTTGAAAAGAGCAGATAGGCCAGTGGGGTTGATAAAATGGTTCAACAGGTAAAGGTGTCTGCTGCCAAGTCTAAGGATCAGAGTTCAATCCCCAAGACCCAAGCGGGAGAAGGAGCACACTGACTCCACAAGCTGCCCTCTGACCTCCACCTCCCAATAAATAAACATAATGAACACTTCTAAAAATTGGAGCAGGCATCTGGAATGCATGTTTTCAGGACCCTGTAAAATGGTCATGAAAAAGAAAACTGGAAATATTCTCATCACTTTCTTTGGTTAAAATCTTGCAGGGAAAGGTTGTTGCCTCACCGTTCTCCAAGCTGCCCGTCTTTGATGCTCATTCTTGTTATCAGTAAGACAAGGAAGTGAGCATTAGTACCAGACCTAAGAAACCTAATCAAGGAGTACAAATTAAAAGCAGAGGAACAGGTACATCTGAACTTCAATGCAGAATACCTTTGAATAGGACTTCTAACGAGCAGATGTTGACATCACCTTGTTTCTCTCTGGTGAGGAACTGTTGCAGAGACACCTCCCAGCCTACAGGGGGCGCTGTTATTGCCAAACATTTCCTCGAGTGTTTAAAGGTTCAAATAACTGGTGTCACTTTGTCTTTCCTGAGAAGAATAACTCCTGCTTTCCCAGTGTTTCTGCACCCAATTTCATGGTCATCCTTACCCCACTTCTGTGACAAGAGAGCCTTCAGAACAGGTTTGATATGGGAGGTTGAACACAGTATTTGTCTCCTGGAACTCCTGATCAACATTTTGCACTGCTACATAAGTAGAGTACTTAGTATGTCCCTAACAGCGATAATGTCAGCCTCACAGGGTTGGTGGACTAAAGAAAATCCTACCCTCCCAAGGGGGATGCCCCCTCCCCATCAACCTTGAAGGTGCTGAACTGGATTCCTTGCCAGGGTTCTGCTATTTTCCCTTGTTGGAAAGTCCCAGAGCTGCGGGTTACATATTATAATGTACTGTCCTGGCTGTAGTCCAAACCTACAAATTTCACTTTATAATTTGTTGTTGTTTGAGACAAGGTTTCTCTGTGTAGATCTGGTTGTCCTGGAACTTACTCTTAGACCAGACCAACCTACAACTCACAGAGATCTGTCAGCCTCTGCCTCCCAGATGCTGGGATTAAAGCTGTGTGCCACCACTGCCCAACTGACATTATAATATTTTTTCCATCAAGGAAATAACGTAAAGAAAGCCCTGCCGTGGGTTGCAGAAATGGCTCGGCAGTTAAGAGCACTGGCTGCTCTTCCATATGACCTGGGTTCAGGTCCCAGCACCCACACAACAGCTCACACCTCTCTGTAACTGCAGTTCCAGAGGATCCGACCCCCTCACACAGACATACATGCAGGCAAAACACCAAAGTACACAATAAATAAATAAATAGATAAATAAATAAAAAGAAAGCCCCACCACCTACAACATAGGATGGCTCAGACAACACACGGACCTCCAAACACTTGGGCTGAATGCTTAGATACACAGGAGCCAAGTAGTTACAGCGTCTCTAGCACTTTTGAGAAGGAGATGTCTTTGCATTTCCTCCGCTTTGTATTGGTTGAAATTCTTACCAGCTCCAATCCAGTAATTGGATAGCCTACAAGGTGCCTTTTATAGTTCCCTCTTTCATTACATTCCAAGCATAAAGACATTCCTCCAAATCCACCTTGAAATCCAAAAGGATAGGCACCCTCAATTAATTTAATCTCCTTAATGTCAGTTTTCTGTGACAGTTCCGTGAGGGCGTCACATGCTTTTTTTTTTTTTTTTTATTCTTTCATGCCACAATTTAATTTTTCTGTATTGAGTACCCAGTATGTGACAGGTCCTGTCCTAGGCCAAAAGAGGAGAAATTTCAAATCAATAGGCCGGACTGGGCCTAAAGTCTGCTTTGTGAATTATCTCATTAAAATCCAGTCACATTCTCTCGTTCGTATGTCGGGTAGAGCTGAGGGAAGCAATTCTGACAAGGACCACTCGGCTCATAAAGCCAAAACATATTTCCTATCTGCTAATGTATAGAAAAATTTGTCAGTCCTGTCCTAGGTAAAGTAGATGGATAGGGAGAACAGGAGAGATAAGTAGTGTGTGTCTTTGGGAGTGTCTGGGTAGGGAGCACACTGAACAAAGACTATTCACTTAACCTCAGGGGAAGCCCAAGTTTACCCAAGAGATAACCGGCTGAGCCACTGCTGAGACTTGCAAGAAAAATGAAAAAGCAACCCCCACAAGACAGGTGTGGAAAGAGATGTGTAAAAAGAAGCTAGAGAGAGAGATTGGCTCGGTTAGTATGGAAACCAGCTGGAACCAGCAGGCTACAAGGGGCCCCCAAATACATGGATCAGAAGCACTGCAAACATCCTTTAGATTGAGGATTAACAGTTGCCTCTAGGAATCGATGCTCTGTAGGAAGGATCGGGCTTTCCTATCCTTCCTAGGCACACCAGGGTGACTCTGGAACAATCCACAGTATGGGGGCTATTGGATTTATCTTAGGTTGTAGGGAGTGACTGGAGGACGCCTCCAACGTGGTCAAGCCCGAAGTCCATTTAGAGCAAGTGAGAAGCGGAAAGAATTAGGGAGCAGACACGGAGAGGTGGGTGCGGTGAAAAGGCAGTTTATTGTCTATTAACACTGTACAGAGGAACAGAGAGAAGCTACACGTACAGCATTGATGTCGCTGGCAGTGATTATTATTATTATCTTTTTTTTTTCTGAAGTTGGTTTCTGTTGTTTTGTTTTCATCCGGAGGATACAGAACAGTCAAAGTACACTTCGGGTTACAGAGCACAGCAGCTAAGCCCAGCAAGTCTATTTCAGAGTAAGCACAACAGACTCCCAGCCCCCCACCCACCAACCAACCACGAATGGATGTATATACAGACGCGTCACACGCCCCACCCCACCCCCGACTGAGCAGGTAAAGCTGAAAATCCCGTCAACAACCTACATCCAACTGAAAAGCTGCATCAGACACAACATTTTCTGGAACCCTTGTTAAGATTTTTTTGTCTCTCCTAAGCCAGGAGTTTGAAAGGAAGAAAGAATGTTCCAGAATCCTGCAAAGGACAGAACTCTTCTTCCCACTTGTCAGAATAGGATATCGTGGAACTCAGTGGAGCTACGTGCAGAACGGTACAGATCAGACAGGGCCTGGTGACCTCTCACCTCTTTCTCACTGCAAACCCTAGCGATGTTGCCCTGCCCACCCAGTCTGGAAGCCAGGAGGTTTCCTTGGTAACAAGAGTGTCTGGCTTTCCCTCAGCACCAGGCAGCACCTTCAGGCAATTGCATAGTTCTTTTTGCAACTGTCTCCATGGCAGTGAGGTTCACACATAGGCTTGAGCTGAGCTTGTTTTTTTTTTGGGGGGGGGGTGCAGGATGTGGATTCAGGTGATGAAGATTTTAAAATTATTTGCCCCGGAACTATAGGGGTTATTTTTATTGAAATAGAAAGAGATGTTTATGACCTTGCCTTGCTGGGAAAAGGATCCTGGACTCTTGGGGCAGGGAAGGATGCTATCTGGGAAGGGGGTCAAACAGGAAAGGTGGGAAGACTCTGAGGTTTGACCCGCTCTGTCATCTGGTTACATGAACAGGCATGGATGAACTAAACACACTGTGACAAATGGGACTCTTAAATTTAGCATAAAATTGGGCAAAAGAGTCAAGACCTCTACAAACTCACAGTCCCATCTATGGATAAAGAGAAAATTCTTTCTGGTTTCTACAGATCTCTGTAAGCATAGTGCAACCTCAGCAATGGATACAAGGCCTGTGAAGGGAGTTGGATGTTTCTATTTCTGTAGAGACTACAGATCAGGCACAGCCAACCTGCAGCTCATATCCTGCAAGCATCACAGGTAATGAATGCCCAAAATGTTTCATATGACATCATCATGTTACAGTGTTAAAAGGTTGGACATCCCTACCAGTGTAGATGGTTATATCCAGTTCATCATCTCATGCATCTGATACCATCTATGTAAATGCACCGTAGGGAAAGGTCCCTTCACCATAAATGCAACAATCACTTCTTGAGTGTGTCAAAGAACTGGATCCGGGTCACTGCTAGGCTTCTCTGGCATAGAAAAACCTCATCTCCTTCCCAAAGGCAGTTATGTATTATTAAAGGTGTGGCCCAAAGGGCCAGAAACTAACACAACCTGATGGACCAAGCCCAGAAAGCTCAGGCTCACAGCGCACATCTGTTGGAAACCTTGGATTTCATGCCGAGGCTGAGTCACAAGATCTGAGTTAGTGCTATGGAACTCGCCAGAAAGAAACCATAAGGGACCGGAGAAAGAACTCAGTCAGTCGAGGGGGTTTTCAAACTCAAGCTCCACGATACATATAGATTCCACTATAAAAATATTATTCTCTAAAAAAATACATAAATGTAAATATTCCATTTCTACAGTGACTCCTTACCCCACCTATATGGTGCTACTCGAGACTACAGTAAATACATACCCTCAGGGCCGGGCCCCCCCCACAAGTCTATCTCTCTTGCCCTTTGAAGCCAGTCCAATTGTGCTTCCAACTGTGCTCCTGGACCCAGGGCCTAAGAAGGCCCCTCATAGCGAGTAGTCTAGGGAGAGAGTCAGTGTAAGAGGCCTGCCTCCCCCACGACCTGTCCCTGGAATGTCAGAGTGGTCCTGCAGGCTCAGATGGGAACCAGAAACACTCAGTTAGGAGAAGGGGAGGGACAAGGCCCAGGCTCTGCCTCTGTTAACCCCTCTGGGGCCACACCTTCAGGTTCTGCCTGAAGCTCCTGTAATGAAATTCACAGCTCTGGGCTGGAGTGGGGAAGAGAATGTTGTGTGCGTACAGCTTTGGAGTACAACCGTTGATGTCTGTTTGTTTTTTTTTTAAACGGGACAGAAGAGGAGAACAGAAACAGTGCTAAGGCAAATATCCAATGGCACATCAGAACGCTTTTTTTGTCATTCATTGTGTGGACATCACAAGGCAGATACAGTCTGTAAACATATATGCTGTACAGTACATTAACCATACATGGAAAGGAAAAGAAAGTCACCCTGTATGTCTTTTCTTTCGGGGATTCTGTTCTTTCAAGTCAAAGGAGTTGCGGGGGGGGGGGTCTAGGGAGAATTTTAGGGTTGGTGAGACAGATGCTTTTCTTTAGACTTAAAAAAAATGCAGTGACTTGCAGAAAACAAAAAAACAAAACAAACAGAATGACTAACACCCTAGGTGAGTATTCAGGGGAAGTAGGGGAAGAAGTGACCATTCACGCCTCAGCCTGTAGAAACTTAGAAACCGTCACAGAAGATACAAAAGTCCTCGACAGCAGGAGATAGTTTGCTCTCCTGCTTAGTAAGAGGAAACGGTGGAAAAAAAAATCATTGTTATTATTGTTACTATCATCAGTATGATTACTACAAAAGTTAAGGCGGTCCAGATGCTGTCTCGGATGCAGAAGGTCTGTGGTCCCTCAATTATGTTCTCACCTAGACAGCGAGGTTTCTGTGTGGCAGTTCTGACCCTCTGGTGCTAGACTGGAAAGGAATCAGAGGCCTCTGGAGTTGTGAAAATGAAGCCGGGGGACTTTCCCCGGGAGATCACTCGTGGAATTTTCCTTTAAATATTTCAGGATGTAATCTTTATACCCCTCTGCATCCAAACAAGCACCATGTGGGGTTTTAGTGAAGTGGGATTTGACAAGTTTGCTGAAGCCATGAGAAACCACACTCTTCTAAGGAGGGATTTTAGTTTTTCCTCACAAGATACAAGTAGGCCTTCCTGGTAAGTCCTAAAAAGTGCTGGGCTATGAAGGAAAACTGCCAGCAAAAACCTAAGATCCGAGTTTTCTCATTGTTTTGAGCTGTTTTCTATGTACCCACAGCGTCAAAGCCCCTGCGGTGTTTACTAACCCAGTAGAACAAAGGATGCTTCCATAGTCTGTCCAAATCAACACACCTCGACTAACAGACCATGGCGTTTTCAAATAACGGCATATTTATAAAGTTTTGAAACCTATCTCTTTAAAATGCTTGGAATTTATGGATTCAGTTATAAATGTAAGTATTACAAAAATACAATATGAAACTGTTCACCTTGGAATGGCTTAAACTGTAAACTGACATTGCCGGAGATGGGGGTGCTTTTACCAGGAAAGAGCACGCCAGTGAGTTAAATCCTCCAGTGGGACAACCACGAACAGAGGTGACTCACTGCCTAGGTTTTAAGTGAGGACAATGCCAACAAAATGTGTCCTCACTGTGTGTTCTGCCTATTTTCCTCTATGTTTTAAATGGACAGGGTCAGTGTTCATTAAGAAGGAAGGGCCAAGGCAAGTACTTCGACATTTCACCTTTATCAACTGCCTCACTCTGTCCTTTGTGTTTCTCATAACCATTGATTCTGGCATTAAGTTATTTATAGCTTTCAGGAATGTTCTGTGGTTCCTGAAAAGACACTTCTTCAGGAAGTGAAGGAGTTTGCCTCCAGAGTTTTGTCCCAGAGATGATACCGTATCCCTGGGAAGCTCTCTATCTACACATTTCCCTTCTTGTAAAGCCTCAATACAGAAGGGAATTTTTGGCCCTTTCCTGGACACTGCCGATGATAAGTGGACTCACCGGATACCAGCCAACCATCTGAGAAGCAATTTGTTTTTTGTTGTTACATAAGGAAAATGATACATTTGTGTGTAAAAGTTTAAAACAGAATTCCCTAAGAAAAAGATGTCAAGAACATTCAAGTTATGAAGATTCTTTAGATATATATGTAGGGCCAGATTTGGCCATCACAACTGTCAAAGGGTCTAATTAAATACCATTAAAATAAAAATAAACAATACCCCTTTCCTCCTTTTTGTTCTTTTATTTAAAAGGGAACTGATTAAATAATATATATACACATATATATTATACACACATATATGTGTTTCTGTACATTTTTGTCTTTTTTTTTATTGTTTTGTTTTTTGTTTTTGAGGCAGGGTCTCATTATGTAACCCTGGTTAGCCTGGACTTACTCTATATAGATCAGGCTGACCCCAGACTCACAGGGATCTCCTGCCTCTGCCTCTCTAATACTGGGATGGAAGGTGTGCTCCACTAGGTTGGGTGGAAATGACTTATATTTTAATGAACAGCCTAACTAACATTAGCTCAAAACGAGATTGTGGTTTGGCAATATCATCATGGATTCTTTACTCTGGTTATGCGACCACACAACCACATACTTTGCTTCTAGAAGGGGTAATACCACAGATGGGGGGGGGGACGACAGACAGACAGACACTGTCAATAGTCATGGGAGTGGCAGAGTCATGATTACAATCCTGTTTAACAGTTTCGTCATCAAGGCCATAACTTGATGCTGTAGATGGGCTGCTGGAGGATTTGCTGAGCCTGAATCCCCCACAGAGACTGGAATTGTATGCAAACATCTGCCATATTCAAAAATACTTTCATTTACTGTAGCCACAAATAATTTTAATGAGGGCACTAGGTCTTACTTCAATTAAATGATATTTTTTTAAACAACAAAACGTTAGAGCAAATCCTAACTCACAGTTTGCCAGTCACTTGCTCATACTAATAATGACCAACAGATGATGGCAGACTATCCTTGGTCCTTGAGATCTTACGAAGAGGGGGAGGTACAGACTGTTGTCGTCATAGACAAGTAGTTTTCTTACGAAGTTCCAAAGATCAAGCTCTGCCATCCACTCCCTCACTGTGCTTCTGCAACCTCACATTGAGCAGTCCAAATCCCCAGGAAAGCAAAAGAGATAGGCAGAGGAAACCTGTAGATTGTAAATTTCCCAAATGAATTCTTAAAATGGCAGATTGTCTGAAGCCACGGGGACTAGTCTCTCCTGTTGTGGAAATGGGTTTGTCTACGTGGCGTTTTAGTCCAGGCTTGTGTGCTATTTAACCACCTGTGGAGGAAAAGGGCTGTGGCCCCGGAACCAGGCTTCCAGACCACAGAGTCGCTGCATTCTCCGGCAGCTGTGCTTGCGAAGCCCAGACCTAGTGACAATTCTTCAGTTTCCTCAGGGAAACCGTGGAAGGGACAATCTGAGAAACTTAGTTCATTCCTTTGCTCTTCCTTTTTAATTTTTCTTGTTTACATATTAAAGATTTGACTCACGTGCTCAGTAAAAATGAAATGACTTGAGAAAAAAAGATAAAAATGTCATTTCTCTTTAATCGTAATAAATATAACTTTAAACCAAGAAATGGACAAAATAACAGATTTGTCCTCAGAGAAGCTAAATGAAACAAATGTAGTTGGTTCTGTACTGCGATTCTCCAGGCTTCCTTAGAATTCTTTTCTGAGCTATTTTTCAGATATGTTGAGACTTGATGTGGGAGATCAAGTGTATGGTTCTTGAGGCTATATTCCATGGGAACATGTGTGATTCTGGTATTGATTTGTGACGATATTATGAATGTCTGGGTAAATAAAGTTATCTCTAAAATCAATGAACACACCGCTATTTCATTTTATTCCTGGACTACGGTTCTTTTTCTAAATTCCTTCCCTTTGGTTCCATTAAACATGTGGGTGTCCAGGTTGGGGCGATGCTAACAATGTATTTCAAGGGCTGTTCATCATGCTTTAGGTCAAAAAATTCCTTGATATTTTAGAATTCTCAGATATTGAAGAAACCTAGAAATTTGCTACTCAGTCAGACCATGTGGAAGAATTTAAGACCTTTCTTCCTCTTTCAACATTTTTGACATTGAAAAACCTCTGTTTTTTGTTTTATTTTATTTTATTTTATTTTATTTTATTTTTTGTTGTTGAGACAGGGTTTCTCTGCATAGCCCTAACTGCCCTGGAACTCACTCTGTGGACCAGGCTGGCCTTGAACTCACAGAGATCCTCCTCATGTGCCACCACTGCTTGGACTTTTTTTATTTTTCAGAGTGGAGAAAACTACACATTGAAGTTACCCCAAGCATTCTCCTACCCATGGGGACATAACGAAGTAATTTTTAAAAAGCACAGATGCAAGACTAATCAGCTGGGCCGGGGAGACGAACTGCTAATGCGTACAGCACCATCCTGGATATGGTAGGGGTGTAATGGCAGCCCCCATTGGTCAGAAAGACTGTTTTAAGAAATATGGTCACTGCAGAGAGACTTCTCAAAATGATCCCCTCTTTGAAAATAGATGAATTCAATCAGAAAATATCCATGAAAAAAAAATATAAAACTTTCCATTTTGGGGAGTATGGAAGTAGGGCTTATGGATTGGTGAGCACTACAGATGCTGAAAACCACGGTGGCCTGAGGTCCTTAGAAAAACCTGTACAAAGGGTTTTGTACACTGGGCAAGCCACAGGAAGAGAAAGAGCTGCTGACTGGCAGGGGAGAAGTCAGTCCCTACACTTTAGCTGGGACAGGCGCTGGGTTCTTTGCTTTTGAGTCAACTTCGCTTCAGTTTTTACATAAGGGAAAACACAACACTGTAGTCTGGAAGCTTCTGTAAGGCAGCAAAGAAAACGTGTCATCCTAGAACAGCCAGATGAAGGTAGGCCCGCTTTTGGCTACGCTAGCAACCGGCTAGAGCCCACCGCATTTTGCTACACAAGATATAAAAACAAAGATCCATCCACACGGCAAAAGAGGCAGGTGAGAGGCAGTGTGTGTGTGTGTGTGTGTGTGTGTGTGTGTGTGTCTATGTTAGAGGAGCACACGCCAAAATGAAAACCCCCAGTGCCAACGGGTTTGAGTCCACTCAAGTCAATTAAGGCTATTATAAACCAGTCGCCGTGAAGAGTCCACTCCAACTGAGCAGTACCGCACTGATTCACTCTTGAAGACACAAGGAAAGACTTAGAGGAGAAAGTAAGTTCTTGGGGAGGAAAAAAAAAAATGAAGCACACACATGCACGTTGTTTCCCAAGTGAGAAGGAAAGATGTGAGTGAGAGATCAAAGCAAATCCAACTGTGAGGCAAGGCAGGTGTTTGCTTCCAGTTCACAGTATCGCAGTTAGTGGTACAGTGAGCTCTATTTAAGAGGTGGAGAGTAGAGAGGCTGCCCGGAAGAAAGGGAAGGAGAAAGAAGTGGTCACATGACAACACAGCATTGACAGCGCTTTTTCTTTTGGGTACCTGGGGCTGGTTCTGTGGCCAGGCTCTCTTCTTTGCCTTCTGGGGATGAGGGTTCTGTGGTATCTGACGTGGGCCTCCCGGACACCAGCTCGGCCGCGTTCCCATCGATGGTGGACACGTCCGTCACTGTCTTCTCTCTTAGCGATTTCTCGTCGTCTTCATCGATCAAGACTAATTCGGCCTTGATGGTTTCGTCGTAGCCTAGCACCTTTTTAGTCTCCTCTTCATCTTCGATGTTTTGGTAGCCCATAAAAATCATGGTGACGGGTTGATCCAGGTTTGCCTCTGGCCCTTCCGTGCTGGCGGGCTGAGCCTGCTGCCCGGGGTTTCCCGAAGGGGGGTCTTTCCTGGATTTCTGTACCATTTCCAACTTGGCTTCTTTGCAGAGCATGTGTTCCTTGGGATGGCCCAGGCTCCCATCCGCAACAACAGTCCTTTCCGACATGTGTCCCCTGAAGCTTGATTGTCCAGCCTTCTGAATGAGTTCTTCCACGTCCTTTGCGCTTAATTTCTGGACTCCGTTTTCTACCACGGTGCCTCCTGAGTGCACCTCATACACTACTTTGGTACCATCATCATAGACTTTGACTCCTCTCTGATGGACCCCCTCTGGGCCAATGGTGGATGCAGAGAGAATCTTGGTCTCTCCTGTCTGTTTGTCTGTCTCCACATTAATTTCCATGGCGTATATAGCTTGAATGAAAACAAGAGAAAGGAAGTGCATGTTACAACAAAAAAAGAAGCCAGTGAATGGTTAATTGCCAAACAGACAGAAAAAAAAAGTGATGTGTGCCCTTTCTATTGTAACCACCAAGCATCCTGAGTGTTAGCATGAGGCGTGCAGTGTGGACAGAGGCAGCTGTGTATTCTTCACACAGAAGCTTACCACCCTGGGAAGACAGAGGCATAGAGTCACGGCATCTCAATGAACTCTTTAGGAGAACAGTTAAAGTAAGAAACTTCAGGTCTAACAGGACAGGATAATGGGAAGGCCAGCAACATGCATGCATGTGATCTTGACTGAGCTCTGCCTAGGCTTAAAGACAGCTTCAAAGATGCGCCTACCTTCCAGAAGCTTACAGTCATTTTCCCAACTCTTTCATCAAATATATGCCTATATTTTTCTCTACGTTTTCTCGAGCCTGTTAATGGAGGAGATGCCAAGTGTTTTGCAGGCGGGACATAGCTGTCCTCCTCTACAGTACGATTGGCTATTCTGCAGAAACTGAAAGAATCAGAAAGCATTGGTACGGTGTGCCCTAAGAGGAAATCCAGTCGTTATCTGACCTCCAGAAGGATTGTAAAGTTACCATCAGGCAACACTTGGGTGGATTCTTTGTAGGACAGAAAGCATCCTTCAAATGGCTCAGTGACCACAGCATCATACGGAAGTCACAGAGTTATTATCAAGGGTGATTTTCAAATCACATATGATGGAGCACATTTGTGCCACTTAGCAAAACTTCTAAAAAGGAGCCAGTGAAAGGACAGGCTGTCATGATGCTTGTAACCAGGAATTGAGGATGATGCTCCAAAAGGCCCTCTGTCCTCTCTCTCCTCACTCTCTCTTCCTCCTTCTTCCTCCATCCCTCCCCCCTCCTCTCTCTGTCTCTCTCTCTGTCTCTCTTTTTGACTTTTTGAGACAAGGTTTCTCTGTGTAACAGCTCTGGCTATCCTGGAACTCACTCTGTAGACCAGGCTGGCCTTGAGCTCACAGAGATCCACATGCCTCTGCCTCCTGAATGCTGGGATTAAAGGCTCTGTACACTCCTCTCTGAAAAGTGCTAAGGCTCATGATTCTGTCCCATTCTCTGTTCCACTCAGTATAGTGCCTGATGCTCACCACTGTGAGACTCTCCTCTCCCTTTGCTTAGGCTGAGGAGGAGTGGTAACCAAGGCACCAGATTCTCCAACCATCTCACATCCCAGTGCTGGGTGGTATTCCTAAGTAGTGCGCTCCCTTGTCCTGCAGCCTCTTGGGGCACCCAACCTTTGTGTTCATCCCCTCAGAGACTCCCTGTGAGACACATGTTGTGAATGGAATGGGGTAGCCCGTCCACAGAATCACCTGACTGCAGGCACCCTTCACCCAGACGGTACCCAGACACGCTGGGCTCAGCAGCCAGGAAACCATCACACCTTCTCTCAACTCTTCCCTCATCTTGGTGTGAGGTGACACTAGGACCGCACTTAGGCACTTGGTCTTTAAGCCAGAATCCTTAAACCACGTCTGATCTACACTTTCTTTCGAATCTCTCTAATCCAGTCACTGAGAGGATCTGCTTCAGGGCTTCCCATCCATTTCCTCATCCCTATCTCTTCCCAGCAGGCCCTAGTCCAGACCACTCTGTTCAGCCCAACAGCCATGTTTTAGGTTTCAGTGACTTCTGTTTTTCCACTCAAGTCCTCAGGACTATATAGACAGAAGGTCAAAGGAAGGCTGGGGCCTGTTTTTGTATGGCCAGGAGGAAGAATGGTTTTCTATACTTTTTAGAGGGTTGTATAAAAATAAAAAAAAAAGTCATTTGGGAGGTGGAGACAGGAGGATTAAAAATTCAAAATCACTCTCCACTGCCTTGGGAGTTTGAGACCAGCATGGGCTACCTGAACTCTGTCTAAAAAAGAAAAAATGAGAGAAGGAAGGAAGGAGACAGAAGGAAGAGGAAAGGTAAAAGGAAGAGAAGAGAGAAGGGGAGGGAAGAGAGGGATAGAAGGGGAAGAGGAAGGAAATGGAGAGAGGAGGAGGGAAAGAGATGGAGGGAGGAGAAGAGGGAGGAGTGGAGATGTAGTGAGGAGAGGAAGGAGAGAGGAAATACCAGAGGAAGGATTGCTAACAGGGACTATGTGGATCACAGTCTAAAATGTTTACAAGTAGGCCGTTTATTTCAGAAGTCTGCTGAGCCCGTAGCCACGCTCCACCTGTCTGAAAATTTTTTTTTCTCAGAAACGTTATTCTTGCCTGTGTGGGTGAAACACCAACTCCCTGGCTCAGCATCCAGCTCCTGTCTGAATAGTCCCCATCCTTCCTTCCTCCTCATCTCACGGTCTGTCTTGCTTTCCCCACACGCTGACCACCGTAGCCCTCACATGACGTTCAGAACACTGCCCAGACTATCCTGGGCCTGTGGTCCTTCTGCCTAACCTGCTTTTCCCAGTTCTCCTCCGATAATCTCCTAGAGCCTCACATACCTGCTCGTCAGTGCCCGAACCCCTGTCCTTTTCTGATTATCTGCCGGCTGGTAAGAAGAGCCTAGTTGCTGTCAAATCCCCTCTCTCCTTTCCTCTCACATCGAACCAAGTCACTCCATCCTGTATCTAAGTAGTTCCTGATTTTAAGATTCCCACCTGCAAAATCCTTTGCACTTTCTACATGTCCACATACACAGCCATCAATGTCAAGATCAACCGCCCCTTCTCCCAAATGCTTTCTTCGAACCTCCCATCTCTAAGTCACCCCGTTCTTCTTAAGACTCCTGGACACTTTCTAAACTCTTCTGAGACACTGGACATTTTCTACCCAGCGGTGTGATTGTATAGTCCAGAGTGGCTCTGAACCCCAAATCTCCCCACGTGCTCAGACTGTAGTATGCACCATCACTAGTATTTTTAGGGATGATTTATCAGGTTCATGGATTTTTTTTTTTAGTTCCTTGCCTATCATCTTTGTGTGATCTTCCACCGCCAGCTACTACCCCAGAACCTTTTCTACAGAAGGAACCTGATATACACATTGAACAAGTAAATGTAACTAAATGGTCTTTACCAGTCACCAATATTTTGTATAATAAAACACCAAAGAAAGGTTCACAATTAATGCTTGCCACAGTTTAAGAAATCAGCAATAATATTGTTCCAGTCACCTGCATGCTAAGATACAGTCTGTTCAAGGTGGGCACTGAGCTAACCATTCAGAAGGAAAACCCAGTGACTTCTTTTCATGACATCCATGTTGAACGTTTGGCTGCTTGGCACATAGAAAATGATGTTTTTCAAGTGACACTATGGGAAGCCAACCATTATTTGTGACAGGGGTACACGGGTTCACACACAAAGACTGTTATATAAAAATGATATTTATCTTGATGATTTCCTGATTTTCCATACAGCATGTGATCAGAAAAAGAAAATGGTTATTTACAGTTGTATACGAACTCCAAAGCTTTTTTTTTTAAAAAAATTTACAATTAAAGTAAGAATTCATATTTGGATTAAGATATATTTTACCACTATTAACATAATGATTGACGGTGGTAGATAGAATATTGAATTATCTCCCAAACTTCCAAAAACGTGAGCAATATGATATATTAACCTGTCACCAGTACAGAGCATGGAGCAAAATATTTCTTTTTTTTAATTAATTAATTTATTTATTAAAGATGGAGCAAAATATTTCTATGTTATAACAGGATACAGACAATTAACATGGGGATGTTTCGAGCTGTCCATCTCTCTGCCCAGAAAACCCACCTAGTTGGTCCATCATTGCTCCTTCCCCATCATTGCTCCTTCCCCATCACTCTGCACCCAGCCTCCTTTCACCTCTGCCTGCTCCTAGAACTAGAAGGTGGCGGGGGTGGGATGAGGATGGGGTGGGGGTGAGCAGTTCTCCTCTGGAAAGGTGAGGTGGGTCCACGGCAGAAGGAAGAAAGAATTCAGTGGGAGAGAAGGAGGGGTGCAGAGAGGTGGGGTGCAGAGAGGTGGGGTGCAGAGAGGTGGTGATGAAGCTGGAGTAGTGGGGAGAGAGAAAAGCAGAGATGATGGAACCGAGAGCTCCTGCTGAGTGGAGGAGGGACTTAGGCAACAGTAGGAGAGCCAACCTCGAATGCCTTTGTCAAAATCCATGTGATGCTCAAGCTGGCTTCAAGTTCACTTTCCAGCCTCACCTTCTGGGGTACTGGAATTACAGGCAGGGACCACCACACTGGCCTCTGGATTCCTTTTCATTTCTTGTGTGTCATTTTAAATGTTATTAAATGCGCCACGACACGGAGACAGAACCACACGTGAACAGAGTTCCATTAGGGGTGTATGTATATGCGTATTTATAAGTACATATTGTACACAGTCAGTTCAGTGTTTCTAGAATTGAGCACAGAATACTTTAAGTATCTTATGACTTAGGTTTGTGTTATAAAATACAATATTACACAAATACTTTATTCTTCTAGGTGAAAAGGAGGCTTCAAAAGGAAGCACAGAGATTTTTTTCTTTCTTTCTTTTTTTAGTGGTTCACTGGGGATGTGGTCTCTATTTCTCTCTGCCTTTACTCTTCCTTGGTAAAGGGTACCTAGGAGGACCGACTGAGAATCTCGGAGCTGACCAAAGACAATCAAAGGCAATGCTTAATCCGCCTGGATGGTAACACGGAAATGCCAGTTAAATGCCCAGCAAGCTACGCAGGAGGGAAGAACGCTTACCTTGGTGTTTGTAATGAGGGAGATTCCTATTTGGCTTGTGTTCTTAAACAGTCACACACCAAACTGAATGACGACAGCGATGAGCCAGCAGGATGCAATCACTTCAGTTTTAGCCCCATTTTCCCTGTTTCTGCCAGTGTTGGGATTGAACCCAAGGCCTACACATGCTATGCATGTGCTCCATCGCTGGGTTACAGGTTCAACCCCAGTTTTTTTTTTTTTTTTTTTTGAGACAGGGTCTTGCTGTGCAGCCCATTTTGCCTCAAACTTGCCATCTTTTTTCCTCCACCTCTTGAGTCATGGGGTTACTCGTGACTTTTGGGGGATTTTGTTTTGTTTTGGTTGGTTTTTTTACAAAAGGAGTAACTGTTCTAGGGCATCCAGGATTAAACTAAGCTTTTTGCACGTGAGGCAAATGTTCTACCATTCAGCTATGCCTGCAGCTGTAATTTTATGACATAGTCTCATACAGTCTAGGCTGTCCTCAAACTCACTACGGGGTCCAGAATGACCTTGAACTCTCGAACCTCCGCATGTACCTCCTGAATGCTGGGGTGACACAGTCGTACTCACTTGCCCAGGCGAGCCTCGAACTCTCAATCTTTCTGCCTCAACCTCTCCAGTCTTGGGATGGCAGGCTTGTGCCGTCATGCCTGAGAGCATTTTGTTTTCAGTGCATACAATTTTAAAACACGCTGTGCCAAGAAGTTTATAGCCAAAGTCTTTCCCCTCCAGCATGCCTTCACCTCTCGCCACACAAAGGACCTCCAGTTGGCCTGACAGTCCTTAGGCCTCCCCACATGAAGGGCTTCTGCAGTCTGCGCAGAGTTGAGACTCAAAGGAGGGGAAATGAGAAAAGAGCTTTCTGGCCAGGAACCCCTCCAGGACTGTGCAGGAGCCCCGTGGACATGAGATGGAGCTGGCGAAAGGCTTTCCACGGTTTCCAGAAAAAGGACCTGGTGGGTGAGGGACATGAGATTCAAGACCACTTAATGAAAGCCACCTTGAGAGGCTGCTTAGAATCGGGAAGCACACTTTTAGTGCGAGAGATACCAAACCTTGTACATTGGCATGAGCAGGAATGGGGCACGTGGAACATTTGTGTGTCTTCCACTAGTTCAGCAAGACAGCTGGGCAGTGTGTCAATTTTACTGATAAAGATTAAGGGTCAACATGACTTGATTTTCTAAAGGAACACAAACGAGGGCCTATTTTGGTACTTTGATTTGGAGCTTTAGTTCTTGTCCCCGACACCGAAAAGACAGAAACCTTTGTGATGGCCCAGGGCTTTGGGCAGCCTGGAGAGACGGGTATGAGCAGTGGATGATACTTAGTGCTGGGATTAAGGGAGGGTACCACTACTCTCAGCCTCCATCTCTACCTCTTGACATGAATTCTTACACACCCCATCTAAGGACTGACCAACCCTTCAGTAAGATCATACTTCATGTCCTTTTAAGAAAAGAATAGAAAGTTTCTTGCCACAAATTGCCAGGATCCATCAGCACCAAATCTGTAGCAATAGATAGGAAGACATGAATTTTCAACATCTATTCCCCAGCTGATCTGTAGTAACAGGGAGGAAGATGGGACTTTTCAACATCTATTCCCCAGCTGACCTTGGACACACACCCTGGCGCACTTGGAAGAGTCCCCAGCAAGACTGCTAGTGAATCTTCATACAAGAGCTACAAGCTTCAGGTTCCAGCTTAATCCTCCTCTGGATCTCCAGGGATGGGGTCCTGCGTTGGGTGTGGCCAAATGCCACTTACAGCCCCAGCAGGCTTCAGAATTCTTGTAAAAACAAAGTGTAAGGAAGTGTTGAGAGATGTCTCCTAGACATTTAAATTTAGTCCATGGATATGCCACCTAGGTCAACGATTAGCTTTTAATTTTGCCTTATATTAAAATAAGGAGGGACTTTTGGCTTCAAAAAAATATTCAGGTTGACCTACATAAGGTTTATTCTGGTCTAAAAGCCCATGATGACTTTGTTTTATTAACTATGTTATTATGAGACTCGTTTCAAATGTGAGTTTACCTCGAGTAGATAAACCAAAACCCAGTGTTCATAGTTGAGTCCACCTGTACTGCCAATAACTGTGGCTCAGGGCTACTTGTTCCTTCCTCCACCCTCACCCACCTTGCTGAGCAGAGCAAAACGGTTGGTGGGGAGATCTGCTGTTTGCATCCCCATACTCTCGTCTCTGGGGCACATCTCTGAGTGTGGCTCTTCATATTCTACACTCACAAATACGGAGTCTGTACAGCGGCCCACTGTCAGAAACACTAGCAAGAAGCACACATTCTTTAATTGTCTGATCACCCCTAAATATCCTCCAATAACTAAAGACTCCAGAAAAGTGAAGACTTAGGGGTACATATTCATATTTATAGGAAGAGCTTGATCCTCAAAGGATTCTTGCGAGAGGTTCATAAGCTTTGAAAACCCTTCCCACCCAGCCTCAAGCACAGCCCCTTCAGGATCTACAACATCAGTGAGGAAAATCAAAAACCCCAGAGACACAGTACACACAATACAGCTTCACCTTAAGAGCAGAGCGAGGTACAGTGACCATAGATACTAGAAGAACATGTCCCCTTACCACCAAAGCTGGAGAGACAGTGGTTTCTTTACATCTCCCTCCTACTAGACCTCGGGTACCTATGGGGCCAGGGCCTGCCTTGTGTGGCCATTGTCTGTGCCGCATCACCTGAGAGCTGGCTAGGAAGAGTCTCTCTGTGTGAGGACACCAGGGCACCTATCTCGCAAACCAAGCTCAGAAGAGCACAAGCCCCCGGACAGTCCTGGAATCAAAGCCAAAGGGTTTGGGGACTTACCAGCCTCTCTGCAGGCCCCTTCCTGCCCTGGTGATGGATCTGCTGTGGGTGACCAGACTGGCAGGCCAGGGAGCTGAGAGGAAGCCGAGCTTACTGTATTTGGGAACAGAAAACAGGGAATACAAGAGGCACAGTGTTGGGAGGCCCAGCACTGGTTCACTGCCCAGACAGCAGCTTGCTTGCCCTACATAACGGACAAGGCGATCAGCGTCAACAAAGCCGAGCGAGCATTAGCTCAGCAGCTGGAAGTAGGCAGAGTAGCTGAGGCAGGAGGGATCCTGGCCCGAGAGCTCAAGACCCAAGGGTGTCTGTGTATGGGAAGAGTCCTCAGAAAGTTCCAGAACCTAGGACAATGAGTCCAGATGGTGGAAAGAAGCAAAGGCGGCCCAGTTACTAGAGGCATGATGAAGTCGGTACCACTGAGCCAACACGGGATATCCACTGAGATGTGCAAAGAACAGTGTGTCCCCCTTCTCTTCTTACCACACTGAGTTACTCTTTGTTTCCTCTGCAGTGCTGGGGCTGAATACAGGGCCTTGTACATGCTAGACAAGTCTGATACACTGACACCCTCTGGCAGAGAAAAGTAACAGTGGCTACTGCTGTGTTCCCTGCCCTACTGGGTGCTTTCATCCCTCCCAAACTACCAAAAGGAATCCCCATCCTTTAAAGACAGACTCTGTCCCCTACTGCCAAAACCTAGTTTTCAGAAAATCTGAATTTATCTCTGAACTATGTATACATATTTACATATACACACATATACACACATACATACAATTTTAATTAATTAATTATATTTTAAGACAAGGTTTCTCTGTATAATCTTGGCTATCCTGGAACTTGCTCTGTAAACCAAGCTGGCCTCAAACTCAGAGATCCACCTGCCTCCGCCTCCTGAGTACTGGGATCTGTGTGCCACCACTGCCCAGTTCTTATTTCTTTCCTTTTTAAAATTTTTTTCTTTATTTATTTTTATGTACATTGGTGTTTTGCCTGCATGCATGTCTGCGTGCTGGGATCAGAGCCCCTAGAACTAAAGTTACAGACAGATGTGAGCTGCCATGTGGGTGCTGGGAACTGCGGGTTCTCTGGAAGAGCAGTTAGTGCTCTTAATCCCTCTTTTTTCTTTTTTAAATATTTAAATGAAAGTGAAGGTTGGCCTTCCCTCCTTGGAACATGCTCTGTAGACGAGACTGGCCTCGAACTCACAGAGATTGTCTACCTCAACTTCCTGAGTGCTGAGACTAAAAGCATGTGCCACCAATGTCCAGTGAAAGATTTTTTTTTTTTTTAAAAATCAGTTACTGTGCTCCTACTATAGAATAACAGAATCGGACTCATTTGCAGCCACTAGATACTAAGTACACTATGTGGGACTATGGCTAGTATATTATATCGCAGTCTTCTTTCGGCAAAAAAAAATTAAATGCACAAATTATTTTTGGAAATTATAAAAACAATATCACATACATGGCTGTTTATAGTCTTGGTTTAGATCATTTCTTTAGAATTCACTGCCTGATGATCCCCAAACAATAAACATAAATGCCTGTAAGGGTTTGCCCTGACTTTCCTCCTTGTTTTCTTTCTCAAATTGTTAGCACTATGATTTGTTTTCTCTCTCTCTCTCTCTCTCTCTCTCTCTCTCTCTCTCTCTCTCTCTCTCTCTCATACTTTATGTCCTCCCAAGTCTAGCATCTGTTCCCGTGTGCCTCTAGGCTCACCCCTGTGCAATCCACTCTAGGTGTGACTTCCTACACATCCTAAGCGCTACCCCTCCTCCCCATCACTCCCGGGATGAAGCTCTATGCCTTCCAGGTTAAGAACATCTGCGTTTTTACTACCGCATGGTACTTCCGTATTCTAGTCTAAATACATTTCCTGTGATTCCTAACTGTCTTTCCTGTCCTATTCGACTAGGAAACTCAATGAAAACAGAGACTGCTCTCTGCTCATCATGACTTTCCTGGATCCTAGGCCAGCACCAAGTGTGTACACAATGTATATTATTAAGTAAGTCAAATCAGCTCATTTGTAGTATAGATATAAAGATCACTCATGGTAAAATCTAGAATTAAAGCAAAGCAGAATGCCAGGTCATAGTGGAAGGAAATTTCTGCCTGAGTTGAAAAGCAATCCATTCTGAAGGTTTTTAAAATGATGTTATTTCCAAAGCATAACTTCTTCACATGTAAGAAAGAGTGACAAATATATTTAATATGTATTTAGCTTAGTCAATCCACTGTTTATTGACAAAAGGAGACTATACATAATCTATATTAAATCAATATAAAGTTTTAGAAACAGAGATTTGTAGTTTATGTAGTCCCCGATTGTATTAACAAAGCATAAATGCAAGGCAAGCAGGGGAAAGGTCAAGTGTGTTCTCCGAACTGGAAACAGAGCTTTCGGAGATACTTTCATTCAGAAGGCCACTGTTTACACACACAAACTCCAGAATTCATCCCATAATTTGCTGCTTCAGGCTGAGGTTCCAAATAACACGGCCAAGTGAACTCACTGCTGGCTCAGCAAAGCGTGTGTCACTGGGCTAAGGAGGGAGACCATCAGCTGTACTTGGATAAACACCTTGACGAGCCCACTTAGGAGGTGAAACCTGAAGGGGATGAACACTGACTGGTATGCCAAGGTTAAGGCAAGGAAAGTCGTGGAGCCAGACAAAAAGAATTAGGAGTCTCCCAGAGAGAAACAGGAAAGCAAAGAAGGAAGATGCTGGGCAGCCGGGCTCTGTGCTACGTTACTTCTTTTTGTGCGCCGTGGTTAAGTCCCAGGATCTTGGAACAATAATCACTCAGTGGTAGTGGCATGGAAAGACCCCCCTGTGTCCCCAACCAGAATCTGTGCAGCTATTCATCTGCAGCTACTCTTCTATTCTGTCCTGTGGCCTACTGCCCGCAGTTTACTCAGGACCCGGGACGGAAGCCCTAGCTCCTCCCACTTTGGGCCCCCATCAGCCCTTTACCTGTTTCACATCTTACACCTGACCTAACGCAAAAAAAGTATATGTGCGTCTTGAGTGCATAGTCGTGTGTGTTTGTGTGTGCGCATGCATGCACCCAAAGAGGCCGGAAGAGGTCGGGAGGTGTCTCCTCTACTACTCTCTATTTATTCCTTTGAGGCAAGGTCTCTCCATGAACCTGGGGGCTTGCATTTTCTCGGCTAGCAAACCCCAGAAGTCTTTGTGTTTCTATCACCCCTTGGAGATGAGGTCACAGGGATGCCTGACTTAATGTGCTGGGGCTGGGGTCTGGAATTTAGTCCTCATGATTGCCGAGCCTGTGCTCTTAGCCACTGAGTCATCTCTCTAGGTTCTGTGCCCTGTTTACACCTATTATGTTGCCTTAGTTCTGGCAGATCTTTTTCTTACTCCCCCACCCTTTTTAGCCTTTACACTGGAAAGATCTATAAACAGACACTGGACTAGGATCAGTTTTACTCCATGGCAACTGAGCCATGCACACTGACTCACATATGAGTCCGAACACTGCAGGATGTACTGATAATGAACCATCGTGCTCTTAGGGCAAAGGTGGAATTTCTCTAAGACAATGGATTTATTTTTCCACATCAACCATGTGGGATAAAAACACAGGACACAATAAAGATAAGGTGTCTTAGGCCTGTCATCCCAACATCTGGGAGGTTAAGCAGGAGGACAGTGATGAGTTCAAGCCAGACTGGGCTACATACCAAGTCCCAAGCCAGCCCAAGAAGAACAACAACAAAACCCCAGACAGAATATGGTAGTGCACACTTGTAATCTCAGGATTCGGGAGGCAGAGGCAGGAGGATTGCCGCAAGTTTGAGGTCAGCCCACTGTGTGTAGAATTCGAGCCCAGCCAGGGCTAGTCCAAGGCTGTCCCAAACAATCCCCCAAGCCAAACAAAACAAGGAACACGACATAAGCACGAGGTAAGAAGACGCTAGACAGGAGCAAGGTTGGCGTTTTCTTCTCTTTCGCCAGCTGCACAGGCTCCGGATCCCGGGCAGGAAAGACAGATCTGAAAATCCTTTTGCTACAGGAAGGAAGTCAGCTGGGAAGCGGTTATGAAGCTGCCTGGAGGGGAATGCCTAAAGACGGGTCTGGATTTGAGCCGGGGGCTTTGTAGCCATACCAACGTTGAGTATTTTTCTCTAACTTTGAGCTTCTATTACTCCGGAACTCGGAGACCGCAGCTGTCTCGCTGCTCTCACTGTGGGGAGGTCTGGGAGGATGCATGCCCCAGGCAAGCACAAGGCAGGGCCAGCGACAGCAGCAGCTTGACGTTCGTCAGTCTGGAGGGGCTAGGAGCCTTTTGACAAGGGCGGTTCGTGAAAAGATGACAGAGCTAGAGAAACTGAGGAGAGGGAAGATGGCTAGACCAGCCTTGCAGACCTTCTGAGTTTCACCAAAGACTTCCACACACCTCTGGAATGGGAGGGACCTCCACAAGGGTGACCTTTTGCATTCAAATGAAATGGAGGTTTAAGCCGTTAAATAGACCAAGTAAGACCTCAGAGATTGAGCACACACGTGTCTAGCACATTCTATGCTAAGCATAGCGTTGCTAAGGTGAACATTTTAGCAGCTGGAAGCAAACGCCACTTACAGACACGAGAGTGAGCTTCTGAAAGAGCCTGTAGCTCAGGGCTTATGTCTTATCGTACTCCAGGAGGTTGCTCCTGGCCAGATGTGAATGGGTGACAGAAGTACCCTTGTCTAATGTGCGCCAGATGCAGGCCCAATGACCACAACTCTCAGAGAGCTGGGGGCTACATGACTTCTGCTAGGATACAAGGGATAGAGAGAGAGAGATGTCAGAGGGAGACCAGAGTAGCCTCCTCAACGTGTCCTTAAGTGCAAACCTTAGGGCAGGTGTGGTGGTGCACATCTTTAATCCCAGCACTCAGAAGGCAGAGGAAGGTATGTCTCTGTGAGTTGGAGGCCAGCCTGGTCTACAAGAGTAAGCTCCAGTCAGGACTAGATAGAAAGATCCTGTCTTAAAACAAAACAAAACAAAACACACCTCCCCCATAAAGAAAAAAAAGAAGAAGAGGAAGAAGGAAAGGAGGAGGAGGAAGAGGAGGAGACAGAAGGAAGTACTAAACTGTATTTGTTACATAGCCAGGAGGTCTGTGAAAACACAGCACACAGAATAGCAAATGGCCTTTAACTATTAACTAGTGTCCTTTTTTCTATTAACACCAGGGGTCTCTTTTTTTCTCTGCTGACAGAGAAGATAAAGCACATCACATAAGGGGCAGAAATTAAGAGCGCATCATCGTTCCAGTCTAGCTAAAGCACTGTAGTCGTTATGAAGAACACGTGTAGCTCTAACTGGAGGCGCAGCCCCACCGAGAA
Organism: Alexandromys fortis; assembly: GCF_014885135.2. NCBI lineage: Eukaryota > Metazoa > Chordata > Mammalia > Rodentia > Cricetidae > Alexandromys > Alexandromys fortis. The sequence continues at coordinate 14,837,705 of NW_026067897.1, forward strand.
CTCTTGAATCAAGTCTTAATAGGCAACAAAATATCGAGATTTCCCAATCATGGTTTGGCTCCAGGACACCATAGACTGGCATGGGATAGGAATCTAAGATCAGCATCCAACAGCAAGACTAGGATAGGCCCAGGACGTACATGATCCTTCGTTTTGGCCAAGGCTTCACATTAGATATATACTGTAGATATATACTATGCTGGCTACCTTAACTGTCAACTTGACATAATCTAGAATCAGCTGGGAAAACTGTCTCAATGAGGGGTTTTTCTAGATTGGGTTGGCCTATAGGCATATCTCTGGGGAATTGCCTTAATTTTTTTAAGATTTATTTTATTTTTTGAATATAAGTGTTTTGCCTGTATGCATCATGTGTATCACATCCATGTCTGGTGCCCTCAGAATTCAGGAAAGGATATTGGATCCCCTGGAATTGGAGGGCACATTGTGGGTGTTGGGAACTGAACCTGGGTCATTAGGTAGGTGGAGTAAACAGAAGAGAATGCTGGGAAAAAGAAGCTGAGTCAAGGAGTCGCCATGATTCTCTTACTCCAGACAGACAAAGGTTAAGATCCTCCCTGGTAAGCCAGCTTGTGGTGCTACACAGAATATTAGAAATGGGTTAGATTAATATGTAAGAGCTAGCCAATAAGAGGCTGGAACTAGCCGGGCCAGGCAGTGTTTAATAGAATACAGTTTCCATGTAATTATTTCGGGCATAAGCTAGCCATGCGGGCGGCCGGGTGCCGGGGACGCAGCCCCGCCGCTCCAATCTCAACAAATGAAGAGAGGCGATTGAGCTCCAATATGTAGACACGTAGCCACTTCTCTCTACTCATGACTGTGGGTGCAATGTGACCAGCTGTCTTAAATTCCTACTGCCTTAACTTCCCTACTATGCTGAACCTCGGATTGTGAGTTGACACAAACTCTTCCTTGAAGTTGATTTTTTTTGGTCCCAGTATTTATCACACAGAAAGCATATACCATATGTGATCTATACTCACAAAAAAACAGTGAAGGCTCTGGTAGGTAACAATGCTATTTAAAGAGTGGAGGGACGCATTATAGTTTTATCAGGAAATTGCAATCAAGAGTGGAATGAACCCTTCTTGCTAAGCAGGGCCTCCATGACATCAAACACCATCAAAGACACAGCAATATTACCACTTCCTCTAATACATGTGGGATCATATGCAGGGGGTACCCAAAGAAAAGCCATTGTGTGTGTCTGCAAACACACATGCATATACACACACATGCACACAAGCACACATATGCACCCACCTTCCTCCTCAGCACTCTTAGGTAGAGGATGCTGGGACTGACACTCTGCAGCAACTACACAGTTCACATAGTCCAAGCTAGAACTAGATTCTGTGGCCAGCCTGTCTATGACGTTGGAACTGAGGTTTTTCTTTCAGTATCATTGTTCTAGAATAATTTCTTACTAAGTCTTAATAACAACAGTTGATTGACTCTAAGAAGGTCTCATCAATTTAGAATCTGAAACGAAGAATTTGAAAATAGACCTCTCGATGTTCCCCAAGGGGATGCATTTGGGGTTTTATTTTCAGATCATAAAATGACCTTGGCATGGATCATATTCTTATTAGCATGTGTGCCCTTCCTTAGACATCTTCTTTTGCTAGTAGGTACAACTAATGGAGAAGTCACCAACACAGAGGTCAGGAGTCACAACGTAGGGTGACAGGGAAGACCACAGAAATACCTCCCCAGGATCCCTGAGAATCATAGCCTTCTAAGCCTGTGTTCACCCATCTTGGGGCTTCCAGTCTTTTGCCAGGCTGCTTCCTGCCTCTGGGAGTGTTTGTAGGGCCCAGAGAAGACTGTGGGAAGGCTGCAGGAGGAAATGAGTGAGCTTTCTGGGATGCAAAGGAAAGAGACTAGGGTAACAGATAGCAACATGGCTCCATTTTGGCTTATTAAAGTAGTAGACTACACAGACATCTATGCCAGACACACCCAGCTGAGGGGCAGGGTATACAGATTCCTTCTCTACCCCGAATATCAGAGGAAAGTCCAAGCAAGGTCCTGGTTAGAGGACGGAGTACAAGGAACCGGGAAGGGGCACAGCATGACAGAACATGACTTCTGCAGATGCAAGCTTCTGTGGGTTCATGTTCCAGCCCCAGCACGGCCTGGCGGCGATTCCACCTCCCTGATACGTGAACTCTCCTGTTCTCTTTGCAGCGCCCCACGTGCCCGCGGCCACCCCCTTCATCTGTGCCCCAGTTGAGCCACAACTTAGGGGGCTGGGCTTCTCTCCTAGAAATGTGGTTGGTCCTTTTCTCCCAGAGTTCCTGCTGGTGCATCCCTTGCCTCAGGTTCTGAGAACAGAGGGTTTCATTGGTGTCTTCTCAAAGATCACCTACGAGGGAGCTCAAATCCAGGTCTTTTACTTGCCGGGGGGTGGGGTTCATGACATCTTCTCTATTGTTTTATTTTATTTTATTGCCTATCTTTTGTACCAGACAGAACTGTCCTACCTGCAAATACCTGGTCTGTGGCCGATCCAGAAGAAATCCAGATCCTCTATTTTTTTTTCTCCCTCAATGACAATGGGAAATATTCTGATGCCAAGCCAAGACCTCTGACCCCTCGTCCTCTTCCTGAGCTAGAGGCTGACTATGTGGGAGCCACATGAGAAGCAGGTAGCAGCTGAGGCTCCCATGCACCCTTGCATTTCAAAGCCCATCTCATTAGGGCCAAGATGAAAACAACAACTTTGAGTTTGTAGTTGAGGTCAGGGGATACAGTGAATCCCAGAAGAGATTCCCAAGTTCATCCCCACAGCCCACGAAGGCAGAGGAGGGGACAGGAGAAAGACCTGTCCCTTCTGTCTGGCTGGGAGCAGGGGTACAAGAATCCTATGTCCACTTTCCAGGGCTCAGGGTCAGATGTCATGGGAGGGAGAAAATTCTGCCTCATCTAATTTCCCTGGAAGGTTAGAGAGACTCTGCTGGCATAGGATGGAGGAAAAGAGGTCCTCTATCCTTTCCAAAGAAAGTTCCAGAGGCCTTAGAAGGGTTTCCTAAACACCAAGACACTTCTCATGTGACCTGAAGACTTAGCGACTTGTGAGGATGGGTTGGTTCCTGTAAGAAACTTAGCTCTGACTCCAGAATGTTCTTTTGCCAACCCTTTTCAATAAAAGTCCAACAGCAAGTCTTTAGGGAGGCTTAAACAGGGGAAGAAAAAAAACAAAAACAACTGGCCAATGTGCTAATAGAAGTATCAAGTCAAGAAGCAGAGGCGGTATTGACCTCTTGACGCCCTTGCCGGGGATGCCCTTAGGAAGGGCCACTTCACATCTGTCTCCTGGTGAGCCTGTATGCATGAGACCCACTCAGTGGACCAAGAGGGAAGCATCTGAGTACAGCCAGGGAAGAGAGCACTTACCTCCATCAGCCGTGGAGAAACTCTGTGGAGACAAAAGCAGGGCAGAGTGTCACTGTGCGTGTGTGGTGTGTCCCAACCCCCAGCCCAGGACACAGAGCCAGAACTCAGCAGGCAGCAGGAAAGACCCAAGCTTGCTTTTCTCTTTTCTTCTGGGGTCAGTTAAGGATGTGCCCTACTCAGCTGAGTATAATAATTTCAACCATCCAGCAACTCTCCTGAGTTGTGTTGATAATGCTATGTTAGAAAAGTCCGGTCCCAAACTTAATTGTATACAGCTTTTTTTGTTGCTGTAATCACAGAGGCAGGAGGCCGAAAATGGGGTTTTGAGAAATCAGGGCCTCTCTGTGTTACTACACAGAAATGTTTGTTTTCACATGGGGGAATTCCATGCATTTACAGGGTGTGTGTTGGGATTCCCGCCCACTTGCTACAGGTCTCCTCTCGCCCTCTCCTAAAGGGAATACTCAAAGGGAATTCTGACTAAACCCACACAGGGTCATCTAACCTGCTTAAAGGGGGCTGAATTTATACTTCTGGTGCCAATCTGAAGACTTTTCAGACATTTGGGAGATAAGGGGCGGGGAGATCAGCAGACAAATAGGATTAATCAAACGTCTCCATGCCTCCCAACGCAGATGGGCTGCTCTGTTTCTGGGATGGACCTGGCTCCTGCCACTTCTGCGCTCTTTTCAGGATAGGGTTCAGATTTCTCAGGCCCAGTGGTTCTCAATCTGTGGGCTGTGAACCCTTTGGCGGGGGGTCACATATCAGATATATTGCATATCAGATATTTATATTACAATCCATAACAGTAGCAAAACTACAGTTATGAATAGCAACGAAATGATTTTATGGCTGGAGGGTCGCCACACCATGAGGAACTGTATTAAAGGGTCGCAGCACTAAAAAGGCTGAGAAGCACTGTTGTATCTGTGATTTAGAGAAACGGTGTTTTTCTTTCCTCACCTTCTGCAAGTCCTGGAAGGATTTCTCTGTCTCCTTCAGTTTCTCGAGGATGAGCTGCTCTTTGGCAGATATCTGGGACTCTTCACTTTCGAGCGCTTGTATTTCCTGCTCCAGCCTGGAAGACACACAAACAGAGAACAAGATGCTTTATCATCCTGCCGTCCAGTGGCAAGGAAGCAGCCACCTTCCTGCTGAGCAGCCTGTGGCTCCCACTGCTCACAACCCTGAAAAACCAGGCCAAGGTTTTTCCATTACGGAGTATCCTGTAGCTCTGCTGCCAGGAAGACATTGACCAAAGAGAAATAACCAAGGCATGCCTCCATTGCTTCATGGCCACCACTCTGCAACATGTTTGGTGTCTGTCCATTGCCCCGGTGATGTGTATATTTCTTATTCAGAGGTAGACTGGGTTCACATAGCTCTGGGCATACAATCGGAAGGAAATAGCTTCAGATTCTCCTAGCTATTTCAGATTTCAGAAGAATGCCTCTTTTCTTTAGATGGCCAAAAGGCTAGTGTTCCTCAAAGGAAATATACTGCTACGAAGTGGTTGGTGACCAGAACCTTGAAGTTACTGTCTCTCCCTCTCGGACCTCTACTGCCCAAACCAGACACAATGGATGGGACAGACGCAACTGCCCCCAAGTTTCTGGACAGTTTCTTAGGTGATACAACTATTCTGTATAGTTTCAAGACGGGAACTTTTAGTATTGCTACGAGACTCTGAGACTATTCCACAGAGCAGCTATGCGTAAAGCTCATCATTTGCATTCTTCCAATATAACGACAGACTATTCCACAGAGCAGCTATGGGTAAAGCCCATCATTTGTATTCTCCCAATATAATGACAGGAATGATGATGAGTCCTTGTTCCCTGTTCCAAGAACCAATTCACATGGTGTGATGGTTATTCTCGGTTGTCAACTTGACTACATCTGGGATGAACTGCAAGCCAGGAATGGAGGGCACCCCTGGGAGAGATTTTTTTGCTTGGTTTGAAGTGGGTGAATCCATTTCTAGTCTGGACCTTTGAGGCAGGAAGACACACACCTTTGGTCTGGATCTTGAGCAGGGAAGACACACCCTTAGTCTGCACCATACCTTCTTCTGGAAGTCTATATAAGGACACAGAAGAAGGAAGCTTTCGATCTTTGCCTACTTTTCCTTGCTAGCACATCCGTTCCTTCACTGGCGTTAGAGCCTACTTCTTCGGGACTCCAACATTTGCTGACGACTAGTTGAGATCTCTAGCTTGGTGGACTAAGCAACTACTGGATTCTTGGACTTTCCATTTACAGCCAACCACTGATTAGCTAGACTGCAACCTATAATTCATTCCCATAGATTCCCTTTATCTATAAATGAATATATAACTTCTGTTACTCTAGAGAACCCTTACCAATACATGTGGGTTATTTCATATAACCTTCTCAATAACTTTTATGAGTAGAGAACTTCATTTGAGAGATGAGATCATCAAGGACTTGTATGGTTCAGTAACTATTTCAGAGCTTTGAAACAAGAATGCAAGCCAGGAGGTCCAACACCCGTTCCTCCCCACCCCACCCCAATCACTGTCCTAGCTCTTACTGCATTGGTTTTACAGTCTCACATAATCCTTGTTCAAAAACACTGCATGTATTGGAATAGTGGGCCAATGTCGTATTGCAACCAGGTCATGGTGTGTTATGCAGAGATAGAAACCTTCTGTCTAAAAGACTCTACACTTCTGGCCCTCTTGAATGCTTTGGTTTGAATTTTTAGTTCATTCATTCATTCATTTATCCATTGGTCATTCACTCATCCTTTCTCTCTTCCTTTCCCTCCTTTTTTTTTTTTTTTTTTTTTTTTTTTTTTTTTTTTTTTNCTGACCTGGAACTTGCTTTGTAGAACAGGCTGACCTCACACACTCACAGAGATCCACCTGTCTCTGCTTCCTGAGTGCTGGGATTAAAGGCGTGCACCACCACCACCTGAGTTAGCAGCAATTTTCTAATGAGATATTTTTTTTTTCCTCCTGGAAGAAGGCTGCAACATCTCTGTTCTGGTTGTTTATAACTCCAGGGCACAAGCGCTGGTGTTCCTGACATCTAGTAACTGGAGGCTGGAGATGCTAACAAACACCTTACAGTGCACCAACAGTCCCCGCAGAGGAGAATGATCTGGCCCCCAGATAGCAACAGGCATGATTAATTTCCCCACCTGAATCAAACATTTCTCAAGGTGAGGAGGGGCACACATTCTCAATGGACAGACATCCCATGAATGAGTATGAAAGCTGAACCAGGCTGCACAAAAGCTGAGATGAGCTGATCAGAACTCCTGAGACCAGAGAAAATTCCCCAGCAAGCACTGGGTAGGGAGGCTGAGTGTGGGCTAAATTCACATCGAGTCCCAATGAGAGGGGCTGAATGACGCATTTGGTTTGAATGCAGATGTAAAACTCATTTGCTGCCCCAAATGTTCAGCAAAATCTTCTGCATACATCTCTGTGAAATATTCTAGGGAGGAATAAATAAAAAACAGGAGAGCGGAACTGGAGCAACACAAGGGACAGCCGAGTGACCTTCAAATTGCAGCAATGCAATTCCGGGTCAGAGATCTCTTAGACAGGGTGCGTGGAACTAGAGGTCAGGCGAGTTCCGAGGTTTCACCTAAATCTCAAATGAGAGGATCTCAGCAGACACCTCAGATATTAGCCTTTAAAATAGCCCCTACTTTGGGAAACAGCAGAGATAGCTCAGTGGCTAAGAGCATTTGCTGCTCTTTCAGAGGACCTGAGTTCGAGTACCAGCTCCCACGTCAGGCGATTCACAACTGCCTGAAACTCTAACTTCAGGGGATTTGTTGCCCTCTCCTGGACTCCATGGGCATTGCACTTACACACGCACATACCCAAGCACAAGCACATGCATACAAGTGTGTGTGTGTGTGTGTGTGTGTGTGTGTGTGTGTCCCTTCCTTTCATCTTTGCCTCCCCAGGAAGAACAACTAGTTCCCTGGACCACTAACGTTGCTCTTAGCCACTAACTTGCTTTCCTTCCCCTTGACTCTGGGTTTAGCCATGTGAGGTGTGTTGGCTAATGACATTAGTGCAAACAAGACAAAAGTACAAACAGAGGCTTGGGTAGGTTTGTTTGTGCTTTGCTCCTTGTACCTCTTGGCTAGAGCCAAGGGACGACTAGATAACCTTGTTCTCAGAACAGATCTGAGTTTTGCCCATGGTAGAAAAGACTGTAACCCAGAGCCACTTAGCAGAGCCCAGCTTGCTAAAGAGTCAGAATAAACAACTTCAAGCTTCAGATAATGAGTGTGAGGCAGGTTGTTTTTGTTTGTGTGAGGCAGTCTTTTCTTGCAGCCCTTGCCGGAACTCTGAATGGAGGCCTGTCCAGCCTCTACTCACAGACATCTGCCTACCATTGCTTTTCTGTCTGCCTCTGATTCTGCCTCTCAAGTACTGGGATTAAAGCCTTGCACCTCATCCCTGGTCTTTTGTTTTGATAGGGTCTTGCTACTGTAGCTGGCTAGCCCTGAATTATAATTCTCCTCTGAGTGCAGGGATTACAGGTGGGTGGAGTTTGTTACATTGCAACTACTGTAGTAACAATTGAGACAGGTCAAATATGAGTGTGCATAAAATCTTATTTATATTCTAATATACCTCAATAATGTATATCGCAATTATATTTCACATATATGCATTCATACTTTATGGATATATTTATTTATCTAATACTACCTAAGGTTGAAAGATTACAAAGAACTTATCTTCCTGCTCCCCCCAAATCTGAAATGTAAGTAGGTTACCCTTTAATAACAATTAATACTGAAAAAAATAGGAAAATATCAGTCACTGGGTAGTAGGGTTATAGATTATTTTAATTTTGTTGTTCTAAGTTTTAGTATTTGCTCCACTTAAAATCTAGTGTGGTTGAGCACACAGTTCAGTGTTAGACTGTTTGCCTAGCATACTCAGAATCCTGGCTTTGCTCCCCAGCCAGACTGCTCAGCGTGTAAGGGTGCTTGCCTCCAAGTTTGGCGACCTGAGTTCAGTCCCTGGGATCCACACAGTAGGAGAGAACTGACTTCTGCAAGTTGTCCGCTGAATTTCTTTTTTTCTTTCTTTCTTTCTTTCTTTCTTTCTTTCTTTCTTTCTTTCTTTCTTTTCTTTTTTCTTTTTTTCGGTTTTTCAAGACAGGGTTTCTCTGTAGCTTTGGAGCCTGTCCTGGAACTAGCTCTTGTAGACCAGGCTGGCCTCAAACTCACAGAGATCCACCTGCCTCTGCTTCCTGAGTGCTGGGATTAAAGGCATGTGCCACCGTTGCCTGACTTGTCCTCTGACTTTTGTGTATCCATTGTGAGACACATGTTCCTACTCCTCAAAACACACACACACAGCAAATAAATAATAACATAATAAGAAAATTACATATTACTTATCTAACTTGATTGCCTGATTTAGATGCTCCTGAGAACCCATGCTGAGAAGACAGTCTCTCACAGGGGGTGAAATAAATAGGACCTCAGCTTCTTGGTGTCAATTCAAGGAGTTAAAATAGTGTTCTCTAATAGTACCTACAAACCCAAGTGGAAGCAGATACTTCAAGGGATCATAAAACAAACCTAAATTGTGTTAAATAAAGGTATGGGGGTGTGGGGAAGGGATGTCCCTAGGGAGCTTCCATCCAGGTCAGCAGCCCCAGGCAGTTGAGACTTCTCTGCGACCTGGTGACCGCAGCCTGACTTGCATCTCCACAGCCTGCCCCTGCTCTTTCGGTTTCAGAGAGTTCAGCTGTATGGTTCAGATGCTAAAGATTTGGGTCGTGATACCGTGCTGTGTAACTGAGAAGAAAAGAGAGAGAGAGGGAAACAGAGAAACTAAACCTTGGTGATACCAACCGAGTTTTACCCCAAATGTAATGACGAGAGGGAATGGGAGCCTATGTCAGCCTAAGTAAGCCAGGTCTGAGAAGCTGAGTTTCCTTGCAAAATACCTGTGGCTTTGGGCCAGGTTCTAAGTCCCCCCACCTCGCTCCTACAAACCTGAGTCTCAGGACTCGGGAAGATGGCAAGATACAGTGTCTTGGGGTTGAGCGCGCTGCTGCTTTGTAGCTTCACGACTGAAACCTAACTCGGTTTCCAGGTGCCGAGCAGCTATGGCTGTGCTAAAAATAACAAATGGGCAGGAATGTAATTTATACGCAAGGTTAATCAAGGCTCCACAGGCTGCGACAGGTACGCAACAGCCTTCGACCAGCCGTCTTGGTTCCTTCTGAGCACAGAGTACTGTAAGAACACAGTGCAGCCGCAGAGAGCTAACACAGGAGATGGTTTGGGGCTTGTAAAATGTATCACTGCCCCCAGCATCCTCCCGGAAGAGCACGGAGGACCTCTGACTCTGCATAGTACATCTAGCATCGCTTGTTTAAATTCTTTCATGCAGTTGTCTCTCTAGCTTTATGCAAATACTCTCTCTGTACCAGGCAATGTGCTGAGCACCAGGGACAGGAAGATAAATCAAGCACAGAGTCTGCTCGTGGATGCTCTCAGTGAAGCAATGCGTTTTACCTGCACAGACACACACTAAAGACCAGGAAGGGCAATGTAAAGAACAATGTGTTAAGGCTGTGCGTGGTAAAACCCCCAGTTGTCTGCCCGGGCATCATTCTTTCTTCCTTCACTAAAGACTACGTTGTTGGGGAGAGCAACAAGCCCAGATGAAGTGTACATACCACAGCTTCCACGGTAGCTAACAGCAGCCATGGGGCAGTTTGTGTGGACAACATAGGCACAAAAGTGTGCATGTGTATGTGTGTGTGTGTGTGTGTGCATGTGTATATGAGTGTGTATGTATGTGTATGTGTGTGTGTGTGTGCATGTGTATATGCATGTGTGTATGTATGTGTGTGCATGTGTGTGTATGTGTGTGCATGTGTGTGTATGTATGTGTGTGTATGTGTATGTATGTGTGTGTATGTGTGTGTGTGTATATGTGTGTGTATATGTGTGTTAGGGGCAGAGAACTTCCGGAAAAGCTCTGTAAGAGCCGTAGTGTTGCCCTCAGTGGCACACACCTTGCTTTCCTCTTTCTCTTACAGGGTACCTCACAGGGGGGAGTCACAGCAGTTCCCCGTTACTGCCCTGACACCCACTACCAGCTCGGTGACTTTCAGTACACAGTAGTTTCCATATCCACAGGTCAGTCGCCTGACATGGGGGGCATCAGGCAAACATCAGAATGTTTGTCAGAGTTCGGTTCCCTTCTAGAGGCTCTAGGGGAGCATCCCTTTCCTCCTTTCCCTCCCCCTCAGGCCATCTGCAGCTCTTGACTCATGGACCTCTGCCTCCATCTTTGAAGTCCATGCTATTTTTCTATTTTTTCTGCAGCAGCCCACTTTATGATTCTATTCTGCCTCTTGGTCTACTTGACATGGTTTGGATAGTGTGCTCTCCCCAGCAGTGAATGTGCCTGGCCCTCGCTGTGGCAATGCTAAGGTAGTGACATTTTTAAAAGATGATGCTTTGGCTGGGCGGTGGTGACACACACCTTTAATCCCAGTACTTGGGAGCTAGAGGCAGGCAGATCTCTGTGAGTTCGAGGCCAGCCAGTTCCTGGACAGACTGCAAAGCTATACAGAGAAACCCTATCTCGAACAACAACAACAACAAGAAAAAGATGGATTCTTCTGGAAGATGTTTGACCATGGTGGGCTACCCTTCAAAGGGGTTGATGTAGTTTTTAGGGTTCCCACTTAATTCCTGCAGCATGCTATAGAAATAGATAGCCTGACTCTTTTGTTTCAGCTATCTTAAAATGTGTTATTTTTTTTTAAATTTTTAAATTGGTTTTATTGAGCTATACATTTTCTCTGCTCCCCTCCCTTTCTCTCCCCTCTCCTTCAGCTCTCTCCCATAGTCCCCATTTACTCAGGAGATCTTGTCTTTTTCTACTTCCCATGTAGATTACATCCATGTGTGTCTCTCTTAGGGTCCTCATTGTTGTCTAGGTTCTCTGAGATTGTGAATTGTAGGCTGGTTTTCTTTGCTTTACATGTAAAAGTCACTTATGAGTGAGTACATATGCTATTTGACTTTCTGGCTCTGGGTTACCTCACTCAATACAATGTTTTCTAGTTCCATCCATTTGTTTGCAAGTTTCAAGGTGTCATTATTTTTTTCTGCTGTGAAATCTCCAGAAGCCTAAGTATATTCTGGAGCGAGCAATGACTCTCCTATGGGGCAGTAACCCAGAATAATCTTGACAGCGGATGGAGCCTTTCCAATCTTTCCCACTCCTGAGGGACATACAGGCGTGTTCCACACTGCTGCTCAGTTGACACGAGTGTGATTCTCAACAGGCACTTACGGAATGAAAGCTGACGCTGCCGGGCTAGCTAAATTCCCCCTTCTACCGAGCTGCAGCTTCACAGCTGAGCAGTCAAGTGAGGTGCCTGTCTGCCCAGCTTCCCAAAATGAGAGCCACAGGAAGAGCTGCTCAGAGAAGCAAGCTGCACCCCTCCCCACCATTCTTATGTGTCCAGCATGAGTAAAAACTGCAAAGGAAGAGTGTCAGTTGCTAAGTTCCCATTCTTCCCTGCTTCACGGCAACTCAGTTCCTAGTGCTGAGCAGGGTGTACAGGCACACAGGATAAAGCCCACTGTGCCCCCTAGTCATGTCAACTTGACACACAAGGTAGAGTTATCAGAATGGTGGGAAACTTAAGTGAGAATTTCTTAATTGGTTATTTACGGTGGAGAGTCCAGCCCGTTGTAGGTGATGCCATCCCTGGGTTGGTGGTCCTGGGTTCTGTCAGAGAGCAGGCTGAGCAAGCCATGGGGACAAGCCAGTAAACAGCACCTCTCCATGGCCTCTGCATCATTCTGCCTCCAAGTTCTTGCCCTGCTTGAGTTCCTGTTCTGACTTCCTTCAATGGTGAACAACAATATGAAAGTGTAAGCCAAATAAACCCTTTCCTCCCCAACTTGCTTTTGGATATGGTGTTTCATTGCAGCAAGAGAAACCCTAACTAAGACACCAACATTGTTCAGCGTTCTTTGTAGCCACATGTAGCCTGTTCTGACCAAAGGGAAGTAAGCGAAAGTATCATAGGGTAGCTTCTAGAACCTTCCTCAGTCCTTGCTTCTTTAGCCTTCCTTTACCCTTCTGCCTGAAATGCATCATGGGAGGTAAAGCTTTAAGTACCATTTTCAACACATGGGACAAGGGTCCCCTTGACAGTTAAGAGAGGTGACATGGGTCCCTGACTAACTCTCAGAGGACACCACCAGATGACTCGTGGCTATGTGTGCACAGAAGGGAGAAATAAACCTCATGTTTAAGCCACTGTCTTTGTAGCCGACTGTCACGCTGATCTACATCTTATCCCAATATGGGAGCCCACAGTCTTGAATCCATTCTCTCTTGACTAAAGGTCAGAGAATTCAAACCTATCCTTGCTCCTCAAGGCTCAAGGATGAACAACAGCGAGTTTGACAAAAGGTGTGGCTACTGGGTGTCTTACTCCTCAAAGGCCAGACAGCAGGACATTTGACTTAGGGCATGGCTACTAGGTGTTTTGTGATATAAGGAGGTAATTAGGCTTGCTTGTCTCTTGTATCATTGGTAAGGAAGTCTTTTGCCCTCCCCTTTTGGTTGGTGTATATAAGGGCTGTGAGTAATAAGCTTGGGGCGGTTGCTGTATTCATTGGAAGATTCTATCTCCTGCCTTTTGTCTATTTCTTTCCTCAGTTCTCAGAGATGTGCGGACAAATTGGCTGGTCCTGACATACCAATTGATACAGGACACATGCATTGCCAAATTTTGAGTGAATGCTTAGAAATTTTCCAAGATTTGGGGCTGAGATAGTGAGAACTCAGAGCCCTAATAGTGACTCAGCAGAAGAGGGGGGAGGGAAGCAAGACTTAATTCATTACTGTTAATCAACCTTTGGAACTAAGACTTGGCTGGAACTGTGCCCCAAATTGCTGCAGTAAAAATCTCAGCAGGGGATCTCAGCTGACCACAACCACAGCATCTTTTTACATCACTGGCTATGAACTGAACGTCACCAGGATGAGCCTTAAGCGCTGACCCTGCAGTGTGGCATCTTAATCACCTCATACGACAGTCACTGGTGACTTTGAGGTTCCGGTTCTACACTGGAAGCCAAACACAGATCCATATGTGTCTCAGAGGTGACTGTAGAAACAGAAGCAGAGGTAGATGGCAGATGCGAATTTTGTCTCTCTAGGATTTTCCATTTTCCTCCGCCCCTTTCCCCTTAAACAAATTCTAGTTCATTAGGGAGAAAAATTAGTTCTCTGGGCTTCCCTGTGGGTCTGGAAAAACTCGTGATTAGGGGGTCCAGCTCCTTGGCCAAGGAGTAGAGGCTACCTAACCCAAACCAATGTGGTGCCCTGTGTTTCCAGCATTCAGCAGGGGAGGCAGAAAGATCAAGAGTTCCGGGTTGGCCCCATGGTGGTGGTGCTTGCCTTTAATTTCAGCACTCGGGAGGCAGAGGCAGGAGGATCTCTATGAGTTTGAGGCCAGTCTGGTCTGCAGAGAGAGTTTCAGGACAACCAAGGCTAGAGAAGCCCTGTCTCAAAAAAAAAAAAACAAAACAAAATAAATAAAGTTCAGGGCCAACCTCAGCTTACCATGAATCTGAGGTCAGACTGAGGTATGTGAGACTCTTGTCTCAAAATAAGCAAACAAACCAATTTAACTGATTTAGGCCAACTATGTTACCAGGCAGAAATATGTTTGCTTGTTTTTTTTTTTTTAAAGAATGACCCAAGAATAGAGAAAATAATGGGTCCAATCAATCCCTATTAATTTCTGCTGTCTGCAGCCCCAGATTTTCTGAGACCCCATTCACTGATCCCAGCTTTTGCTCTAACAGTATTTACTGTGTAGCCCCACATCTCACTCTATTTCCCTGTTTCTGTATCATAGATAGAACGCTGGGAAGAAAACTGTTTGTTTTCACCAAGTAGGTAGCTACCATACCCATTTTCCACATTCCAGGAAGATACACATGTGTTTCTATGACACTCCCCAAATATTTGTCATTTGTGACTGCCACCCACAAGGAGACCACTTCCTTTTATTCTCACGAGTGTATCTGGAGTCACCGTAGGCCGTGTGGCACTTCAGAATGAATAATGTTCAGGGCCCTTAAATAAACCGGATTTCCATTAGTCCTTGCAAGAGAACAGGTCCTCCCTCGACTGCAAGGTGGCAGTGGAAACTTGGGCCCGTTTCACTTCTCCCACGTCACCCCTCAGATGAGAACATGACCGAGAAGAGAAAGGTCCCTCTGAGAATTCCAAATGTCCAGGTCATATCCTCTTCGTAGGAAAAGCCCTGGCCAGGCTTCACAGCCTCCTTCCCAGATCCAATGACTTCCTCTGCTGGACGCTCACACCTTCCAGGCTCTGCTCCAACCTTGCCCCAGCCTGCCCCCTCCCTCTGGGCTCTGTGACACTGATGGCGGTGGGAAGAGCGGGACTCCCCACTCTCAGCCTGGCCTTGCCCCCTGTCCCAGTGACTGCAACGTCCCTCTTCCGGATCTCTCCAGGTATAGCGGCTCATGGCCGCCTCTCTATCAACCTCCTTTACCCTGCCTTCCTGTCGTTCCCACTGAACCTGCTCTCAGTAATGCCCATGCCATCCTTACTGCCAAGTCTAGCAGATCTTCATGGCCTTTTCCCTTTGTTTGTTTTGTTAGTAGTGTTTGGGATCAAATCCAGGGTTTTATGCATGCTAGGCAGGCTCTCTACCACTGAACTGAACGCCATGCTGTGGATTTCTTTCCTTTCCCTTCCTTTCCTTTCCTTTCCTTTCCTTTCCTTTCCTTTCCTTTCCTTTCCTTTCCTTTCCTTCCCTTCCCTTCCTTTCCTTTCCTTTCCTTTCCTTTCCTTTCCTTTCCTTTCTTTTTTTGTTTAGCGGCCAAGGTTGGCCTGCAATTTGCTATGTTTATGATAGGCTCTAATTAATAGCCAGTTTCCTGCCTCAGTTTCCCAAAAACTCAGGTTACAGTACTCAGATTTCCCTCAGTAGTCCCAACCTTTCTTATTGTTCTTGTTTTTTTTTTTTTTAATTAATTTCTTTTGAGACAGGGTCTCATTAAGTATCCTTGCCTGGCCTGAAATTCTTTACATAGACCAGGGTGACCTCGAACTCATAGAGACCCTCCTGAATCTACCTCTTGAGTACTGGGTTTAAAGGCACCCAGTCTTGATTTTTGAATACACTGTTGATGACCCTTCTTCTCTTCAGGGGGGCGGGTCCCACTTCTCTCCTGTGCATTGTATATGTGTGTGTATAGAGGGGTGCCCAGGTGTGTGCAGGTCTTAGGTTGATGCCAAGTGCCTTCTATAGTCCTTTACTTGATTCGTTGAGACAGGGTCTCTCACCAAATCTGGAGCTCCCTGATTTGACAAACTGGCTGACTGGCAAGCCCCAGAGATCCTCCTGCCTCTGCCTCCCCAGTGCTGAGATTGGTTACTGGTGAGCGTTACCACCCCCGACTTTCGCAGACCAAGGTATCAAACCTCACATTTTTCCAGCAAGGCCTTTACCAACTGAGCTCTCTTCTCGGCACCCACCCCTTACCCGCTTCTCTTTAGTGCACATTTGGTCCACTGCTTGCTCAACATTGGAAACTGGCTGATCGTGTCCAGCCTTGGGTTGTATCATTCCTGCCTACCTGCTGATGCCCTCCCTCATCTACATTCTCAGCACCACAGCAGATCACCGCCCCCCCCCCCAGCCTCTGTGGACAACTGCTTTTCAAATCCTCTAGACAGCAGGGTGGTGATGGGGCACACCTTCAATCCCAGCACTCGGCACCAGCAGTAGGTGGATCTCTGTGAGTTCAAGTTCAGCCTGGTCTACAAGAGCTAGTTCCAGGACAGCTAGGACTATTACACAGAAAACAAAAACAAAAACAAAAACAAAAAAACAAAAAAAAACCATGTCTTGAAAAATCAAAACAACAACAAAAACCCTCTAGTTGCTCCATCCATAAACACTTCGAACTCAACCCAAGAAAGACCAGCCTCATCTCCTTCAAGCTTTCCGCTCTCTAGCATTTTGGTTTTAGCTCCGTTGCCAGCACCAGGACAATCCACACAGCCTAAGACCCCCTGGATGTTATCGTGACCTCCGACTTGCTGTTCCTTGGCAACCACCACACGGATACAGATGACCCATGACTTACAATAGAGTCACCCAAGAAATCCACCATGCTACATGTAACCCCCCAAACAGAACAACTTAGCAACCCAATCTACTGAACAGAATCAGTTGTGCCCATGCCCCGGAACTTCACTGAGAGCCGTATCAATTGCCACTGCCCAGCATCTAAGAGAGACCTTACCATGTGTGACTAACTTGGGAAAAGCGAAAAGTCACAGTCCAAAGCATAGTTTCTGCTGGTGTGCACCCCTTCAGGGCCACCATGAAAATTGAAAGACTGTGGGCAGAAGCATCGTACATGAGGGTACGCGCGCGCACACACACACACACACTGAATATGAATATATGAGTCAATTTGCTCCACAACTCTTCCATCCCATCTTCTCTTCAACCCTAATGAGGACTGCCTCCCTAAATGCCTCTAACAACCTGCCAACCGATCTGCTTGCCCACACAGCCCCAGCACCCTCAAGTCCATAACAGGTCGAACCATACCACAATGCTACATCTTTGCTAGAAGCCACTCACGGGCTGCATATGATCTGTTAACTCCAGGGAAAATGATTTCGTAGTGGATCCCTGCACACACTGGGCCTGGGCTGTGCTCAGTGCCTTTCCCACGTCCCTCACTCTGGACCGCCTTTGCGCTCTCCTTCCCTCTGGGCTCACTCTTTCTGAATCCACTCAAGTTTTGCTTCCCTCCACAAGTCCTCCTTTGGACATAGCCTCCTCGCTGCTTTATCTCATGGATACACTTCTACCCGCTGGATTTTCATCACTCGCTCATGGATCTGTGGCTCCCTCCCTCCTCAGCAGGAGTTAGCAAAGAGCTGGAGGATAATTGCTACCCCTTCTCTTGCTTTGACTATGGCTTCTAGCATTTCACTGGCCTTGCAGAAGATGCGGAACAGATCCATTCATTGGCAGTTCCCCATGAATGCTGATTGGACACCTGATTTCCAGGCGTGCATACATGGTTCTCAAGCAGACACAGCCTCTAGACGGAACCCGTGCATCATTTTCTTCTGTAGAAAATGGCTCTGGAAAGAACAAACTCAAAATAGTGACACTTCTGGGTTAGTTGAAAAAAAAAAAACTGATTAAGAATCTGTCTGCTTGTGGGATAATGCGAAAGAGAACTGGAATGTTTCCTGTGATTTTCATTTCTTTCAAAACGATTTTTTTTAAAGTAAATGTATGCCCGTGTATCTGCCCGTGGGTTTGTGCATTTAAGTGCAGGTGCCTGTGGAGCCCAGGGGCGTCGGATCAGCTGGAGCTGTAGTTAATGGTAGGTGTGAGCTATTGGATGAGATGGGTTCTGAGGATTAAACCCCGGTCCTTTGTAAGGGCAGTGTGTGCGCTCTTAGCTGCTGAGCTGCATCGCTGGCCCCCGCTTTTTCTTTCAGATACCTCCAATGTATAATTTCACCTGACTGCAGGTATGTGTGTCTTTACATGTGCAATCAACCTTTCTTTATTCCCTCTGGGATCACCTAAATAAAAGCATAAAGTCGAGGTGACCTGAGAAGCGGGCACTGGGCCAGAATGATGGGAGTGTTGGCATGTACTTCATTTGGCCCCATGATTCCCTTTCATTCACGTGCCATGGAGGAAGCGGCTGGGCTCCTAGACCAGATTGTGAGAATTGTTTACGTGGCACATTCTTCTCCTCCAAATCCCTGTTTACTCACTGTTTGTGTCTAAATTCAGCACTCCATGTTAGCTCTCCCGCTGATTCAGGATTTCCCATTACGGTGTGGGGTGTGTTTGTGTGTGTTCATCCAGATAGCTTCATCAACACATCTTCATCTGCTATATATATTAGAAGTCACTCTTGGGGAGACAAGCAGTGCTTTCAAGACTCCAAAGTTAGAATCTGAAGACTGACTTGGAACTGGAGAGAATGGGTTGCTCTTCCAGAGGACCCAAATTCAACCCTAACATCCATAAGGTGGTTCACAACTATCTCTAACTCCAATCCCAAGAGATCTAAAACCCTTGTCTGGTCTCTGCTGGCATGCACATGTGGCATACATTTTACACACACACACACAACATTTAAATAAAAATTATTTAAAAAATAAGGATTAAAAGAGATCCATGGGAAGAAATGATTATTTTGAGTCCAACACAAGCAGTGGTGAAAATAGCTAACATTCTTTGAATATTTCGCAAGCTAAACAGCACAGAAATGACAGACATGATTCAGTTTTTTTAACCATTGTACCCCACCCTTGACTGAGGATGAGTCTGAGGCCGAGAGAGGCTAAACAGCTATGAGCGTCACCCATCAGATACAGAGCTGGGTTTGCTGGAGTCTTGAAAAGCAACCGCCACTCAACACAACCGGTCTCCAAAGAAGAAACAAAGCATTCCCGTCCTAATGGCTCTCAGTACCTCCTCACTTCAGGACAGAACTGGCTCTTTCTAACACTTGAAACACAGAGAGCTGTGCTGGTTGAGGAGGGAGCGGATTGAAACCTCTATCCACACCATCTCTGGCCCTGGCTTGGCTGGTCCTTGGAACAGAAATAGAATCTGGGTACCACTCCCTCTTGAAAACAGCATCTAGTGTGTTATGGGCTGCCTCCACAACGCTGGGAAGAGCATTCATCTACAGTCAGAGCTCACATTCTACTGCGGAAAGAGGGTTTGAGAAAGAAGCCCTTTCCTCCCGTGACCACCTGCACCATGGGCATCCTTGAGCTGCCTAACCAGCTACCAAAGGACAAACAGGGCCTCCGCTACTTGAGTCCCAGAAGGGAGGATGTCAGCCACTCAGAAGGTATAGAACGGGCATTGAACCTGAGGCTCAGAAAATGGCCACAGTAGGGGGTGGAAGGAGGAGAAAGGAGGCTAGGTAAGTCCAAAGAGACTTCCCTGAAGGAAACGTCGTCAGAGCTCTCCTGTGTTTCTAGCCATGTTTTCTGGGCTTGCCATCACCAGGTGGCAGCTCCTCTCCAGTGGAGAAGTTTTGTCTCTCCACTGGGACAATTCCAAAGTTATTCTAAGAGTTCCTGCGCACAGCAGATCAAGCCAATCAGGAAGCTCCCCCGAATGGGCTCAGCCCAGCGGGTTGTTTCCCACTTGGACACTTCCTGGCATTGTTCTCTGGCTGGTTCTCAGAGGCCCGGAGCTGGGCCCTGCCCCTTCCTCTCAGAAGCTGGGGGCTGTGATCAGGCCTCTGGCCCAGCTGTGGGTTGCCCTATGTGAGGCTCTGGGACCAGACACCTGGCGTGNGGAGTCTGTTCTGAAAAGAGCGCCTAGCCCAGGTGAGCAGAGCTGAAATTACAGCTTGTAAAGGAGGGGGCTCTGGGATTTTGAGAGAGAAGTAAAAAATGACCAGTGTCATTCATTCATCAATGTCTACCAAGAGAGTGACGAGCTAGAGGCAGGGGTTGCTGCTGGGTCTCTAGATGGCAGAACACATCCTCTCAAGAGGAAGGTGTGCTGACAGTTGTGACATAGCATTTAACAAAGCTAACACCCTAGTTAGGAAGTGCTGTGGGACTGTGTGTCGGTTAGAGCATCTATTGTTGCAATGAAACGCCCAAACCAAAAAGCAAGCTAGGAAGGAAAGGGTTTACATGGCTTACATTTCTGTATCACTGTTCATCCCTGAAGGAAGTCAGGACAGGGCAGGAACCTGGAGGCAGGAGCTGATGCAGAGGCCAAGGAGGGTGCTGCTTACTGACTTATTCCTTAGGGCTTGAACAATTTTTTTTAGAACCCAGGATCATCAACCCAGGGCGTACAACCCGCATTGATCTGTCCCTCCCACATCATTCATCAATCAAGAAAATGCACCATGGGCTTTACCTACAGGTCAAACTAGTGGGGCATTTTCTCAGTTGAGGTTCCTTCTTCTAAATTGACTCCAGCTTGTGTCAGGTTGACATGAAACCAGCCCGGACAGACTTCAAAGAAGCCTAGAGAAACGCAGGGCAGAATTTCATGATCTTGATACATAACAAGGTCTTACGGGACGAAACAAAAATTGCTGAGGCACAGAAGCATTTAGAAGGCATGCCAACCAAAGTGGCAGCATGGTCAGAGGAAGCAGAAGAGCGCAGGGAGGGCTCAAGGGTGTGAAAGAGAATCTCTGAAGAGACGGGCTACAACTGGGTACTCAGGGCCGGAAGTGGTGGGAGGGCTTAGGAATGAATGACACACTAAGAGGATTCATCCTGAAAGGCAGCAGGAAGTCTAAGTTTCTTGTTTATCTGTTTGAAAGAAGGAATGGAGGTTGGGGGCTGGGGAGAAAGCTCAGCAGCCGTTAGGAGTGCTCCCTGCTCAACCTTGAAGATCTGAGTTCAGATCCCAGCACCCAAGTTAGGTGGCTCACACACTCCAGCTCCGAGGAAGCCAACGCCCTCTTCTGGCCTCCATGGTCACCTGTACACGCGTCTGTACGAACACACAGACACATATACACATACATAAATGAAATAAGAAGAAAAATTTAAATAAGAGATTGGCTCAACTATGCTGCGTCATGTTAAGCACGAACCATAGCTTCATTTGCTGGCTGTTATAAAGACATTGACGATTCCCTAATCATACTCTGTGTGCTAGTATAGCCCCACAGGCTGGGCTGAAAAAAACATTAAGCAACATTAAATAGTGAAGCTGTGTCTAAAAATAAATGGGGTTGCATAGTATCTAGAATTTGTGCGTGTTCAGCAAGACCTGGAGTTCCTCCTTCTCAGCCTTCACCGGGTCAGTCACGTCAGCCAACTGGTCCACAGGGCCCCCTTCCCGAGAAAGCAGAGGAAATTCGACTGTAGGGGGCAGATTCTCCAATCAAGAGATCTAAGGCTGAGTGTCAGTCAAGGCATAAATTTGAACTTCAAGGCCCTAACTTAGAGTCTCCCAAGGACTGAAATAGTCTCAACTCCACAAGTTCCCACGACAAAGACAGTAAGTCCCACTTTAGATGCCGCTCAGGCTCTCACGGGGCCACAGTAGGCAATGGCTGGAGCCACAGTCTGAGGGATGATTGTGGGGTCTTAGCAAACTCAGACTTCTAGTGGTTGAGTTGGCGGCACCCAGCTGTGCGTCCTGTGAGGGCAGTGGGTGCATCTCGCAACCCAGCACTGCTGGCCTCCTTGGAGCCTATCGAACATTTCTGTAATTTTTCTCTCTCACAGATATAACAGAAATATTCTATCTTTAAAATGCCAGAGTGTGGGCCTATGGTGCTCTTTCCTGTGCCTTGGGATTTTGAGGTAGAAGCAACAACGCCCTGGCTGGGGCTCACGGGTGCCCCCTAGCGGCTAGAAGACACAAAGGCCTAGGATGGATGGGGTTTGGACAAAATCAGCTGGTCTGAGCCCAGCTTAAGTAATACTGTCTTGCAATATTTATTACGGTGTTTTGAAACAAACAAACAGACAAACAAAAATAACTATAAAATAGCCATACAACTTAAATTCTAGTGACTTTTGCCCCATAGACGTCACTCCGGCTTTGCGACAGCTTTTACGATGAGAACGTGATGCCGAGATAGACGTAGACGTCTGGGTTTCCGGCCCGCATGCTCTGTAAGGGCACAGTTTCCTTCATACCAGGAACTCCCTGATGGAAGCTTCCAGATGCAAAATGATTCATGATCAGGGATCAAAGCCAAAGTGAATGGGACTCCTTAAGCCAAGTTAGAGTTTTTGTTAACAGGTCCAAAGGAAAACAATGCCACTTAAGATTTCTCTGGGGCTGTGCTAGACACGTAGCTCAGAGGTGGAAACCCTGGCCCAGCATTTGTGAGAACCTAACTTCCATTCCAGAAGTGGAAAAATCAAAACAAAACAATTTGCCTATAGACTTAAACTTTTCGTTGCCACCTTCTGCCAGAGAGACAACTTGATAGGCCATCTGAAATATAAGTCCTGGGGACAGGGAAACAGGCTGGGTGTTTTGTTTTGTTTTGTTTTGTTTTCAGAAATGCTTGACATTTTGAATTTCAGTTTTTGTAGAGTCTTCGTGTAGCCTGGGTTGGCCTTGGGGTCACAATGTTCTAAGGGTGACCTTGACCTTTGAGCCTGTCTTCTCCACTGGGATTACAGGCTTGCACCACTACTCCGGGCTTTGGTTTCAGATTTTGGAATACTTGTTCATGGGTAAGGAGATTTTTTTTTTTTTGAGGACAGAATAAAACCTTAGTTATATTTTTTCATAAGTTTTATTCGCATAGCCTGATGGCAATTTATACATTCACTATTTTAAATCATTTTGTTTAAATGTTTAAATCAATTAAACAATGGCTCTTGCTATGGGATTTTCCAATTGTGGTATCATAATGACACTCCAAGGAGTTTCCAACTTTGGAGGATTTTAGATTTGGGATGTGGGGATTGAGGATACTAAAACTGTGGGCATAGTGTGCTAAAATTATGTAACACACACACACACACACACACACACACACACAGACACACACAGTTTGGTGAGACCTTCCCCAATACTAGGGTCGCAGGTGTCCACCAGCACAGCCAGTGCTAGAGCAATAGATAGCCTTCCCTGGCTTCTTCCTATTGACTTCTACACCTCAAACACAGTCATCTCCATATTGGTCAGTTCCACACCAGAAGTCACCCCCCTCTCCACCTTTCCTGGCTTCTGAAACTGTTCAATCACCTGCTGAAGGCACAGGAAAGCCTCAGCACAATCCTGAACAAAACTGAGTCCAGGGCAGACCAAACTTGACTTCTAAGTGAGACAGGTGCTTGGGTGTGTGGGGTCTCTGGCAGAGGCATCCTGGTGGTAGACCACTTTGTCTAGCATGTGAGAGGCCCTGGGTTCGCTTCTCAGCACTTCAAAGATAAAAATAAGATTAAGTTTAAAAATTCCAGGAAATCATATTCGGTTTCTCCATGCAGGGCAGGCTTGCATGCTTCGGAGGCCATCTAGTGGTTAGGAAAGTCACCCCATGAACAGAAGAAGTACATGGGAAACTGTGTCTCTTGAAGATTTGGTCCTGAGTCTTGGGAAGACAAAGTTCATTTTATGGAACCAAAATGTCCTCAGCCCGGACTGCTATATAAATATGTCATCGTTGGAGACCAGCGCTTCCTTCCTAGGGTTGCACGCAGAAGGCTCCAGCCAAGCTACATAACCACGAGCCTGGCTTGCATCAGCAGTTAACTGTGAAAGTTGCTGGCCGAGAGCCCCAGAGATTCAAGCCCTGAGAGGCAGAGGCTGGAAGCATGGGAAATATCATCACTGAGACGTGACTTTTACAGGGTACACGTGACAAACAGGACTATGGCAGGTAGGCCAAAAGGCCAAGAATGAACAACACAACCCATGGCCCTGGGATCCAGAACAGCCAAGCACTTCCCAAGACAAGGAGTCCTTCCTACTACAGATGATGCCAGTTGGTGCTGATGAGCCTGATGCTCAGGGCTCTTCTGGCAAGCAGCAGGGCTGTTCCTCCACGCTGGGTCAACATGCATGTCTCTACCCTACTCCTGCATGTTCCTTGTCTCCTATTTGAGGATCAATCTTTTATCTGTACATCTGGTATAGTGATCTAGACGAAGAGCGACAATCAGTTCTTGGGGCCAAACACAAGATGCTAATGAAGTCTACAAGAGCCTACTAGCCTCTGTCGTCTCAGTAACCCCAGCACCCAACACAGAGCCATGCATGAAGCATGCCTGGTATCTATGGAGACAAGTGAGGACCTGCACCCATGGATGCATATGCTTCCATCCCTGCATACCCTTCTCTGTACCACAGAAGGGCGCTGCTGCTCCCTAGAGACAGAACGATTCTTCCCAACAGCAATGGCTCCTATGCATTTCGGATTTACAATCTAACCAGGGCCTAGGACACAGTAAAAGCAAGTCTGAGGCAACTTAGATTTTAGACTCTTAGATTGATTCTGGACCCTGACTCTGTGCGTTGAAGAACTAAATAAATTCCTAGGTGACCCTAACTTCATAAAACACTGAACTTAACAGGACATCAGTGATGGGAGTTCGCCTAGCCAAGAGCTGTCTACAGCATCCTGGGGTATCCAGCAGCATAACTACATTAGACTGATGGTTTACCAGATAGCCTTTCAGGGCCCTCAAACCATGTAAAATGACTAACAGATGACCTGGCGTTGTAATGAAAGGATGTCCCTCTCATGAAGTCTCTGCTTCTGGCCAGAGAGGCCCAGAATCCTCAGGGAACCACCTCCCTGATGGATCTGAAGAGGTCAAAGGGCAGAAGCGGGAGGAGGCTTGTATGTGCTAAGTCACTAGACCTTTCTTGTCGTCACTCTGCTGTGCATCAGCAAATGAGAAGCTCATCGTTGAGTCCCGTTTGCAGACGAGTTAAATAGCTCATCCAAGCTCTCCAGCAGTTAACGAGGTGTGCAGCTTTGGTCTGACACAGAAAGATGAACCCCTGCTCCGTGCTGGAGGAGGAGGAGGCCCTCACGCCATGAGGACCCATAATACCGTTGGGATGGAAAGAAGAAATGGGGGTGGGGACACAGCTGAATTGGTTGTCAGGCTTTAAGTTCACCTTCTCTGCAGCTCTAGGTTGCTGCTTCCGATGCTGCCTCTGACTCAGACACCATTGATGTGGGAGTGATTTCTTATTAATAAAGAAACTGCCTAGGCCCCTTGATAGGCCAACCCATAGGTGGGTGGAGTAAACAGAAGAGAATGCTGGGAGAAAGAAGCTTAGTCAGGATTCGCCATGGTTCTCCCACTCCAGACAGACGCAGGTAAAGATCCTCCCTGGTAAGCCAGCTCGTGGGCTACACAGAATATTAGAAATGGGTTAGAACAATATGTAAGAGCTAGCCAATAAGAGGCTACAGATAACGGGCCAGGCAGTGTTTTAAAAAATACAGTTTCCGTGTAATTATTTCGGGGCATAACCTAGCCATGCAGGCGGCTGGGTGCCGGGGATGCAGCCCCGCTGCTCCTATCTCAACACACCATGACCTCAGGGTTTTTTGAATGACTGGTTTTATTTGTGCTCTGGTGTCCTGGCACACCCATTGTTGGTACACCGTCTTCCTCAACCCTACCAAATTCCCCTTAAAGCAGCATGTTTCCCAGTTGGTTCCCAGACTGCCCTTGAATTATTTTCCTGACCTTTCCTCAAATGGAAGCACAGAGCAGTATCCGAGCTCCACCAATGGGTTGTGGTAACTCTGAAACTTTGTTTCTCAAGACAGGGCTTCTCTGTAATAGCTCTGGCTCTCCTGGAACTTGCTCTGTAGACCAGGTTGGACTTGAACTCACAGAGCTCCACCTGCCTCTGCCTCCCGAGTGCTGGGATTAAAGGCGTGCACTACCATCGCCTGGTTCATTACTCTGAAAATCTTAATAGTGTTGCTTGATCTCTAGGCTAAATTTTACCTCCCTCCACCCAGCACCCCAAACCCTCCATGACCTTCTCTTATGATCTTTTTCTTTGGAACTCCTTCCGTGGTTAGGCCTGAGATTACCACCTTTTAAACGGTTAGTAGAACCTGCGAGAAGAACCACTCTATGGCCAACCATTGTCATGGAAGATGCACCGTGTGAGCACAGAGATGCTGTTCACACTTCTGCTCCCATGCTTCCCCTCCTCTTGAAGGAGAATCAACACAGCAGAGATAGCAACAGCCTCCAAGAGAATCTTGGCCCTGTCAGCTGTTTATAGCAGGTGACAGAACTGGGAATAGCCCAGTGAGCTTGGTCTGCACACAACACCCATAACACCCTGCCCACACTGCCAGCTGAGCTCCATTCCCACATCCACGGGGCCACCGTTTCCTAAGAATGACATCATGCCTCAACTCAAGTCTAGATCTGGGGTCTTGCTTGGGCCTGAAAGGGACAAAAGCCTTGCTGAGGTCTAGGAAGGGTTTTCATTTTCTTGTCTGGTTCCTTCAAAAGTTGAATTTCAGCTCACATACCAATACAGCCTTTAAAGTTTATGTTCTTTGACTCTAAAGCTTCCTTCCAATGGAAACACATTAAACTTGACTCGTTCTTTGTTTGTTTTTTGTTTGTTTGTTTGTTTGTTTTGGTTTTTTGGATTTTTGAGACAGGGTTTCTCTGTAGCTTTTTGGTTCCTGTCCTGGAACCAGCTCTTCTAGACCAAGCTGGCCTCGAACTCACAGAGATCTGCCTGCCTCTGCCTCCCGAGTGCTGGGATTAAAGGCGGTCACCACTACCGCCCAGCTTGTTTTTTTGTTTTGAATGGGTCAATCACAATGTTAAAAGACTCCAGTATTTATCAGCTTTGTGTGGTGGCTTGTGCGTAAAATCCCAGCACTTGAGAAGCGGAGGCAGGATGCTAACCATGAGTTTGATGCTGGCCTAGACCACATAGGAACTTCCTGGCTTAGTTTGCAGGGAATGCCTGGCCCAGCTGGGCCATCCTGAGAGCCCTGGGGCCTTGGCCATGCTCAGCTTCTCCACTATTAAGTTGAGAGGTGGGGGAGGGGATTAACTTTCCAGATAAACAAAGGGGGTATAAAATAATGAAAGTGGTGATATTGTATCGTTTCGGAAAGAGAATGTGACTTGGGGCGCATGGTCCCCTCTCTGACATCCAGTTTGCAGCAGGCACACTTCTTAAACATCATGTGGTGACCCGAGTTTACCACACTCTGTCTCAGCTGGTGCTAGTGTGTGGCTCACGAAACAAGCACGTCACTGTGTGACTGTGACAAAAGCCCCCTTGTCCTTTCCCTCTTCAGTTAGAGGGGCCTGTTGGAGCTGGAGGGGCAGCCTAGTGATACAGCCTTTACTGAGAGTCCTGGATTCAGTCTTTAGCACAGGGAGACAGAGCACCCCTTCAATGTCATGGCCATATCAAACTGCTATGAAGAAAGTTTCCAAGTGCCTCGTCCATGAGCCCCGCCCCTTGATTATCCTGGACTTGCCGAACCAAGAAGGAACCCACGAGCCATACACATGCAAAACGTGGCTAAGTTTTAAAATTCTTTGACAGTTTCATTCACGTATACTATGTATTTTGGCGATTTCCAACTTTTTAGAAGCACTGCTTGCGGAGGGACTTCCCATCTCTCTCTTATCCAGTCTGGTCTGCACACAGCAGTCTGCTTTCCTCTCAAATCCTTCTACTCCATTGTTTTGTTCTTTTCTGCACTCGGAGATGTTCTTTCTCAGCCTCCATCTGACCTGGCAGGCTTTTCCTGGGAAAAACAACCCTGGAATTCCTGCTGAGGTGTGTGTGTGTGTGTGTGTGTGTGTGTGTGTGTGGCACAGGAGTGTAAAAGAGCCTTCCCAGAGTCCCTTGGCAGGAGGGAAACTGAGCAGCACTCTGGAACCAGAACTGCTTCTCAACTTTTCTCACAGGGCATGGCTATAACCACCTCCCCTTGACTCATTTACAATCTCCTCTGAGAGGAGTTATCCCGTCACTCTACAACTGATGGGAGACTTATCTGAGCTCCTCGGTGCCCCTTCTCCATCACCTCAGGCCTTGTTTGAGGTGGTTCAAGAAAGAGGCAGAGGGAGAATTTTAACAACCAGCAAGGATAAAAGTAGGCACGTATGCGTGTACATATTGCCACTGCCCCAGGATGTGACCGAGGGATCCACAAAACAGAAGTCTTTAAAGCAGTGACATTTCTCTCCACCTCATCTGGAGCTGCATCTCCTAATGTCACCAAGATGCCACATGGCTCATCTAGGACAACTGACGGCCAATGACATTTAGGGAGGTCTGGCCCCGGCACGTAGAATCTGGCTAAGGCCTTGTCACAGTTAGTTTCAGCTGTCAACTAGACACACCCAGGGAGAAGGAACCTCAGAGTTTAAGGAACTGCCTCCATCAGACTGGCCCAGGAGCATGCCTGTGGGGCAGAGTTTGGATTACTGATTGATGTAGGAAGGAGCTCACTGTGAGCAGTGCCATCCCTAGACCTGGACTATGTAAGAAAAATAACTGGTGGGGGAGGGGTGGCAGAGGCAGGCAGATCTCCATGAGTGTAACGCCATCTTGGTCTACATATGGAGCTCTAGACCAGCCATGGTTACATAGTGAGCCCTTGTTTTAAAACAACAACCAAACAAAGCCAACCAACCAACAACAAACAAACAAACAACTAACCAACCAACCAACCACAACCAACCAACTAACCAACCAACCATCAACCAACCAACCAACGAACAACAAACAAACAACTAACCAACCAACCATCAACCAACCAACCAACCAACCAACCAACCAACCAACCAAAAACCAACAGGAGAGTGAGTCTGGGAGCAAGTCAGTAAGCAAGTCCTCCATGGCCTCTGTCTGCTTCAGTCCCTGCCTCTAGGCTCCTACTTGACTGAGTTCTTGTCCTGACTTCCCTCAGTGATGGACTGTGATGTCAAGGTATGGGCCAATTCAACCCTTTCTCCCCCCAGGTTGTTCTGGTCCCTGTTTATGACAGTGACAGACAGCAGACTGGCACAGACGGCAGCTCTCGTGCCACACAGCATAACAAAAGCGACATTCCTACTCTCGAGTGTCCCCGCAATTCTCTGGGCACCAGCAGTAATCAGACATCATCACCCCCTTTACCTTTGTATTTCCCTGCTTGAGGAATGACATTAGGATGCCCTGAGCAGGTTTTATTCTAGTAGAGATTCTGTTTCCAAGGAGACAAAGTGGCCTAGCAGTAAGACAAGAGAAGCTTCTGACCAGCAGGAAGCAAGAGGTCCCGTGAATCCTGTGGTTTTAGAAAGGTCACATGCAGGCCTCCAGTCCTTAATGCGCTGTATACAAACAAAATGGAACATTGTGCTCCAAATATGTTATTAAAAAAAAAAGTCTCAGAAAGGGAATGAGAACCACAACTTTGGGAAATGGGCTGGTAATTCGCCCACCCCGACTCAACCTTCCTGGTACTGCCCATCCCTCTGACGTCACTCACTCGCACTCACTGCCAAGGTTTAGAGTTTCAGCTTTCGGTGAGGGAGCCTAGATGTCGGAGGTGGTTCTGGGTGGGAGAAGGAAGAGCACTGCATTAGTGTGCTAAGGAATCGGGTTCTGCAGAGGAAGGGGGCTTAAGCGTTTGTATATCTGCAAAAGTACCTGGTTTTGGAGTCTAGTCCCCCATAGGCCAATGCTGAGAGGGGGTAGGACCTTTAAAGGGTTGGGCTCAGGTCAATTTGTTTAGGTCACTGGGAGTCCTGAGTTCCTGTAAGAACCAGGTATTATAAGCGAGAGATCCTGGTTCCAGAATCACTGTCCGATTTGTGTCTTAGCATGGCAT
Source organism: Alexandromys fortis (assembly GCF_014885135.2). Lineage (NCBI taxonomy): Eukaryota > Metazoa > Chordata > Mammalia > Rodentia > Cricetidae > Alexandromys > Alexandromys fortis. The sequence goes on from NW_026067897.1 coordinate 14,867,523, forward strand.
CTCTTCTCATACACACTTCTGCTATGACATCATGTGACATCATCTAACAAGATGTGAGGCCATCAAGGGATCCTCACCAGAACTGGCACCATGCCATTTGGTGATGGTTTTGTGTGTGTGTGTGTGTGTGTGTGTGTGTGTGTGTGTGTGTGCCTCCCTCTAAAACTGTTAAGACAAACAAATCTCTTTACAAAGTCGCCAGCCTCACGTATTATATTGGAACAGCAGAGCCAATACTCTGTCTCACACACCACCTGCAGGATGGATGAGGAGTGAAAGGCATGTAAGAAATTATCAACAGAAGCATCAACACTTCTATTCTACCAAGAAAGCAGAAGGGGAGGAAATAATATTACAAGCGATAGGCACATAATGCTTTCAGATTTGAAAATTACTATTTTGAAGTTTGTTGTAGAAAAGAAACTTGGGGCTTGCCATAAACCAAAAGGCTTGGAATTAATTATCAAAGAAGATAGCTTTGCCCAGCTCCTTCAACTGTAGCAACTGTCCAGAGGGAGGGAAGCTGTAAGCCTTCCTCGTGTTAGGCTCTTCCATGGGCTCAGTCTTTGCATGAAATGTGCCCACCATCTTTATCGTTCTTGATTCTACATTGCTAGACACCAAACAAGCTGATGCTAATGCAGGAGTTCTCAGCCTTCCTAATGCTGTGACCCTTCAATAACAGTTCCTCACGTTGTGGTGACCCCAGCCATAAGAACATTTTTGTTGGTACTTCGTAACTGCAATTTTGCTACTGTTATGAATCATAATACAAATATCTGATACCAGGATATTGGCTACGAGACCTCCAAGTGGGCCACCACCCACAAGTTGAGAATCACTGTTCTAACAACTCCTGGAAAGCCAGTGTGAGATACAGTGCTTGGGACACGATGTTCCTGTCACCAAGTCACACTGAAAACCTGAAGTACAGTTTAAGAGGTTTTGCTGTGCTGGGATCCGAAGCTGACACAAATTGTAAGCATCCTGGCTTCAACTGTCTATGAAGATGGTCTTTTCTGTGTTGTCCCAGGAAGGTAGGGAGGGGACCAGAGAGAGGCTGGAAACCGCAGGAATAGAGTTTTCATCCCAAAGCAGGATCCTTTGCAAGAATGACACTTGCTCCAATAGGAATCGTTTGATTGTGCAGGCTCCCTGTCACTCTCAGCCTTTGAGGAGGGAATGCTTATCACCTGTGGCTCCCCAGCGCCATTGCAGACTCAGCTAAGAGTCAGCCAGGTAACTGACTCGAGCCTAAAGTCTGTGGCTTTATGAGCGACCCTAAAAGGACTACCTTTGCAAAGCCAGCACAGCGGTGGGTGTACCAACAGGGTACTTTCCTGTCTCGGTGCTTTAAGGCGGGTGAGAAACACTTCAAGGTTCTGCACTCTAAAGTCAACACCTGTGCTCTGGTTTGCCTTTTTTTTTTTCTTCCAATTTTGAATTTTGTTGTCTTGGAGACAGGGTCTACTTACACAGCTCTGTCTATCTTGGAACTCACTCTGTAGACCAGGCTGGCCTCGAACTCACAGAAATCTGCCTGCCTCTGCCTCCCATGTGCTGGAATTAAGGGCCTGTGCTACTACACCCAGCCTGTGGTTGCAAGATATTCGATTATACTGTGTTAAGATATGTCATTGTGACGGGTTTGATAAAAAAAAAAAAAAAAACTGAATGGCCAATAACTAGGCAGGAGGTATAGCAGAGAATTCTGATCAGCGAGAACTCTGGGAAAAAGAAAAAAAGTTGCCAGCTAGGCACCGAGGAAGCAGGCCAGGCAATACGGAGTAAAGGTAACCAAGCCACACGAAGGAAAGTAGATAGAAAGAAATGGGTTGTTAATGAGAAATAGTTAGGAACAAGCCTAGGCTAAGGCTGAGCTTTCAAAATTAATAATAAGTCTCCATGTCATTTTTTTTGCAAGTCCGCAGCCTAAATACAAATTCATTTACAGCCAGTTTTGAATTTTGAGACAGGCTCCCATCATATAGCTTAGCATGATGGCCTTAAACCATGATCCTCCTGCCTCCATCTCAAGTGCTAGGATTATATTACCATGGCTGACTGGTTTAAATTTTAAGCTCCTCCTAGAGTCAGTTTCATAGACTTTTTCTCTAGTGTTCAGAGGTGGGGTCTTGGGGGTATCATTTAACAAGCTGGATATGAATCCATGGCAGCAGTGTTGAGAGGCAAGGCCTTGGGCTCTTCCTGCAGATAATGAATGCATGTGCAGAGTTGCAGCTTCCCAGGGCTTGCGGGACGTCCTCTGCCACACACGTGAGCTCACTTTCTGCTTCCTGGCTGCCGCAGGCAAGCACCTTTGCTCTCCTATTACATGCCCCACCATGATGCCCTGCCTCACTACAGGTCCAGAAACAAAGGAGTCAAGTGTCCATGGGTGCAAATCTCTGGAACCCTAAGCTCAAATACATTTCCTACCTTTAATTTGATTTGATTTTTTCAAGTATTTTGCCCCCGTGATGGAAAATAGCCAGTAACAGAGAACTCTTGGCTTTATATGTGGCCTATTTGGAGTGATTTTGTTATTCAGGACAGTTAGTATGGTTTGGAGTCATTTTTTTTTCTTTTTGTACTAACTAGAGTTGGGGCATGGAACAACCGGAAGCTATCCCTAGGTCAAGCCAGGGATACTCTTAAACTTCACGCACAGTATAAGATAGCCTCCAACAACAAATAATGTTGGACCTAAAATGACAATTGTGTTGTGAGAAACCCTGCTCCAGAGAGATGGAACAGACAGTAACAGTGTTCTTTCTGCTCATGTTCAGCTTGCTGTACCTGTCTCTATATGGTTGCATGGGACCTTCATGCACTATACCTACCCTGCAAGGTGGGCACTGTTTTCATCAATGCAGTTAACAGATCTCAACCACAAAGACATCACATGGTTAGTCACCATCAGCTCACACATACAGAGTCCAGACTCCAAGTCTGGTCAAATTTGGTGGTGCAGGTTCACCAGTGCTCCACTGGGAGGTTTTTACATAATGGTACACCAGCAGAGAGTCAGGGTGTGTTCAGGTAAGAGGCTACACTCGGGATTAAAGAGCGCCAGAAAGAGACCAAAGGGAGCCACCCCAGAAGTGGAGCCTGCAATTCCTGCATGAACCTGAAGGAGGCTGTCTCGCCAGTCATGAAAACTGGTAGCGGGAGGTTGGAGCCTCCACTTCCCAAGTCATGAGAAAACAATATATTTCTCAACGTAAGAAATTTCTGGGGTTGAGGAGGAACATGTTGCCTGTCCATCTTCCTACAGCATGACATGAACGTTAGTATGATTGCACTTAGTAACATGTGTCTCAAAAGACTTTATCATAAAAGAACACTTGTAAAGGAGCTAACAGTGGAAGATAGATACAATTGCAGTAACTAGCCTATTTGTATGTAGTATATAGTACTGTATGTAGTATATAGTATTGTTTTGGTTTGGGAAAATGGCAACTCTCAATAGGTTGTATTTGGGAGTGTGCTTGCGCATGTGGGGCAGGAATCCAGGCTGGGACAGCAACAGTGGAGCACGCCAGTGTGGACTGTCCCGCGCCTACTTCAAAAGAACAGCACACCACAGAGCTAAAAATAGCAAGTCCAGAGAACACAGTGAATCCCAAGTAAGCATCCTTTGTAATTTCAAAGAACATTTCCGTGGGTGCTGGTTCCAGAATAGCCATGAGTGAGGGCTGTCTCAGTGGTTGCCAAATCCCATGGCACAACGCATACACACTCAAGCCTAAGGTTTCTACCTGTTTGGAAACTCTTAAGAATGCATTCTGATAAGCATCAGAGACAATCAGAGAAAAAGTGGACTAACCCACTTGTATCTTGTATCTTGATTTTTTTTTTTGAAAGCTACATGGCCTTCTCCTGCTTAGCAACTGAGACTTCAATATTTTATTCAGTGAATATTTGATGTGACATATTTTCGAACTGACAGCTGTTCGGATGGGTTAGTCATCTCTGCAGTGAATCAGTTACTTACAAATGGGCCTTTTGTTTCCTGAGAACTTATAAACACCTCCTCCATATTCTGACCTGTATCCAAAGCCACTTCCTGCCACCCCAGGGACATTTCTTTGCACAGGTGTATTTGTTTAAAGGAAGGCTCTCTAGCCAACTCCTCAGGTGAGAGAACCTCAAAAATGTCATGGTTAGACGATCCCGAGAGACCTCTCACTGAAGAGATGAGGAAAGAGGCCACAGACCATGAGAGACTGCCCAGTCACACAGAGAATTGCCCGCAGAGCTGAGAGTTCATTCTATTTCATTTACTATTCCGAGAGATTTCCCAACTTCACTGGGGTAATTCCAAAGAGTGAGAGAGAGGAACAAATTTTGTCTAAAGTTACCATTAATCAATGAAATTTAAGAGTACACTATACCTTTGAATAAGACCTAATTTATGATGGGTAAGCTCCAATGTCAACTAGACCACGATTTCAAGTCACCTAGGCAGTTGGTGAGCTGGGGCTTCTCCCTCCTTCTCTTTCTCTCTCCAACCTTTCTTTTTTCATTTCCATCCCTCTTTTTCTCCCTCCACCTTTCCTTCCTGAATGTATCAGTGAAGGTGCTCCCAAATGAGACCCGACCTGAACGTGTGCAGCACCAATTCCAGAGCTTGGAACCTCAGTGGAATAAAGGAAGGAAAAAGAAGAAAGCCAGCAGAGGACCAGCATTCTCTCCTCTCTGTGTCTTTTCTGTCATGAGGACAGCCATGGCCACACATGCCTGCTGCTGCGATATCTCATCCAAACGCACGGAGCCTGACAACTGCACAGCGACCCCTTGGAAGCCAGGACCCCAAACAAATCCTCCCTCTCTTACGTTGTTTCTATCTGGTATTTTTGCCACAGCAGTGAGAAAAATCATGAATGCATTATTACATTAGAAAGTGGGAAAAAAAAACCCACAAGGCAAGCCACAAAGCCTGTTGACAGGAACAGATATGAAACAGAGCAAGCTAGTCTGGATCTGGCTGCCTAAAATCTCCAAGAGCACCACTGTGAGGTCTGGTGTTACTCTAGGGCCATGCCAAGGCACTGATAATAGTTGACTATGGGATTCCTCAGTAGAATATTCCAACAGGAAGCAAAGCCCATAGATGTTGGCATCTGAGATTTGTTTTTGAAAACACAAGGAATATGTATAAAATCTGCTTTCAAAGACCCTCATCGGTTTTTTTTGTTTATTTGGTTTTTTGTTTATTTATTTGTTTATTTGTTTTTTTTTTGCCTCATTGATATTCAGCAAGTCAAGAACAGAATGTTGATTGCCACAACCCAGAAGAGAGCAGAAAACAGTGACTAGCTACCTCCTCTAGGGACAAGGCTCTTGCCCTCCTCTTTGGCTGGCCTCAAACTCTCTAGGTAGCAGAGGATGGCCTTCAGATTATCACCCTCTTGACTCCACTTCCCAAGTGTTGAGAGTACAGGTGTGCACCACTGTAACTGATGTAAGTGGGTGTATACAGAGCTAGGGATCAAACCTAGGACCGTCTGCATGCCAGGCAAGTGCTCTACCAACTGAGCTACGCCCAGTTTGAATGGAGAGTGGGTCTCAGGCAGCCAGGACTGGCCTAAGATGACCTTGAACTGCTGGATTTTTCTGCTTCCACTTCCAGGGTATAGACACTACAAAAACCACATCGCCATGCTGGGCTTACTTTAGTATTCGCAAACTGAACCACATGTCCCTTCTAAGAGAATCTAATGCATTGCAAGGGAGTGACTCAGAGCTCAGAGCAGTGGGTGGAAGGCTGGAGCTACAGAAAGATGTTTGGTTGCATAAATTCCCTTATTCGGAGGCTCTGTGACATCCTGTCTGTAAGTCACTTCTGGTTTTTCCTGTTCAGTAAAGATCAGACTCTGGACGGTACCCCCAAACCCCTCTTTATCCTCTTCCCTCACTGCCTCTGCCCCTATTGTGCTGTTTGAGTTTTTATTCTTTCTCAATAACTGACTCTTCTGTGGTTTCCCTTTTCAGCTCAACAATCATGATTATGGAAGATGGATTTGTTTGCCCCCACCCTTTACCCTTCTCTTATCTGTGTTTCCTCCACCAAAAGTTGATCCCCTATCTCCTCTCCTTCATGAGTTGTGGCTACCAGCATGCTTTAGCCTCTAGTTTATGGGCAGTTCTAAGTGTAGGCCTTGTTTCTGCTCATCTCTCCAGACCCTTTGTTTTTGCCAGAGAAAGACAGTAAGAGCAGCCCGTGGCCTGTTGGTGTGCAGAAAACAAAAGCAGATGCATCCCACCTACAGCTTAGAGCCATTTAGCTGAGCTCAACCAATACAGTATTAGCATTATTAGAAATAACATTGATTCACACAGAAGCTAGACAACACCAGTATCTATTTAGGAAGGCAAGTCTTCAGCCCCAGGGAAAGGTCGAAGCACAGAGGAAGTGGCCCCTACAGGAGAGCAGCAGTTACTGCAGACCGGGAATCACCTACCTCTGAATGTTATCTTCAAGCTGCTTGACTTTGAGCTCATCCTCCTCAGACTGCCGCCTCCTGGCTTCCTCCTCCTCCGCTGTTCCCGCAGGCATACCCTGCAGCAGCCATTTTTCCCGGAGCACTTTGGACTGTGGGAAGGAGGGAAGACAACAGGTAAGATGATACCTTTGGGCCCACACTTTCTCCGGACTGGCAGGTCTTCTCCATCAGATCCACCACTCAACCGTTCAGCTTGACCACTGGCTGACTCCCTGCCATGGCTGTCTACTTCTGCTTGGCCAAGCAACCAGGATTCCTGGACTGTGCTTTTTCTACATCTTTTTGTTTTATTATGTTCTTAAATATGTGAGCATAGTTTCTGCTCACATACGCAGATACATGCATATGTGTGTATTTCCATATATATGTTCACATACATGCATGTACATATAGATGCACCCCCACAATGACTCTGCAAATTCAGGAAGTAGGGAGAGGAATAAAGAAAGCATTGCTGTATTTATGAACTGGGTCTCAAGGGCTTCATTGATGAGGTGACATTTCAGCAGAGACCTACACGAAGTAAGGCACCGATGCCCTGACCTGGGGAAAGGATGACCTTGAGAGAGTGTGGTTGGTGTCTGTGCTTTCTATTATTAGCCATTCTTTTTTATAAAAAAAAAATCAAAAATAGAGTAAACATAAAAATATATATCCAGATTTAATAACTGTGAATATCTTGCTATTTTTCCACATTATCAAGGCTTTTAAACAATTTATTTAAAGTTTTTTAGTGTATATGTGTTTGTGTGTGTATGTGTGCACATATGTGAGTGCAGGTGCCCTAAAAATCCAGAAGAGGGCGCTGGATCCCGTGGAGCTGGAGTTACAGGCAGTTGTAGTGAGCTGTGGAGTGTGGGTGCTGAGAGCCAAACTCAGGTCCTCTGTAAGATCAGTATGTGCTCTTAACCACTGAACTATTTATCCAGCCCTGCCGCCAAAGCATTTTAAAGCAAATCTTGAACACCATGACATCTCTCCCGTTGATATTTGAATCTGAGTCTCAAAAAAGACAAGGACATTTTTCTGTGCCACTATAGCCCCATTGTAAGATTTTCTAAGCCCATGTGACATCCAGGCCATATTGAAATGGTCTTTTTAAAAAGTCCAATATCATGCTTTCTCTTAAAAAAAAAAAAACCCTTTAGTAGCCAGGTGTGGTGGCACAGGCCTTCAATCCTAGCACTCAGGAGGTGGAGGCAGGGGGATCTCTGGGAGCTCAAGGCCAGCCTGGTCTACAGAGTGAGTTCCAGGACAGTCAGTGCTGTTACACAGAGAAACCCTGTCTCCAAACCCACCCACCTCAAAATAAATAAATAAATAAAACCCTTCAGTGGCTCACATGCATTCACGTAGGCAAAATACTGTGCCAATAAGATCAAGGTGAACTTACAGTATTCAATTTGTTGTTTTCAATGGTAACTTAAAGACATGATTTTTCTCACCTTTAAGTGATTACTGCGTAGCTAAAGCGTCTGGAGATAGGATTTGCTCCCTACCTTTCATGAGTTTATCCTTCACTCCAGACCATCCACCCACCTGTAATCATACTAAAGTTATCATTGACTGCATTTGTGGGTGATGGTTAGACTGTGGATAACTCGACTTCTCTAAAAGAAAGTGGCTAAGACTCAGAGTGATACAATAGCTATTTTCTACTTTTCCCCATTTCTCTCTGTGTGTATATGTGGCATGCCTGTATATATGCATATTTATGCATGGGTGTGGGCATGCATGCACATGTATATATCCACGTTGGGGCCTGAGGTTGATGTCAAGAACCATACCTAATTGCTCTTTCCACCTGACCCACAGAGGCAGGGGGTAATCAATCAAACCTAGAGTTTCCTAATTTGGTTAATCTTACTAGCCAGCTCTCTCTGGGGAATCCCATCCTGGCTTTTCAAGGTTGGAACTGTAGGCAGGTGATCATGCCCACCTGGCATTTACATGGTTTCTAGGGATGCAAACTCAGGTACAAGGCTTGCACAGAAAGCACTTTTTTCCACTGAGCCACCTTCCCAGCCTGGTATCTGCTTTGACTCATTGCTCTCTCATACCCTTTCCCTCCCCCCTTCTCCTAACCCTCGAGTCTTTCCCTTTCCTCCTTGTTATGCCCAATAAGATATTGCTTTGGTTCAGAGGGTTTTTGTTTTTGTTTTCATAGTTTGGAAGAAGCCAATCCAAAACCTCTAATGAAAGTGATGGAGTCTTACCCTTCACTCAAATTCAGAGTGCAGAACATGGACATGATAGGAAAAGTTCAGAGGCAAGTACCTTCACCAGTGGATCATCCCATTGGCCCAGAATGCTTACATTTTTTAACACTGGAGCTTTATACATACAAATAACCAAGAAAAATCTGAATTAGTGTTAAAGGTTCAAAATAGTAAAAGATACCTTAATATCTTTGCAATAAGGCTCCTGATACCTTAAGAGCTTTTCAATGAATGATCTTAATGGGTTGACGATGAATATTTTTCTCAGCCACAATTTAGTGTTTGGTGTCCCCCACCCCCACCACCATTCTGTTGTCCCTAAAGGAAAGGTTGTGGTCTTCAGAATGTAACGACAACTTTACAGAGGAGAAAGCTCCGGTCAGAATTGCCCGCCCCTGAATAGGACTGAAGATGTGACGCTAGCAATTGTTCCTGACAGTGCTGACCAACACTCCACAATGTGGCCGTCCCAAGGGATGCATGTTGTCATACACATGGAACATAGACTCTACCCTGGGACTGTGAAAAGACTAATAACATAGACAAATCTCTAGCCATTCAACCAAAGGGCAAAAGAGGAAAATTAAGTTCAGCCTGGGCTGGTGTAAGTAAGACATTCACTGATTTATTTTTTTTAATTCACGCTATCACAAGTCATATTATAGAAAAAAATAAAAATAAATCACTGTTTCCATAGATAGAAACCAAAACCATTTTTTCAAAAGAATAATGATGGCTCTTGTTTCCTGAAACATTATAATATATTACCACAACTATGGGGATTAGATGAGAACGGTACCAGCTCAGGAGTGAGCAGATAAATGGAAGGAAACGAATCACAAGGGGTGGACTTGAGTGTAAGGGTGAAATATGCATGTGATAAAGATGACATCTAAATCAATGAGCGAAGGATGAATTAATAAATCATGCTGTGGCTCACTGAGAGTGAAAACATAAAGCTTCATCCTCACCTCATACCTTATTGAAAGATAAATTCTAGATAAATTCAAACTACTGAAGTATAGACAAGCTTGTGGGCAAACATTTGAGATGAAAATCTTCCCAAGTATGATTTTTTTTTTCTAGATAGGGTTTCTTTGTGTAACAGTTCTGGCTGTCCTAAAACTCACCTCGCTTTGTAGACCAGGCTGGCCTTGAACTCACTGAGATCTACCTGCCTCTATCTCCCAAGTGCTGGAATTAAAGGTGTGGGTCACCACTGCCCAGCCCCAAGTATGGTTAAAAAAAACATGAGTACCACAATGGCAGATAAGATTTCATAAAAAGATTATGGCTTGAGAATTCAAAAGAGCCCACATATAAAATGTTTTTAAAAAGACAATTTGGATACAAATGTCAATATAAATTAATTTCACTCCAAGGCTGATGAAGCCTGTAACCAAGACTGCACATTCCAATCTACAGCAATAAGTGGGGTTCTATAAATCACATGCCTGTCAGGGGAACATCCGCATGGGAAGTGTGCAGTTGGCTGTCTTATGATGTTCTCATTCTTTGTTTTTGAAATGATGACACAATCCTTCATCTTATAAACAAGCAAAACTAATAAAGCCATCAGAATTGTTTACTGGGCTAATTTCTGAGTATTTCCTGGGAATTCTTACATAAAACATTAGCTATTAACTAAAGATAAGCACCCAAACACAGCACCTAAAAGTTTCCTGTCATGGCTGTAATATTTCATACACTGGTCATTTGTATGAATTCCTCAGTAAGGAATTGCTCACAGTTGCCATATAAAGTCATGGTATCCTATTCTGTGGCATTACCATACACCCTTTTTTAAAAATATTGATTTTATTGAGCTATATATTTCTCTCTACTCCCCTCCCTTTCTCTCCCCTCCTCTTCTACCCTCTCCTATGGCTTCCATGCTCCCAATTTACTCAGGAGATCTTGTCTTTTTCTACTTCCCATGTAGATTAGATCCACATATTTCTCCGTTAGTGTCCTCATTGCTGTCTAGGTTCTCTGGGGTTGTGATTTGTAGGCTGTGTTACCATACACTCCCAAAAGTCACAATGAGCGAGAATATTTAGCAAACAGACCCGTGCCCACACCACTTCCTTGCTTTCTATTTATTTGTTTTGACAGGAGACCAGTAGGTCTGTCTAAATAATTCATATCTCAGTGTATGACAATAACCATCCATAATCCATTTGGTATGTGAATATATGTAAATACAGATACGAGAGGGATACAAAGAACATCAAAATTGTATCTTAATAAATATGAAACCCAGTTTTAATGCTTTTCTAATTGATTTTGCACAGAGAATATTTACTTTCTCCAAGAGTGTCTGGGATTTTGTAAATTTGTGAAATAAATGTCACTTACTGACATCTTTCCTAATGCTTACTATTTTAAAGAACCTATAATAATCACGCTGACATGTCTGCACATGCTCTAAATCTTCTGTAGCCTATGAAGTGTATTGAGAGTAAGAGAGCCCGTGGTGATGGCAATTGGCACCTGTCTGGCAAATCGCCTAAAAGGGCCCATCCTTTGGAAGAGAACAGCGTCCTGGGAAGAGCCTTGTCCACGGGAACAGACAGCCCTGGGCTTCAGCTTAGCCTCCCTCACTTAACAGACTGTGTGCCCCTGAGCAAATTCCTCGCCATCATGAGTTTGTTTGCAGACTGGGAGATGCAGAGAGTGACATCTATCTTGTGATGATTGCTGCGAGTTTGAAGTCCCAGGCAGCTGCTAGAATGGTGAATATTTCTGAGCTGACAGGAGTGTGGAGGCAGCAAGCAGCTCTCCCCCGAAAAAGTTCACACAGGAAGGAGAACAACCTGAGCGCGTTTTCCTCCATCCAGGGGTTGGCCATCAGGCTGGAAACGGACTGATGACTCACTACGCAGTTCTGCCAACGGTCAGTTCATTTAAAGCAGAACTCACTCCCTTCTGGTAACCAAAGAGATCCTATCCCCGCAGTTAGGTACCCTCTTCTGCCTATGAAAACCAGACAGCCACTTTAAGGAAGGCTGAGCTCAGAACAAAGGAAGATGGAATCCCGGCTGCTTTATGTGAGCATTCAGTAAGCCTCTCCTTGCCTTATCAATATTCCTGCTTTCCCAGGGATTAGAAACGGGACATTCCTGTGGGTGATACCTGAGGTACACTGCCACCTTTGGAGCTTTAGGTCTTTGGAGCTTTTGGGTTTTTAGTTTTTGAGGCCAGTGATCCATCCGCATACACACACTGGTCTCTGCTTACCAAGCTAACAATCACCTTCAGCCTATCTCATTTCCTACTTGCCAGATTACAGGGGTGCAAGTGTTGCATATACCTTTGCCAGCCAGACTCAGGCTGATGCCCATGCTGCCAAGTCCCTTATGGAACCTCAGTGCTTCCTCACGTACAATGAAGTCCTATTGTTTCTTTAAACTGGATGGGTGGGCAGGTGGATGCAGGGATGAGGAAGGGATGCATGGAGCATGAACAGAACAGCGTAAGACTATGCTGGACACCAGCAATGAATGAGTTCTTGGTATCTTCTCTGGCACTCAGAATGGTGACAAGTGGGAGGAAAGGAACATGGTCTCTGACATGCGCACCCTCTGACTTTGAGTTAAGGACCACAAAGGTATTGTGCTGTGCTGGAGCTGGGAGGAGAGAGGCTGTCGGCCGCAGCATCTACCCTTATCAGGAAGTTCTCCTTTTACCCTGTGATTAACCGAGTTCTTAGTCTCTCTTCCATAGGGGGTGAATTGCGTGCACTCTGGGCCAGAGACCCTGCTCTCTCCAGATTGGCCTTGTGCAGTCTTGTTAGTGTTTGTAAGCCCCGCCTCCATAGAAAGATATTCCTAATTTTAGCCCCAGTCCTCCCCCAGGACGGTTGTCAGGAGACAGCGACAGCATCTGAACACAGTGCGGGCCACTACCAGGAAAGGCTGGAGACGGAGCGACAGGACAGACAGAAAAAGGACAATCAGCACCATGCTGCCTTTTCCCCTCTGGAACACATGTCTCTGGTTAAAGTTCACAGTGAACTCACAAGCATGCTGAGCAGATATAGGTCGGGCAGCTCTTCTGGTTTATGAGCCAGCTCGCTCATGAGTCTCACTCTGAGGATTCGTTTAGCACAGCCTGGCTTTCCAGAGAACGAGACATGCAAGGGTCAAGGCCCACTCTGTCGCAGGGTCCCAGTAATGCACACAGGGCAGCACCCCATGAGCAGCCACCTCCCAACCAGTCCTCAAGAAAAGCAGTTCTGCACACACAAGGTCATGGCAACTTGAGGCCAGCGGGAGGTTCTCTTCCTTCCTTCCTTCCTTCCTTCCTTCCTTCCTTCCCTCCCTCCCTCCCTCCTTTCTTTCTTTCTTTCTTTCTTTCTTTCTTTCTTTCTTTCTTTCTTAAAAGCCCAGGACAGTCAAAGGCAAGCAACAACTCCTGGCTGGTCCATGAACGTGGCCACATTATTATCTGAACATGCAGAAAGCAATATTCAGCCACTGGCAGGGCGTTTGTGACAGTGACTGAGCTGTCTCCTGTACTGTAATCAATTACAGTGCGTAAGTGCATTATGTTTTAAAGGGGTAAAAAAAATCAAAAACGGTTCCCCTTCCCTCTCTTCTTAATAAGGTACAACAGACACTGAACTAAGTCAAATCATTTGAAAGCCAGGTTTGACCTTGTTCTGACAGGACATCTCCAATGTTATAAAGTCAAAATAAAATAGATAAACAATCTGAAATGTGCAGTATCGTCCTTTTATTAGATCACACTGGCTCGTCTCTCCCCTCCCCCCCCCCCCCCAGTAAGAAAGAGTCTTTCTTTCTCCTTTCCGAAAAGTCCATTATGTGTGAAGCGCAGCTTTTGGAGCCTCCGTACAAAATACACAAGAGGAACAACCGTGGGACCATGTGGACTCTTCGCATCCAGTTTCTATATATATCTACCGTGCTGCTCGGGAGCAGCAATGTAATCTCCTGCTCGCAGAAATCTGGATGCGCTAAGGATGCCTGAATCTGAGAAAAATTACATAGAAATCCAAGAGACGGTCTCCTGGCTGCACGGAAAAGGTTGGCTCAGGCAGCGCTGCGCCTCCACGGCAGGGCAAGCTCTGCCCGGCTCTGAGAGGTGTGATCTGCAGGGCTGATAACGCCCAGGTTTGGGCTCGGCTGCTTACCTTGGAATGCTGCAGCAGCAGTACTTGTTCGTCCAGCTGCCTTCTCTTCCCTTCGATTTCTGTCTGCCTCTTTCTTTTTTCCTTGAAAAGGAAGAGAGAGAGAGAGAGAGAAAGAGAGGCTGTCAGAGTGGGTGGGTGTTGGCTCCAGGAATCCGAAGGCAGGGAGAGGGAGTGGAAACGGTACACATCTGTGCAGACACTTCCAGAGAGGCTGGGCGCACGTGGCGTCACCTCCGTTGCCGGGTGGACTGCAGGCAGCAGCCTTCTCTGAATGTGTCTGCGGTGGGCTTCACGAGAAGCAATTTCATTCAGAAGGAAAGGACACACACACACACACACACACACACTTACACACCCCACTGTTCTCTGTGTTGTGCTGGGCTAATTTGGAGACAAAGACTACAAATGTCTCAATGCAGCTACAAACCGCAGACAGGATGAAATGGTGGTGGTGGTGGTGGTGGTTGTGGAGGGGGTTCTAGGGTTGGATTCTTTTCATTCAAATCACATGCATATATAATATAGTACAGTTTTAAATTTGGAAAAATCAATCATCAAGCCGGACACTCCAAACAAGGCAAACGAGAGGGGTGGTCCCTGCTTAAGCAAGCCTTGTGGCAAAGCATTTCATGTGGGTGGGGCTTGCTTGAGGTGAGGATAAATCAAACGAGGATCTGCCTGGGTTCAAGCGCTGGCTCTGCCTATTGCTATGTGCCTTAAGTAAGTTTTTAGCCCCCTGGGCCTCCTGAACGGAGACTGCCCAAACCACACGGCTGTAATGTGTCTTTATGTGCGAGACGACACATATAGGAAGCCTGGAACAGCGCTTATCATGCAGCAAGCATTCATTCACCACTATCCCGCTAGTATTTTCTTTGCCACCCATTTATTTCTAGGAAAATGCCTAGAAACCCGGCTGAGAGGGATGTGTTTCTACCACCATTATTCCACTGGAATGCATACCTCACATTTTTTTCTCTATACTTTGCCAGCGCAGACAATAAACAGCCCAGGAACGTGACTCATAAGAACAGAGAGGCCTAGCCCTTCCCATAGCAGACCTGCCAGGGTTTCGCTGCTGAAGTATCCAGCGGTGTTTTATTGAGAGATGCTCAGTAGTGGATCACTTTCCTTTAGTCCAGCATAGGGAGAAACTTGCTAGGCAGGACATATGGGCGTTTCACAACCCAATAGCCAAACCCTGGGGGACACAGTGATGTTGAAGTCTGGCTGCCACGCTTAGCGTTCATGGAAGCTTTGCTTTATGCAGTGCCGTGTTTCTGGGGATCACTGCTGTTCAAATCAATGTAATACATAAACTTTGAGAAATATCAGTTCATGATCTTGAGTCGCTAGAATGCAATATCTAGGTAGGGACAGAATTTCATAGCCAAATTACACCTGTGGGTGTTTTAGGAATCGTTTTCCAAAGGACTCCAGTCAAGAGCATATCACTGATACTACAGAATCCCAGAGAATGCCCCAAAGCATCACATTTCTGACAGTAGATAGGAAAAGCAGGGTTCAGGAGGAAAAGCCCACGTTTCAGCATCTTTGAGATACTTCATGATAAGGAAGGACCTCCACCCAGGTCCTGGGGATCCTAAAGAGCAAGTTTATTAGACTTTATCATTCATGATCACTGACTACCAAGACACACAGGTTTCCTGCATTTAAATCCAGAACAGGATAATATGCTGTGTCTACAAGGTACCCATGATCCACGTGTTCTGTGTGTATAGCCTTTCCCAAAACTTTCCTATGCTTTCCTACCCCTGCACCTTTTTATGTATGGAAAATGTTAACTCTTAAGATGCCCTCATGTTGACAAACCATTCGCTAAACAGGACAATTAGTACCTATTAGGCTAATAAGCAAGCTGGGCCCCCAGAGTCTGCCACCACCACAGTCTGCCATCTACCTCTCTTTGGAACTAGGCATGAGTCAAGTCACAGGAGCTTGAGCGGGGCGCCCTAGAGGAACACACTTTTGGTCCCTGACACCTGCTTACATGGACCACCATGGACTCAGAAAACTGTCTCTCACCTGACTAGCTTTTGATTCCAGATTTCCTCTTCCCTAAACCAAAAGCAAACCACGAACTCTTGAGACCTTCGGTCTCACCAATCCCATAATTCCACAATCCTGCTGCTCCTCTTAGCTCACATCCCCGTATGGAGCATCCTGTGATAGTGATGGATGGCAAACCCAGTGTTCTGTTCCCATGAATACATGCAGCAAGCACCTCACTCGTCCTCCTCATCCTCTCTTCACACCTGGTCCTTCTGTATTCATCTCAGCAAGTGACATTGCTCTCACAAATCATCCCGTAATCTCATTTTCTTGAAAGATAAGGGTTCTGTTGATCCTACCCTCTCCTTTCTGTGTGTTTTTCTTAATGACACCAATGTAGATATTCTAGTTAGGCCTTTTAGCATACCAGAAGCTTAAATGTTTATATTTTTGCTCTATCTGGATTACTGTAATGATTTCCTTTCTGGTCCCCGTTAACCAGTATCTGTCCATAATTGTTACCAGAGGGGCACTCTTTCTTTATTTTTGAGACAAGGTCTCACTGAGTAGTTCAGGGTGGTCTTGAACTCATCATTTTCCTACCTCAGCCTCCTGAGTACTGGGATTACAGGCATGTGTCTCCACAGAAGGCCACAGCAAAGTTCTACCTAAAACCCAGACATCTCTACTGCGATATTGCAAAGACCAGACTTCTCAGCAAGGCCTAAAATGTTGTCCTGAGTATCCCACAGATTCACCATAAGGAGCAACCCTCAGTCCATATTCTTTCACCCCAACACCCCCCTGAAGCTCCCTGACCTGCTGAGCTGGCACATGTCTTCCTGGCTTTACTCCTAATGCTTTCTCTAGCAACAATTGAGGCCTCTTGCTGCTTCATTTGACAAAAACTATCCCACCTTTGAAAGCTCAACTTAAATATCCACCAGGCTGTAATGCAGGTGTAAAAGGCATCCGTGGGTTGCCAGTCATGGTTAGTCAGACGCCCCTGCTCATCCTGCCAGCCAGTCTTACACACGAGTCAGCCTGAACCAATTATATGCCTTTATCTTGTTGCAATGGTGACTGATGTAAGGAATGGCAAAGTTGCTGTGGGACAATGGTCTGTACCCTGTCAATTGTATTTTAATAAAACACTGATTGGCCAGTAGCCAGGCAGGAAGTATAGGTGGGGCAAAGAGAATTCTGGGAAGAGAGAAAGAGTCAGTCTGCAGTCATCACCCAGACATAGAGCAAGCAAGATGTGACCGCCTTGCCGAAAAAGGTACCATGTGGTTAACACAGGTAAGAATTATGGAATAGCCAGGCAGTGGTGATGCACACCTTTAATCCAGCACTTGGAAAGCAGAGGCAGGCAGATCCCTACGAGTTCGTGGCTAGCCTGGTCTACAAGAGCTAGTTCCAGGGCAGGCTCCAAAACTACAGAGAAACCCTGTCTCGAAAAAAGAAAAAAACAAACAACAATAACAACAACAAAAAAAAAACAACAAAAAAGAATTATGGGCTGGGCTGGAGAGATGGCTCAGAGGTTAAGAGCATTGCCTGCTCTTCCAAAGGTCCTGAGTTCAATTCCCAGCAACCACATGGTGGCTCACAACCATCTGTAATGGGATCTGGTGCCCTCTTCTGGCCTGCAGGCATACAGACAGACAGACAGAATATTATATACATAATAAATAAATATTAAAAAAAGAATGATGGGCTAATATAAATTATAAGAGTTAATAAGAAGCCTGAGCTAATAGGCCAATCAGTTTATAATTAATGTAGGCCTTTGTGTGCTTCTTTGGGACTGAATGGCTGCAGGACCAGGCAGGACAGGAACAAGTAGAATGGGTCAGTGATGTTTCCAAGGACAGACAGTATTAGGACAAGAGAACGAACCTCTCCTTTCCTCTAGAGCACTGAGGGGACACTTGTCTGAGTTGCCATTTGGCCAATCGCACAGAAGTAAGGCGTCTATGTTGGAGACAATGAGGCCATGCAGAGAGGAGCAGATGAAAGACAGAGAACAGGACCCCAAAGCATTGTTTGGGCCCTAGGTCTACTTGGGCATAAAGCCAGAGCTATCCTTTGAGTCCCTAAACTATCAACACTGAAAACATCTACCTGTGGCTTAAGCTAGCGTGAGTGACACATATGTCACAGTGGAAAGTGTACTGTCCATGCAGAAACCTTGCCTGCTCCCTCCCAAGAGCTTTCCACACCCATCTTTTCACAGCCATCTTCTCCATAGGTTGCGAATCTTTTCTTTCTTTATGGACCAGGTCTTTTTCTATAACCCAGGCTGATTCTGAGCTTGCCATTCTTTCTCCTCTTGATATGTGGGTCTTACTACATTAGTACTTCAAATACTTCATTCATTTAGGCATCTTCACCCGCTATCAAGCTATGGGCCACTAGAGGGCAAGGGACAGCGGCTAAAGCTGAGGACATCTCGTGATGAATACATGTAATCGACACCTGCTCAACAGCTCGAAACAAATGGACTGCCCGCCTCTTTGCAATCCCCTGCGTGTGTTCCCATCTATCCACATCTCTCACTCAGATACATTATGAATTTGCACTTGTGATCAATGGCAACAAATATATTATTGAATACACATTAGCCATTAGTCAGTAGAACGGAGTGTCATAATGATGGAGGTATTGATCCATTCGGATCACCATTGCCACGCATATGAGAAAAGGGTTGACAAAGCCAATCTGGGAAAGAATCGGGGAAAGCAGAAGGAGTAATTGCAGGGACAGCCTAATGGACAATGGGAACAGCAACTGGGAGGGTCAGTGCTCCTCGGGAGACATCTGGAATGAAATGAACTCAATGCATTAGGAAGATTTCCGGGTGCTCCCACTATCTGGGAGGCCTCACAAGCCATGCCCATTGTCTTTCTGTAAATCATATGCTTTCCTAGCAGATATTTTCTAGAAGCATCACAGCATTATAAATGCTGCAAACTCTTGGAATAGTAAGGAATATTTGCTAGAGCGTAGCACACACTGTCCAAAGGGGCTACTGACTCTGGCGGGAAGCTGTCGAGGAGGGAGTTAGGGAAGACTCTCTCTCTCTGCCTTGCTTCGTAAGACTCCCTTCTACTCTGGCTTCATGCGATGCGGTAGGGACATTGGAAGTGCAAGGTGTAGCTGGAGGCTCAGGAGGTCTGCTACTACTTCACTTAACAAAACCTGTCCAGCAGCATTGCTTAAAATATCCATGAAGCCAATGTACTCACTCATATTTGGTTTCTAGCCATAAATAAAGGACATTGAACCTATAATTCGTGATCTTAGAGAAGCTAAATAAGAAGGAGAACCCAAAGAAAAACATATAGGCATCCTCCTGAATATTAACCTTCATCAGGCGATGAAAGGAGACAGAGACAGAGACCCACATTGGAGCACCGGACTGAAATCTCAAGGTCCAAATCAGGAGAAGAAGGAGAGAGAGCACGAGCAAGGAACTCAGGACCGCGAGGGGTGCACCCACACACTGAGACAATGGGGATGTTCTATCGGGAACTCACCAAGGCCAGCTGACCTGGGTCTGAAAAAGCCTGGGATAAAACCGGTCTCGCTGAACATAGCGGACAATGAGGACTACTGAGAACTCAAGAACAATGGCAATGGGTTTTTGATCCTACTGCATGTATTGGCTTTGTGGGAGCCTAGGCAGTTTGGATGCTCACCTTACTAGACCTGGATGGAGGTGGGTGGTCCTTGGACTTCCCACAGGGCAGGGAACCCTGATGGCTTTTTGGGCTGACAAGGGAGGGGGACTTGATTGGGGGAGGGGGAGAGAAATAGGAGGCGGCTGTGGGGAAGAGACAGAAATCTTTAATAATTAATTAATTAATTAATTAATTAAAAATATCCATGAAGCCATAGTGGTAGCCTGTGGATCCAAGGATTGGCTAGGCTGAGTTCAGGAGGAGCAGAGAGAGTCAGGGAGAGGCAGACAGAGGCAGGGAGAGGGAGGGAGAGGCAGGGAGGGGAAGGAAGAGGCAGAGAGAGGCAGGGAGAGGGAGGGAGAGGCAGGGAGGGGAAGGAAGAGGCAGAGAGAGGCAGGGAGAGGCAGAGATGGAGAGTTTCAAGAAGCAGATAAACCATTTCCTTTTCTGAAACCCTACCCTGACTTGGACTAACACCTAGAATCCCAGGGACTAACAATGGGAAAAAGCCAGAAGACTTACTCAAGATACTGTTTCTATTCAGAGATTTCAAAATAAGAAAAATAAAAGTGGTGAAAAGAAAAAAAAAGTACAAATGGTAAATATTCCTTCCTCTGCTTACTTGAGAAAGCCCTGCTTTAACTCCTCCCATGTTGCACCAAAGGGAATTTTACATCCCTGCCCGCCCCCCCCCCCCCCGCCCCGAGCCAAGACTGGAAACTGCAAGGAACAGTTTTAAATAGCTTCCCTTTGGAAAGGGAATGGGGGTGGAAGAGACGCCACATAGGAGAGAAAAGGAGAGAAGGTAGGAAAAAAGCAAAGGGCAGGAAGGACTTGAACACAGACGGGCGTTCACGTAGAAAACAGAGGTGGGCGGGGGACGTAGCGCACAGGTGGTGTGCTTGCCCCAGGTTCGATCCCAGTGCCGCAAACAAGTAGAAAATGAAGGAGCGGAGATGAACGATTCGGGGAAGACAGGTTCAAGCTACTGTTTAGTGGCGGATGCAAAGAATCTCTGGGGCTGTTCCCCCAAAAGAGGCCAACCAAGGTGCTGGGATTACCCTGCCAACCAAACTGTTTCATTGGGAATTTGAAGTCTAACTGGATCACCAGGGCACCCAGGTTTTAAATAGGTTACGCTAAGACCATAAAATGTCACGTGAAAATTAAATTATGGAAAATCAACATGCAAATGGGAATTGGAGGAACTTCATCTGTTAAGGAATCAGAATGTCATTCCAGGCATGGCTGCATTATAATCACCTGTTTAGGGCCCCTGCAGAGTTGATGCTATTTCTGTATCTGAGGACGGAAAAGGAGGATGGGCTTTTGAAAGCAGGGTGACAAAGCACGAAATAATCAAGGAGGTGCCCACTCAGCTTTGCCCAACTGCCTGTCCAGTTAACAACAGATGTTAAGCCTGCTTGGCAGACCTATCACTATTGAAGACCCAGTTGTCTCGTCTCCCTGCCATTGGGTCACTCGCTCTCTTGGCTTTGAATGTCAAGATCACCAATCAAGATCACTACTACTTTCAGGCTTCCAAAATAGTTAGCTGAGCACCGAGATCACTCCTGTTTGTTAGGCCACTGTGATGTCTACTTGCTGGGAAGTGAGCAAAGCACTTGTCTTAGTTACTGCTCTATTGCTGTGGAGAGACACCATGGCCACGGCAACTCTCGTAAAATAAGCAGTCAACAGAAGGCTTGTTTCAGAAGGTTAGTCCATGATCATCATGGTGGGAAGCTGACAGGCATGGTGCTGAAGGAGTAGCTGAGAACTTTACATCCTGATCTGCTGGCAACAGGCAGAGCGAACCCACTCCCAGTGATACACCTTCTCCAACAAGGCCACACCCTTTCATCCTTCCCAAACAGTGCCACCAACTGGGCACCAAGCAATCAAACATAAGAACCTATGGGGGGCATTCTAATTAAAACTACCACATCAGTATTTAAGTCTGTAAATAGATTGGAANTATATATTTGGATCCCACAAAAATAAGGAATAGAAAGAAACTGGAATGTGTTGAAATAGTAACCTTAAAAAGTATTAACCAGTTCTATTGAGAGCTCAGTCTGTGAAGTGCTTGCCTTGTAAGGACAAGGACCTCAGTTTAACCTCCAGGCACCTAGAATTTGCATTAAAAAAAAAAGCAAATTCCACGGGTGGTGGTAGCAGCACACACTTAATCCCTCAGGAGGCAGAGGCAGGAGGATCTCTGTGAGTTCGAGGCCAGCCTGGTCTACAAAGTGAGTTCCAGAACAGCCAGGACTATTACACAGAAAACCCTGTTTTAAAAACCAAAACAACAACCACAAAATAAACCAACAAATTCTAGCCCCGAGGAGGCAGAATCAAGCAGATACCTGGGGCTCACTGGCCGTGCAGCACAGCCAAGCCCGCTTGGCAAGGTCCAGGTTAGTACGAGAACAATATTCCCCACTGTTCCCCCAAAAGAAGGTGGACAGATATTGAAAAACCAACAGCAGAGACTGTTCCCTGCACCACCACCCCCAGCCACACATAGACATGCCCACATGTACTCATGCCTAGACACGCCCACACCACACACAGAGGGAGGTGCTTAGCCAAAAGAACAAACAGGCCTCCTATCATCAAATCTGCTGCCTTACCAGACGCTCATTTATCTTATGACATCTTCATGTGGCGTGCAAAATTCTACAACTCTACCCATTTCCTGGGGCTTAGTCTTGACTGGCATTTCTATTTATATAACTTTTCTTTATGCAACCAATTCTGACCTCTAGCTGCTATCTGTGGTAAATGAGGGAAATGCCTGCGCCCCACCCCGTCCTTGCATGTCAGAAATTATAAGGCCAAGAGAAGACTTTGAAAGAGACAAAAAAAAATAATATGCTAATTGGTTCAAACTTTAAAATTGAGCTTTGAAAAGGAACTTGAGAAACATCACAAGGGCTTAGATAAAATACGGTGATACTGAACTATCAATATAGGTAGCTTATTAATGTCAAGCCAAATACAAACCATAGCAATTTAGCTTCAGATGTTTTATGGGCACTTTATCACACACACACACACACACACACACACACACACACAAACACACACCATATTGAAATAAATGTTTAAATAAATATAAAATTAAAGTATCCAAGGGGGAACGTGTGTAGGCTATGCAAAAACTGTCTCCTTTTATGTAAGCGACTCTAGCATGTATGCATTTTATATTCAGGGAGATCCTGGGACACCAAGGGACAAGCATAATAATAATAGCAACAGAGCTTAGCAGGTGTCAGACATTTTTGCAAGGACGGCTCTTAAGCTCGTCAATGAGTGCTCAACTGAGTCTTGAGACATACATCTTTAGTAGTTTCAATTTTATTAATGAACACAACCAAGTTTGGTGAATGTGCAAACAGCCCAAGGTCACGAGAGACAGGCAGTGGTCAAATGAATTTGAAATGGAGTCGTTCTGAGTCTAGAACACTGCCTGAGAGCATCCACCACTCCACAGACAGTAATACACACAATCTGGCCATTTCCACATGCGGATGCAGACACCTTCCAGAGCCAATGAGATACTGAAGATGCTGATGGGGGAATGTCCTTCTGTATATGTGTTGCTCTTACTGGCTGATGAATAAAGCTGCTTCGGCCTATGGCAGGGCAGAATATAGCCAGAATATATTCCACCAAGCTGGCTCTCTCGTCTCACGAAGGTGGGCAAGGCCCAGGGGAAAAGCCTGAAGACAGGAGGCACCTGGACACTACGTGGGCCTCGTAACAAGCAGTATTGTCATGGGCTCCTATCCAGTCTCAGAGCTGCAGACCATGGGACAGCTCAGGGGTTAGGACACCCCCGAAGAGAGTTGCCACAGTAGGATAAGAAACAGAAAATGGGGTGTATAAAAAATAGAGAAATATCAGTATACATCCAGACCAAGAAATGTAAACACTCCGAAACCAGCATGAATCCAGAGACATCGGTGTCTTTTCCACAGTTGATCTTAGCCCAAAGGCAGGGATCATCACCTTTTTGGATCTTCCCCCCCACTGTGCTTCTGTTTGTTTCTTAGATGCATTTGCTGATATCTGATTAATCTTTAGGATTTATAAGCATTTCAGTACAGAAAAGTATAATCACCCAGACTATCCCCACCCAGATAAGTACTTGTCAGCATTAGAAAATATAAATACTATTAATACACGTGCTAACACAATGGAAAAAAAAAAACCCTACAATTCATATAAATAAAATTAAGTCAGCTGTGGCATCCCCTCCGTTACACCGCCCCCACGCATCTATTCTTTTAGGCGGCAATTCCTATTAGTTTTCTGTGACTTCCACTAGAAAAGATAAGTACCCCAACATGCCACAGCACCCCAGCAAGTGCTGCAGTTGGTGGGTCCTTTACAGATAGCATCCACAATCTGCTCCCCACAGCATGGTGTCTTCACTGTGGTCCGTTCACAGGTTTCTCTGTCAGCACATCGAGTGCACCTTGTTCTTTGAACTCCGACATGGCAGCCCGCAGATGGATCCTAACGGATCCCCCCCAGCCAGCTGCTGATTCATTATTTAGGAGCTCTTGGTATGCCGTTCGTCATCGTGAACAGGGACTCACTGGGCCTTCCTTTGTGCACATCTTAGGTTTTTCTCTGGGATGGCCTCCACAGGGTACAATTCAAACAGCAAGACGTCCCAAGTCAGGAGATTTAAAGCTTTAATAGGGACAAACTGCCCTCCCTCAAGATCCATTCTCTGTGTTTTAAATGATATACCTCTAACAGGAGTTAAAACTCACTCAACTAATATGTTCTTTTTAGTCATCTTTGGGGGACCTCAAGGGATTTTAAATGAATGAAACTACCTACCACCTCATTAATAATTGCTATAGACTCACAACATATACTGGCAATTAGCTCTTCTCATGGGTCTGTATCCTTTCTTGTTAAAAAGAAACTTGGTTTCCAGACATGGCTAGAGCTTGGTGTGGTGACTTTTCACTGTCTTGTACTCCAAGCACTGGAGAAACAGGCAGGGAGAGGACACATCGGAGGCTAGCCTGGGCTACATAGTGAGACCCCCTGTCTCAACAACAACAACAACAAACAATGGCTTGCTACTTTGTGCACAGACTCAGCAATGATCCCATTGAGTTTCCCAGAGAACTCAAGTTGATGTCTAGGCCTTGAACTATTAAAATCAGAACAATCACACAGAAAAGCTGGACTCTAATACAAGGCTGATCCCTTCCGTCATTTCTGAACTCCAAAGCACAAAAGAACATTTCCCAAGCACCAAAATTATTACTACATGGGCCCGGGCAATATGAAAAGTGAAAACACAAGAAATTGCCACGTTTGTATGATTTTAGGATGGGAAAAGGCTGTTTTAAAGGCCATATGAAGAAACCCACAAAATATAAAACTGGTCATGCTTACTATGGGAAAATTAAGCTGGTTTTTATAGTATCAATGAGTCATAATAACTCAAAGGCAAGTGTTAACTAAGGAAAACACTTGTAATGTATGCCAAATGGTTAGGGATTTAGTAAACAAAGGATTTGTTACAATTCAACACGATTTATAGGGAAAACAGAAACACATTGGAATAGAAAAAACAAAGTATAGGGAAATATTCACCATTCTTAATAACCACATAAGTGAAAAACAGATACTAAAATGTCATTTTCCATTCATAGTGCAGATATTCTCTTTGGAGCTAACGTGGGGAAAATGACCCCCCTTCTCTCACATTTTTAAAGATGTTTATTTTGTGTGTTTGATTATTTTGCCCATATGTGTCTATGTATGCTATATGAGTGCCTGTTACTCTTGGAGGTCAGAAGAAGGCATTGGATTTCTCGGAACTGGGGTTCCAGAAGGTTCTAAGCCACCAACCAAGTGGGCGCTGGGACCCAAACCAGATCCTCTGTAAGAGTAACAAATGCTCTTGACGGCTGAACCATCTCTTCAGCCCCTCTTCCCCTAATTATAAAACGGACTTATTTATTTGATGTGTGCTTCTGTGTGTGCTTGTGTGTGTGAGAGGGACACGCTAGTACCATGGCACATGTGTGTGGAGTCAGAGGATAAGTTGTGGGAGTCAGTTCTCTTCTGCCATCATGTGGGTTTCGGGGATCAGACTCAGGTTGTCAGGTTTGCTGGGAAACACTATTACCCACTGAGCCGCCTCACCAGCAGCTCTTACCCTCTCTGTAATCTCTAACAGAATCATAAATAATAGCCATCGAACCCGGAGCACACCACCTGACGCTTTTATCTGATTTGTTCACCATTGGTCCCAGTCAATAAGTCAGCAAGATGCATACTCCATAAAGAGCATGTCTGTCTGTCTGTCTATCTGTCTGTCTGTCTGTCTGTCTCATTTATAGCTTAACTCTCATGCCTGGAACCAAGTCAAACATAACACATGCCTAAATAAGAATTTCTTGATGAATCAATTAAAAACAAATAAATAAAATTCAGCCATTAAAATCTATTCTTTTTTAAACAACTGGTGAAGAGTGGTGCTCTCAATATCAAATATCACTCTTTGGGGGACTGGGGACAAACCCAGGGTCTTATGCATACTCAGTGAGTGTTCTGCCACGGAACTATCCCCCAAATCCAGAGAGGAGGATGGGGGATGGGAAAGGGACAAGGAGAGGGAGGAGGAGGGAGAGGGATAGGAGAGAGGATGATCGATTCTCACAATCAGGTTTAAAAAGCAGAGTCTGACCTCGGGTTTGCTACTTGCTTGTCTGTCTGTCTGTCTCACTATTCTGTCAAAGCCGACACATCATCCTCCTGCCTCGGCTTTTGTCACTGGAGCTGAACAAGCTGGCATGGGAGGCAGGGTTCTCTCCCACTTAGACCTTCCGTCCTTCACATAGCAGCAGAGGGGCTCAGGTTTGGGCTTGTCCAGGAACGGAGACAGCTTTACCTGAGCCCAGGTAACTAGAGATATGTCCTGGAGGAGGTATGGAGGGAACAAGGTGGGAATCTCCGTCAAGGCTGGCTCCAAATAAAGTGACCCTTTCCACTGCCACTCTTCCCCCAGATGTCTGTCTCCCTTGGGGGGATCCTCTAGAGTCACAGCTGCAATCTAGGGCAAGATTCAAGGACTCTACAAAAGCCATGGAGGTGGTGCCCTGACCCCACCACTAACATCTGCCTTCCAGATTCAGTTAGGTTGTAACCTGCACGAGCCAGCCTGATGCTGCCTCAATTTGACCTTAGTTCTCCCCACAATATTTAATCCTAAGAAATTGTTAAGGTCACCTGAGGAACATTAAAGAAAAGCAGTAAACACGCCAGGCCCCAACCTCAGAGATTTGGATCTTACTGGAGGCTATAAAAGCTCCCAGGGAGTTTCAATGTCAGCCGAGGTGGAAAGTCCTTGCTGGGTAAGGTATCTTGGCTTGGGCTACAAGCAATTGCTTTGGCTTATGTGAATCTGGGCCCTTTCAGCTAACTGAACTCTCAGTCAAGGTTGTTAGAAGACATCCCTGGTCGGTAACATCTCTATTCTTATAGCTAAGTCCTGGCTTTCTTTCCTCTTCAAAGTGTAAGTCCCTGCTAAGCTAACAGGGATGAAGCACGGGGACAGGAAGAGCTTGTCTTGGGGCTCAGGACGGCCAGCGCTGCCTCCTTGTGGCAATATTTCCTGTCCTCACCTACACGTGCCTGATTGTCCTTCCCATGAGGCCTCTTCTACCTTTATTTATATTATTTCCTTCCTTCCTTCCTTCCTTCCTTCCTTCGTTCCTTCCTTCCTTCCTTCCTTCCTTCCTTCCTTCTTGCCTTCCTTCCTTCCTTCCTTCCTTCCTTCCTCCCTCCTTTCTTTCCTCCCTTCCTTCCATCCCTCAGAACATCTCAAGTAGCCCAGGATAACCTTGAACTCTCTACATGACTGTGAATAACTTTGAACTTCTGACCTCCTGCCTCTACTACTTGACAGCTGACAAACTCCCGTACAGCCACCCCGTTTGTGAGGGGCAGAAGCCGGAGTCTTACGTGTGCTAGGCAGGCACTTTACCAGCAGGGCACCTCAGTACTTCGATGACTATTTTTGACTCAGGTCAGGGATGATCAACCACGCCCAAAGGCCAA
The DNA here is from genome assembly GCF_014885135.2 of Alexandromys fortis. Taxonomy (NCBI): domain Eukaryota; kingdom Metazoa; phylum Chordata; class Mammalia; order Rodentia; family Cricetidae; genus Alexandromys; species Alexandromys fortis. The sequence continues at coordinate 14,895,208 of NW_026067897.1, forward strand.
GATGAGAGGTAGTTGCAGAGCCGTGGTGAACATCACCAAGATGGTCCAACCAAATCTGGCTTCGAGTTAGAATAAGAGACTTCTGTGCTTCAAACATTCCCCTAAATGCCCCAGTGCGACACTGTTTTTCAAAATCCAGAAAGAAGGCATGGGAAAAGCTCTCCACCTTTTAGAACAGGCCCCTCCATACAACCTCCATGAACGGACAGCAGATTGGATCACTGCAGAGTTGCAGGGCTGGGACAGAGCCGGGAAGGCCATCCTGGTGGGGGCTGAGGATGCACCATACATCTGACCTGGGCAGATGACACCCCGAGGCCAGGGAGAGCATCTGTTATACCGAGGACCTGTGAGGTCAGGTGCTCCCAGGGTTGGCGTGGCCTCCTGGGAGAAGGCTACATGGGAAGAACAGGCAAGGGCCCCTGCTTTACCCTTCTTGTTCTCCCTCTCCCAGTAACCTTGACCAGAATTTAATTTCAGGTGCCCAGCCAGTGTGAAGACTGGAAAACAAACATTAATATGGATACAGGACTAGTGCAATGAAAATGCTAAAAAAAAAAATAGTGTAAAAAAGAGAAATCATATGCATGGTAGAAAACAGGCTTCCCCCAGCACTACAGAGGGTTTCTACTTTTCATATGTGTATGTGTGTATGTGTCTGTCTGTGTGTATCTGTGTGTGCCTGTGTATGTGTTCCCGTGTGTGTGTCTGTGTATGTGTGCTTGCATGTATCTTTGTGTGTGCGTGCATGTGTGTCTCTGTGTATCTGCATGTGCATATGTGTCTCTGTGTATGTCTGTGTATGTCTGTGTGTGCATATGTGTCTCTGTGTCTGTGTGCCTTAGACATAACTGACCAAAGCACAGGGTTCAGGGGCTCCGGGCCCTGTATTCAATCTTCCAGAGATTCCTACCTCCAAGCAGAGAGCGGAAAGAACTGCACGTAAAGCCTAGATACTGGGTATTGCATTTTCGGGAAGTATTTGGGTGAAAACTGCCCTTTGCCCCTTCCATAAGGATTCTGCGTGATTAACCTCTGCTCTCTAGCTGTGGACAGGTTGCCAAACTTAGTCTACAGTAATTGTTTCCGGCCTCACAGTCTCTATCACAACCCCTCAGCGCAGCAGACAGTCCAGTTGGTTGTTCTATCCACTGCTCAGCAGGAGACAATGTTAACCCAGCAGGCACAACCCCAGGGGGAGCAGCACGCCTCACTATAACTAGGCTTCAAATCCCTGGGCCCTGTGACAGGGACCTTATTTGAAAGAAGGGTCTTATGCAAATGTAATTAAGTCAGCCTGTAAGGAACATTATGCAGCCGCCTCCTCAGGGGCCATATTTCTGGTGGAACTGAGTGCCATATGCCTGTTACATCATCAGTCACAGAACACTTGTGCAAAAATAGAAACTGTCCAACCAATGAAGTATTGCCTTGGCCAACAGTCAAACAGGGATAGTCAAGAGAAGCAAAGAAGGCCTTGGCCGGATATAATCCTGAATCCTAGCAGAAGGCAGGAAGTTGCGAGGGTGTCTAAGGAAGGCTCTGCATATTGGATGCACCTGGGATCTCTAGAAGCTACTGTACCTGTGCTTCCTGTCGCCATGAGGAGGCATTATCACCCATCCCACTTTGAAAGAACTAAGGCCCAGATATGCTGACCACGCAGAGGCAGAAGGGAACCGGACTATTTTTATTTGCCACGGCTCTATCAGGCCCCGGGGTCATACTCTGTGTATTCCCTAAAGTTAGGGTTTCAGTGATAGCTGACAACCTGTCCTTGGCCAACAAGGGGACTTGAACAAGATCCACAGTAGCGAGAGATGCCGTGTGTGATACAAAGTCCTTGTCAAGGTAACCGCCCCACGCTTGGGCACAGTTTAGAATCTGCCTAGGGAGCAACCATGATGCCCACCTGCTGCCTACCCCGTTCCTCTAAGAGCAGTGGTTCTCAGCTTGTGGGGAACGACCCTGCGGGCCCACAGGGTCAGATATTAGATATCCTGCACGCCAGATATTTATACTACAATTCATAATAGTAGCAAAATTACAGTCATAAAGTAGAAACGAAATTTTGTGGTTGGGGGTCACCACAACAGAAGGAGCTGTATTAAAGGGTCACAGCATTAGGAAGGTTGAGAAGCACCGCCCTTAGAGTCAAGGCCCTATCACCATACTCCTTAATCTCTTTTTACTCATTTTCATGTGTGTATGTAGAGCGCACATGTGTGTTTATGTATGTTTTGCATGTGTGTGGGTACACATGTGTGGGTGCAAGTACATGTGCTTCCAGAGGCTCTCGGTTGACGTCAGGAATCATCCTCAACAGCTGTTCTACCTTGTTTACCGAGGCAGTCTCCCCGTCAAACCCAGAGATCACCGCGACAGCTAGTCTTGCTGGCATCTTGCCCCGAGGAACGGCTGTCTCCCTGCATCCATGCTGGAATTACAGGCAGCCAGTATGCACACCTGGCATTTAGTGGGTTCTGGGGATCTAAACTCCAGTTCTCATGTGTGGGGGGCAAACACCTTAACCACCACACCATCTCTCTAGCCCGCTCCATCTTGAGGCTGTGAGGTGCTCTCACAGCCCGAGTCTGGGCTTCATCCCAGGGCTCTCCCCACTGTTATGTGGTGTCTCCAGCTCTTGCACAGGGCCTCGGAGAAATGAGGATGGAGAGGAAGAGGCTGCTCTCCTCTCAGAGTCCCCGCTTTCGTGTCTCACTTTCCTTCTTCCGTTCTCAATTCCAAAGCCACACCTGAACCCACTCTGCCTAAAGCCCCTGTCTCCCATGCTTGTTTGCCACCTTGGTGCTTCCCACACCTAAAATGATCTCGTTTGCTCCTTTGCTGCTTTTCTAACCCATTGTTTCTCATTAGGATACGATTCCCTGAGTCGGAGCTGCTGGGACTGCCATGGTCCTGTAATCATTAAGGGGTCAGATGTATGGTAGCCGCTCACTTAACAAATTAGTTGGTTCTGTTTGCAGCAAGTATGTTGAGCGGGGTGGAGCTCTTCCTGAGGTTATGGATGGAGTGGGGGAGCAGGCACTCTGACCCCAGAACACCCTTCTTCTGTATTGTTCTAGAAAGCAGGCAGCCTGGCGGCAGGGCTTCTCCTTCTCCAGTCCAGGTTGAAGCATGCTGCCTCTGCCCGCTGCAGGCCCTGGCAATTACAGTGAGAAGCACTCCCAGCCCATAAATCCCAAGAATCTCTGAGTCTAGCTAATAGGGCCATTTCTAGCAAGTCAAGCACTTCTGCAGCCACCTCCCAGTGACCCAGGGAAGTTGATCTCTCCTCAATTATGAAGAATCTTTACTTAGCTTTCTGCCACCTCCCAGGACACAGTCTTTAATTCCCCGACAAAACAGCCTCTCTGTGGTCACGTGCCATATGAAGGAAAACAAAGGGCAGTTCCTAGGCTTGCTTTTCCCACCAGTGACCCACAGGACCCCCTTGTCTTCCTCGGGAAGGACAAAGAAAGGCCAAAGCCGAGCATTCACAAATGTGCCTGAACTTGTGGCTGTAAATATCCAGACAGGAGAGGGACATGTAGGATCTACCTGGGTTAGTCTGTTCCAGTAGATGCTATGCTCACTTTTATCACTGACTTCACACACACACACACACACACACACACACACACACACACACACACACACGCCACCTCTGTTCCAGAATCCGATCTAGGGCACTACATCATATTTAGGGCATTTCTATTTTGAAGATCTAGGATGGCCTGTCCCCCATTTCCTTGGATTTGGAAATAGAGGAAGTGTCTCTCAGAGCAACAAGACACTGTGATTTCTCACCTTCCTCTTCCCTTCACTTTCATGATAGCCCTGAACTTGTGCCTCAGTCTGCTTATCTGTAGGATGGAGCTTGGCTGTACTTGCTGCCACACTGGGAGACTTGTTGGGACACAAGAAACCTACGCCTGTCATCTTAGTGGTATTCTTGCTGATTATGAATTTTGGGGATCAGAAATTTGCATTTTGTGAGCCTTTTAAGATGCTCAGGTTTCAGGTTGAGGCATGGCAATAATACTTAAAGTGTAATTTCTAGGTTCATTCTTTTTTAACTTTAAAAAAAAATGTTGCAAGGATCTCTAGAGACGGCAGCATGCTTGTGGCGCTAATATGAGGACCTGGGTTAGGACCTCTGCTCCCCAGCAGATATATTTCTGTAATGCCATTGCTTAAAGGTGGAGACAGGGAGGGTCCCTGGAGCTCGCTGGCCGCTTGATCTTGACAAATCAGTAAGCTCAGGTTCAGTGAAAGACAGTGCTTCCAAAATCAAGGTGAAGATTGTTTCATGAAGATATCCAATGTGTACTTAACCTCTGGGCCATCTCTCCAGCCTCTATTCCCATGTCACGGTGAGTCCGAGGTTTCCAAACATTTCAATTTGGCTACTTTCACAATATATTAAGTGAATGAGCTGGGATTTGAGCTCAAGTATGGAAGCTTGCCAGTAAAAACCACCGCATGGTACAAGGGCATGATGTCTTGGACCCCTCAAGAGTATCAGGACCTTGCTGCTTCCCACAGAGTCTTTTACACCTGACTGGGCCTTGTCAATTAGCGAGACACCCCTTTGTCTTTCACACAGGTAGGTCGCTGGGATTAGAATGAGAGAGAATCTGTCAGAATTCTCCCCCAAAGAAAATATTTATATTCTGGTTGGCTGGCATCTGGTTTGGATTTTAGACTTTGTAAGGCTCGACTGCTTCAAAATAATTGGCTTTCAAATCGAAGTGACAGCTCGAGTTACTCCAAAGGAGAAACTTTTTGATCTCTTTCTTTCTTTCTTTCTTTCTTTCTTTCTTTCTTTCTTTCTTTCTCTCTCTAGTCTAACACAAAGATGAATTTAGCAGTCAGAATGAAAGTACTGGATTGACTTATAAAGTTCGCTCATCAGAGAAACACGTTGTTTTAAATTAACACTGTCCAATGTCCACCCAGGAATGCTGAGCACGTTGCTTAGAAACATCCAAGAGGGCTAGGGTGAGACTTTTGATCTCCCTGTTTTCACTGATGCTGTGACCAGTTGCAAGCTTCATGGGATCATTGGTAAGATGGCGAGTTGTTCCCCTCATGGAAGACTGTCCTGAGTCAATACAATACACAGCATTCAGTCGACTCTAAAACCCAGCCCTTTTCGTTCCCCATCCCCAGTGCCATTCTTCCCAACTAGGCTTTAGAGCTATTGGCTCAGCCTTTAAAGTTAAAATCAAATGAACACACTCCACTCTGCTCAGGGCCACTGCTTAGGTGGATGTCATCCTTCCCGAAGCAGGAAGAGCAAGGCCAAAAAGGCTTTGCTCAGCCTTGCTTGGTTGGCGGACCAAGACCAGTGTTTCACGCATAGGTGTAAGATATGCTAGGTTCACCAATCTCAGAGTCTTTCCAGTCAATGAAGTTTGTGTTTCTAAAGAAAGTCACATTCAGTTCCTATCAAATGCATAAAGTAAAAGCTGGTTACCATCCAAATCACACTTGAAGGACCCTTAGAATGTTCACGAACTCCAACACTATCTCCCAGGGAATCCATACAGTTGTCACCTTTTCTTCCTAACTGTAGACTAGGTCATCAGTTCTCTGATGACTACAGACAGCTGGCTTGTGTTTAGGGGCCATGAAACATGAGAAACAGCTGTTTCTTTAAACACTAAAATAACTAACAGGGGCCAGAAGAGATTTCTGAAAATTCAACCATGTATTAGTAAATACTTTCCTCAGAGAGGAAGGAAGGACGCTGCTAGTTCGTGGTTTGAGAGACAGTCCATCATGACAAAGAAGCCATAGTTGGTAAGAACAGCTCATGGCTGTCAGGGTTAGAACTTTATTCATATCTGCACAGATCAGAAGGCAGAGAAAGGGGATACGAGTATTTGTGTGTCTTTTCCATCCTTTGTATTATGTCTGGGACCCCAGCACATGAAATAAGCTATTCATACTTAGGATGGGTTTTTCATCCTTAGTTAATTATCTCTAGAAACACCCTCAAGGTCATGCCCAAAGGTGTGTCTCTTAAGTGACTCCCAAGAGGCATCCATTGGTATCCAGTAGAGGAGGCAATGAAAGTTAGCTGTCACACATGAATCTTCCAGTTCACACTCAATTCAGATATGTGCATATAGACAAACAGTCCCCTTATCTCGATAGGTTGTTTTTTCTTCCTCTCAGCCGTTTGCCTATTTTCTTTTCTTTCTTTCTTTCTTTCTTTCTTTCTTTCTTTCTTTCTTTCTTTCTTTCTTTCTTTCTTTTTTGCCTAACTGAATTCACTTATGTTAGATGTTACATATTCAAATTCTAAATCAAGGATTATTTCATATTAGTTCTTTTCATTAAAAAAAGTAATGGACAGGCTAGGGAGAGCATTCAGCGCTTGTTGTGCTAGCTGGAAGACCAGAATTATAGGCCCTAGGACCCACAAAAAAGAACCAGGCACAGTGGCATGTGTTTGTTATAGCAGTGTTGAGGAAGGAGGGAGAGGCTTGCTGGTCAGCTGGTCCAGTTTAATTAGCAAGCCCTAGGCCAGTTAGAAAGCATCTCAGAATCCAAGGTGGGTGATGTCTGAGGTATGGCAGCTAAAGTTACACTCCACACCCCTCCACACACACACAATTAATGATTAGTCAACCCAAGTTTCAGCAGGTGAATAAGGTTACTAAACACAGCTTGGCCTCTCAACCCTGAGACCTGAAATGCAGACATTAAAAAAAAAATCACACAGACACACCTCAAACAAGGCTCTAGCCTGGTGAGAGGTTGTGCAGCCCTAGTAAAGAAGAGAAGAAACAACAGACCAGATGAGAAATTGCAACACGGAAGATTCCTTTGCATGAAGAAAGACTTCGTGCTCTGCTTCCCACAACCCCAGGATTTAGGAACCACGGTTAGTCACAAAGTCACATCACAGCAGGGCAGTCCCTCAAAGTACCTTCACTAAATAAAAAAAAAAAATGGCCACAGGCTGTGATCTTTGCTCAACACGCTAGGGAAACCAAGATACCCAGGTTGCTCTTAAGCCTTAAAGCCTCCTTCACAAGTTATAGGGAAGCAGGTGTCTTAATTAGGGTTTCTTTTGCACCATGACCAAAGTAGTGCCATGACCAAAAAGCAGCTGGGGAGGAAGGGGCTTATTCGGCTTACATTTCCATACTGCTGGAAGTCAGGACAGGAACTCAAACAGGCAGGAACCTGGAGTCAGGAGCTGATGCAGAGGTCTTGGAGGGATGCTGCTTATTGGCTTGTTCAGTCTGCTTTCTTGTAGAACTCACCAGCCAGAATCACCAGCCCAAGGGTAGTGCCATCTATAAGGGTTTGGTGTTCCCCTATCAATCACTAATTAAGAAGATGCCCTACAGACTTGCCTATAGCCGAATCTTATGGAGGTGTTTTCTCAGTTGAGGATCCTTCTTCTCAAATGACTTTAGCTTCAATCAAGTTGACATCAAACTAGCCAGGACAGCGGGTAAAGTAACTCACTGAATCCTATGAGTCTAACAAGACAATCTTGGAAGGAATGCTTGACCTTGTACATGTCTTGTGCAGGTCACCACTCCAGTAGCTGGGCTCTCTATCAGACCAGCCTGAGCATTTGAACTAAGTGAAATCCACAGTAGAATTCCAACTGGAGTTCAGAAAGACCTTGACTAGCCTCCCACCACTTCAGCAGCACCAGCATCAATAAGTGAAGAACCGTAGTGCTCTCTACCATGGAACCGTAAAGCAGGGCTTCATAGTTGCTAGTCTAGCAACCCGTGCTAGCATCCTATGGGGTGCTCCCCACTCATCAAAGCAAGGACTGGTGTTTTTATCTCCACGTGGTTAAGAAAGTCATGACCTTGAGAAGGCCATATTTTGATGACTAATGTGTCATCATGCACTTCTGAATCAGTTACGCCCACTGGCAGAAGATGGGACAGGCTACCTGGACCCAGTGATAATCACCACCAACAGAAACGCCACGCAGGGCTGCCTGGTCCACCCACACTTCATTTCTATCATGTTTGTCCCCAAGGAAATTTTAGTCATGACGACTCAGATCTTTAGCTTCTCTGACGTCTCCCTTTTCTCCCAATTCCCCCCAGAGAAACTTAATTCTCTAGCTCCTTTTTGCAAGAAGAAACCAAATGATAAAGTAAAGTGATATAATTATAACAGTATATCAAACTGTGCTTACCAGCATAATCATACATAATAAAGTAGCCTTGCCATTATCTCCCAAAACCCTGGAGGAGTCCAAGAATCCCTCTGGGAAGCTCCATGAAACACTTGAGCAGCCCTTTACTGCCTGGCTAAACACACCATACCTCAAAGCACTCACCATCACGACTGAAAACCAGAACAACTCTACCCTGAATTCAGTTGTAGGGCTCTGTATTATTTCCTTCCTAGGCTTCCAAGGCATCTTTTTCTAAGTTCTTTGGACATATATACTAATTTATTATACATTTTAAAAGAGTTGTTGGCCTGTGAAGGTGAACTGCCTTAATAATTTAAGTTCTTGGTTATAGACTATGGACCAAGAACATGAAACATGCCTTGGATGTACCCTCTAGGAACACCAAAGCCCTTGCTCCTTATTTAAATAAGATACCATTCACAGCAATCGTTGTGTTTGCCCTAATTATCCAATTTTACCCCCCCCCCCTTTTGAGACAGGGTTTCTCTGTAGCTTTGGAGCCTGTCCTGGAGCTAGCTCTTGTAGACCAGGTTGTCCTTGAACTCACAGAGGTTCAACAGTCTCTGCCTCCTGAGTGCTGGGAAAGGCATGCGCCACCACCATGCGGCTCCAATCTTATACTTTATAGTCTCTTGATATGTAAAAGCTACATATGTCTAGACCTGTGTCATGACTGCTGTGTGTCTATCTGTCCATACTTGGATGACTCAATGTTACCAACTACTCACACCATAACCAGAGGCTTCTAAATATAGATTTAAAGGTGTGTTTCATGGGACTAAAATATCTATCAGGCTGTCTAGATACAGGAAAAATATATATGCTTTTTAACCTGAAGCCATAGCCTTAGCTATGATGCCAAGGTATAAATTTGTTCCAGCTGTTTTACAGACACCTGCATGTTCCTGGGGAAAGGATGATGCTACTCCATCAGCGAGTCTGGCCTGGTGGAGACCCAGGTCGAGTCACCCCAGAAATGGGGGGAGGACCTCAGACAACATAACCAACCCATTCCCTCTCCCATGATAGTAGTCCTCCCTTTTCACCTGGCTGGACCCTATCATGGGATCTGTTGTTCTCATTTGTCTGTTTTTTTTTTTTTTTTTTCTTCTAGCCCCTTGTCTTTTCTAGTTCTTCCAGGAAGGAATTTTTGAGGTTTCCCAGGTAATGGTTTACTGATTGTTTCTTTACCCATACTTCCCACTGAGCATGAGCCCACTGACTCCTAATACCCCCTCCCCATGACCTCCAATGCCAACAGGAAGTAGCCAGATTTGAACCAGCACCCATACTTCCCCAAATCGGGATGTTACATTGGAACTTCTGGCTCACTCCAGCAGGGTTCAGGAAGCCATGTTCTCCCTGCCCCCACCCCCTGGCCCCATCTCTATCTCTAAACTCTGCACACTCAGAGAGTCTCTGAGCAAAGGAAAAGCACCAACAAGTCTAGTTCTGCATTCTTGGGTCTATTGCAGCTCCCTCCCCTGATGCTGCCAGCCACCCAAGGCCCCGTCTAAGTGCTCAGCTTTTGACCATACTTGGGCACAACCTGTTGTAAGGTGTCTGTTTGTTCCTGGCTGCTCAGCCCCAAAATAATCACACAGAAACTATATTATTTAAAGCACTTCTTGGCCCATTAGCTCTAGCTTCTTACTGGCTAACTCTTATATCTTAATTTAACCCATCTCCATTAATCTGTGCATCACCACAAAGTCATGGCCTACCAGCAAAGTTTCAGCACATCTGTCTCCGGGCAGTGGCTCCATGGCTTTTCCTCACTCTGCCTCTTTTCTCCCAACATTCAGTTTAGTTTTCCCCGCCTACCTAAGTTCTGCCATATCAACAGGCCAAGGCAGTTTCTTTATTCACCAAGGTATTCACAGAAAACAGAGGGGAATCCCACAATCACAAACCCAGCTTGTGTTTTATAGACTACAGGCACATCAACACCTGATTCCTCTCTATGCTGTGAATACCACTGGTTAATAAAGAATCTGCTTTGGGCCTATTACAGCGCAGAATAGGACAAGGAGGGAATTCTAAGCAGATAGAAAAGGAGAGAGTAGGTGGAGTCAAAGAGGTGCTGTATAGCTGCCAAAGGAGACAGATGCCCGGGAACTTTACCAGTAAACTATGAGCGTGGTGGTAAAATATAAAATAATAGAAATTGGTTAATTTAAGATATAAGAGCTAGATAGGAATATGCTTAAGTGATTGTTTAATTAATATAGTTTATGTGTGATTATTTTGGGTCTGGGTGACCAGGAAATGAATGAGCAGCCTCCACCAACAATTACCTCTGCCCACAATCTATAAAACCTCCCTGCTTTAGTCTGGGTGTATGACTTCACTGGCCTCAATCTCTGAGACCAGAGAACCTGCCTGGAAGTTGCTTTGCTCAGTAAACCTGTTGTTATCCTTCTTCAGTTCGGCATGATCTGGTTTACTGTGTCAGTATAGAAACTTACTATGGCAGTGGGGAAGGGGTAGAAAACCTTTTAGAAGGCAGTGATAAACACACATGAGTATCAGCAGCTGTCACTGGAGAATTAGAGGGGGTCCCTAGAACCACACCTCTAAATGGTCCCCGGGGCTTAACCATAGATTTAAAAAAATATCTGCTCTCCTGACATCTGTTCCACCTCTGGCAATCTATAGGGAGACAAGCAAAGAAGTGAAGAAGGAGAGGAAGAATTCCACATCTCTGGCAGAGGGGAACAACCGGTGTGGTTTCCTAAGAGAGGGCATGTTAACCTCTCCCAGAGTTGTGACCTTGAGAGCTCTTGCAACACAGAACTGTAGTCCAAAGGCTGTGAAAACAGCAAGTTCAAATCAGAGCAAAATATTTCTTTTCTCTTTGTTAAAGCAATTCAGTGAGTCTTCTCCATTGAGAGCCTTCAAAATTCCAATAGTCAGGACAGCCACGTTTGTTTCTGATTCTGGGAACTACCCCTGAGCCTTTAAATTAACTCCCCTCTTCCTCCGTGGGCTAGCCCATGCTGGGCTCCATTTCTTAGACCCTCTGGCTCCCTACTAATACATTTCTCATGCAGCACACAGCTGTGAGTCTGGTATTATTTTACCCTGCAAATCTAATTAGGTGCGCGAGCAGATAATGAACAAGGAAAAGGCACTCCGGTCTCGAAGGGAAAACATTAACTTATGAAAAACTATGTTTTCATTGAAAAAAAAATCAAATGCCTTTGGTCCCAAAGTGCCACTGTAAGCAATGGAATCTGGGACATTTTATGTTTTGAACCCACAAAAATGATCACTTTTACAAAGTCCCTCCAGGATTGGTGGAGTAATGTCCAGGGAGGCCATAGAAACAGCTGGGGGAGGCCCAGGACAGCACCCTGTCTTATGGGTTCCCCAGACCTTCTGTAATCGGAGAACAGAGAAAGAGCATCACTGTAACCTGTGACCCACAGCCCCCCGCATCTATAGCAGGGTACCTTTTCTTCAGTATTGTAAAATGAAGCCTGAGATGGTGAGGCCATGCCCTTTCAATGCCCACATTCTCATGGTTAGTACATGATCTAACAAAAATAAGCTTTTCAGAATTGTTGCGTGAATGCATGAAAGACTAAGTGCACAACAGTCCATGAGCGATTCTAAGTGGAGCACATCCAGGACCTCAGTTACGTAGGGTCTGTGGTGAAGGAGGTAGCCCGTTGGTTGAATCAGGTTAGACCACCGCTAATTCGGCCACTCAAGGAAAATTCTGCCATTCCTCCTTCTACAGGTTGAGCCATTTGGAGGCCCCTGCTCTGGGCTGTACCTAGTATCACCTGACAGCTCACAAGGCTGCCATTTCCCTTGCTGGTGATGATTTTGGAGGTGGAGCCTGGGCTTGGCACAGAGAGAGGGGAGAGCTTCTAACAGGATCTGAAACTCAGGGGACCAGGATAGACTCGTGCACTTGAGTGAGATCAGGATGTTGTTGTTGTAGTTAGAAGATTCTGTGGTGGTCAAGAACCAACCAGGACAAGCTTAGCAAGCAATTCCAGAAGTCAGGGGGTTTCCGTAGTCTCTGTCAACTTGACTGGACCTAGAATCTTCTAGAAGGGGGGTGTGGTGATGTGAAAGAAAATGGCCCCCCATAGGAAGTGGCACTATTAAGAGGTGTGGCGGTGTGGCCTTGTTAGAGGAAGTGTGTCTCTAAGGAGTAGGCTTTGAGGTCTCAGAAGCTCAAAAGCCTGGCCCGTGTACCACAGTCACTTCCAGATGCCTGGGGATCCAGATGTAGAACTCTCTCAGCTTCCTCTCCAGCACCATGTCTGCCTGCACGCTGTCAGGCTTCCCACCATGATGACAATGAACTAAACCTCTGAAACTGTAGGCCAGCCCCAGTTAAATGTTTTCCTTTATAAGAGGTGCCATGGTCATGATGTCTCTTCACAGCAATAAAACCCTAAGACGGGGTTGGGGGGCATATGCTTATGAGTTTGTGAGAACATTTCACAGCTAGTTAGGGTTTCTATTGCTGTGCTGAAACACCACGACCATAAAGCAAATTGGGGAGGAAAGGGCTTATTCGGTTTAAACGTGCACACTGCTCTTCACTGCTGGAAGAAGCCGGGATACGAACTCAGACAGGGCAGGATCCTGGAGGCAGGAGCTGGTGCAGAGGCCATGAAGGGGTGCTGCATACTGGTTTGCATCCCCTGACTTGCTCTGCCTGCTTTCTTACAGAACCCAGGACCACCAGCCCAGGATGGTACCACCCACCATCGGCTGGATCCCCATTGTTCACTAATAGGGAAAATGCCTTACAGCTGGATCTCATGGAGGCATTTCCTCAGCCGAGACTCCTCCCTCTGACGACTCTAGGTTATCAAGTTGATGCACAGAACCAGTCAGTGCAGTGGCCCACCCTGAATGCCAGCAGCACAATCCTATGAGCCGGAGCTAGGGAAGAATGAAAAAGAGGGAAGAGGAGGGAACCAGCACCCACTTCTCTGCTTCTGGGCCCACTGTGATGACCCAAGCAGCTCGACTACACCTCCTGACCATGATGGGGAGCACCTGAAACCAGAACTTAAAGAGCCCCCTCCTTTCTTAAGTTCTAAATATGACTCTAAACTTTCCAGGGCTAGCATGGACAACCTGAAGTCTGAAGGCTGTTTGAGGCCTGGGACAGCTTCCCGTGTGGTTGTCACAGGAAATGAACACATGTACGCAACCTTTGAGCTGTTGTGTTCCTTTGGTTTAATGTGTGGTTGGTGACAATTCTTTGTCCAAAGTGCCCTAGAGAAGCCCAAAGGAACTCGACTGCTTTATTCTGCAGCCCAGCCCGGGCCGTATGTAAGGTACGCCTGAGTCTGAGCTATTACGTAGCCACAGACTTATCTCCTTTGCCATGTATAGCAGTTATATAATATTCCACACATACCAATCATATTGAACACGTTTTGTGATGAACTGATCTCCAGTTTTTACTTTAGACGCAATTCAAAACTAAACTTTATTTTTTTTTTAAATCAAAGTAGGTTACAGGAGAGCATTTTCATGAAAGCATAAACTAAAATTTCCAATCCCTCTTCTTTTTTTTTCTTCTTGAGACAGGGTCGGTCTCACCACACAGACTTGACTGGCTTGAAACTTGCTATGTACACTAGGCTGGCCTCCAACTCACAACGATCCACCTGCCTCTGCCTTCCCAGTGCTGGGATTAAAGGCGTGTGTCACACTGGGTCCATGCCTCTCTTGCTGCATAGGCTGTCACTTTTAACTTACACACGAGAGAGCTGAGCTTTTGGTGGTTTGTGGTCTCACAACACCAGAACAAAGTCGAGACTGTCTGTTCTAATTCGTAACAATTGATGGCTACATGAACGGTGCTACGGAGAAAGAAAAGAGGCCCCCAAAGATGAACATACATAATACACATATACGATCCAGTTGTTGGCAGGGAGGGAGAGGGGATCACAGAGGAGGAGGAGCAAGAACCTCTCCGAGCCAGCAGAGTTCCATAAGGTGTGTGGAGAAGTGGCCGCAGAAACCCGCGCTCCCCTGGCTGTGCAGGTCTATCTGCAATGACGGGAAACACAGGGGGGGGTGGAGGTAGGAACAGGTTGTCGGGACCCTGTCACCTAACCCTGGAAGCTGAAAGAGTGTCTTCTCCCCTCCCTGGGGTCCCCAATAGCTCACAGGGTATTATGGAAACCTAGCAGGTGCTGCTGGAGTCAATTTGAGTCTTTGAAGTTTGTCGCTAAAAACGAACAGACAAAAACAAGAAACCCCAAAACTTACTTCTCATGTGGATTGTAGGAATGCAGAAGCTTCTTCGAAATTGTCTTTAAGGTGAGTTTAAATGTGTTATATGTCTTGAATAATTTTGTTTGAGTGACTAACTTGGGGTCGTGGGAGTCACTGTAAGTATTTACAATCAGCTAATGTTGATCGCTCCCCCTCCAGGGCTTTTACGTGATGTGTCCCCAAAAATGTTCTGTAGAGACTGTCATCGCTGTGGGGAGAAGCCAGTGGTTCAGTGTTACGAATAGGTACACTTCTCAATTCTAAAACAGAACACGATCTGTTTTCAGACTTTAGGACTCACAATGGGGGATGCCTTCCTTGTCAATCTTTCTTTCTCGCTCTTACACAGGTGTGCACGCATGTGAGGTATATCTGCGTGCAGACATGGAGGTCAGAGGGCAACCTCAAGTGTCTGCCTTGTCTTCTACCTTGTTCTGACACGGGGTCTCTGGCTGCTCCCTGTGTGTCTCGCTAGGCTAGCCGGCGGCAAGCTGACAGAGAATCCCCCTGCCTCCGTCTTTATGCTGGTACAGAAACGGCACACGTGGCTTTCGGCGGGTCCAGGTCCTCACATACATGCATCAAGTGTTTCACCCACTGAGCTCTCTGCCCAGCCCAAACTCAAGTTCTAACGATGATTCGGAGCCTGTCAACATGAACCCATCCTATGGGTTCATAATAAGCTGTGTCTTGTTCTGAAAAGACCAAAGTGTGGAACACACACATCTCTTAGCCTCTTTTTCCCACTAAGAGCTGTAAATTTAGAAAGCAAGGTAGATAATCAAAGATTTTCATTAAAACACATTTTATTTTTTTAATTAATTAATTTATTTATTAAAGATTCCTGCCTCCTCCCCGCCACCGCCTCCCATTTCCCTCCCCCTCCCCTAATCAAGTCCCCCTCCCTCGTCAGCTCAAAGAGCCATCAGGGTTCCCTGCCCTGTGGGAAGTCCAAGGACCTCCCACCTCCTTCCAGGTCTAGTAAGGTGAGCATCCAAACAGCCTAGGCTCCCACAAAGCCAGTACGTAAAACACATTTTAAAATTAAACACAGATCCAGAAAAAGAAAATCAACATGTAGATGAAGGAGTTATTGAGTATCTACCATCCAGTTATCCGAGTAAAACTAAATAGGGCATGGCAGCATTGCCAGAAGTCTCTTGGGGCTGGTCAGCGGGTCTCCCTCCTCTCGACTGGAGGCCTACAGCAGTTTTTCGTGTTAAGTCTCTCCATAGCCCCTCAGGTTACAAGATGCCGTGGTTCACAGCCATTAGCTGTACCATTAAAAGTCTGGGTAGTAAATAGTTTCTGAAAGCCTTATTTATACCTCTCATTTTACTGCTGCCCACAGTTAAAAAGCACTCCTTAGCGTATGTATTAATGCGCCTTCTCATCCCTGAGCAATATGAGAAAACGCAGTTAAGAAATTTCATCCACGAGGGGGCGCCACATCACTTTATGTTTTCAGCTGGGGAAGCCAATCCTCATCTAGCCGGGTTCCTGGTGCGGTTAGAGGACATATGGGAAATGTACCGAATGCTTCTTTACCTTACTGCGTTTCACAGAATGCCTCGTTGGCTTAAATTCAATCCCCAAAGGTTGCCAGAAGCCCCGAGGAGCAGCTGCTTCCAAGAGCGAACCTGTGTGTCAACGACTTCTCCATTAAAAACCAAAGTCTGTGAAATTGAGGAATGGGGGTGCTGAGAACATTTGGAACGGACAAAGGGCTCTGTTTCCAAGCCGAAATGAAACACAGCTGGCTTACAGCTGTGCTACCTTCTTCACCGCACACGGAGTCAAGTCACAAAACAGAACGAAGCTTTCTGTGATCGCCTCCGCGACGTTAAGGAATTCTCAGCCTCCCCGGCAGGCCATCAGCTACTAGCTTCCTGTATTCTCTTTTGACCCACACACGCGCGCTGTAGATACTGGGGTGCAGCTCATCAGAGAGGTGCATTGCTACAAGTTTATATGATACACCTTTCTGCTTTGCTTTGCAGTCTATGTGTGTGTGGTAACTGGCAAGGGGAAACCTCGGGTGTCCCTTCCCACACTGACACGGGGTCTCTCGTTCACCACTGCGTATGCCAGGCTCATTGGCCCCCGATTCTCCTGTGCCGTCTTTCACCTCACCATAGGAACACGGAGATGACAGACACCTGCTGTTGTGTTTGCTCTCGTACGGGTTCAGGGCCTCACGCTTGTTTTGGTAAGCGCGTTAGCCATCATTTACCTTGACGCTTTTGTTTCTGCTTTTTGGTGTTGGTTTGTGTGTGTTTTCAGCTCTTTACGCTATGAAGACATCCGAACTCTTTCATCATAGCAGGTTAAGTTTTTAAAATGTCACTTGCCACCTCTGTGATTCATAGTCATCCCTGGCCAGACAGTGCTCTGCATTAGAGCGAGCTTGGATGCCAAGTGTGCATTAGAGCAGGACATTATGGTTATGCATGGGGTGTTCCTACTTCAGAACCAGCCTCACATCATGCCAAAAGGCCAGCAACCGTGCCCAAGTGTCAAGCAAGCAGCCACAGGAGCACCGACTGGACTGAGCATTTGAAATGCTCGCCGTGATTCAAACTCTACCCGTGGATTTATAAGCTTGACTTATATTGATTAAGGGAGGCTTGTGTTGCCTGTCACTAATCAAACCACTTTCTGTTCTCCAGATTGGTTCTTCATATGCTGGTTTATTGATATGGACACTTCGATGGGGGTGAATACATCTAGCTAAATAGAGCTGAGGCAAGACGGTCTATCCTATAGTTTGAGCTTTATTTGTTCTTTAGAAGTGTGGTATTCTCCCTTCAGGGAAACTGGTGTAGACTTGGTTTAAAAAACAAACAAAAAAAAAAAGTATAGGACAATCTTGAGAATCTGGCATCAAGATCAGGAAGTGGCTTTGGGAATTTTCTTATTCTCTAATGACACTTCCAGATGACAACCCCTCTGATGTCATCAGAAAAGTCTCATTTCCTTGTCTTTTCAATTTTGTCACTAACTGATGTTCTGGTCGTTTACCCTTATCAACCAATGACTTCATCTGTGGTTCACAGAACCCACATGAAATCCCTCGGCCACCCGGGGTGACTCATCTTGTTCCTGTTCCCACGACAACCCCACTGCTAATGACTTTCATCTCCACGCTCCTCATCCGTCCACACTCCGGCCTCTTCACAAGTCTGAAAGGTCCAGCGGCAACAGCCCAGACTCCAGCTACATCGTCGCATCCTTCCTGGTCTCTCACTAGCTGATTCTCACATCTACGCTTGGACCTCATCGTCAACGTCTTCCTTTTCCTCCTAATCCATCGAAGCTCTTCTGTCTCCCCTTAACTTCTTTTCAGCTGTGATTATGTGAGTTCCTGGCTTCAACAAGTGACATCTTATAGGCTGAGCAAACTTTTGGCTTTCTCTTGGGTGTGCTCATCTCGCAAAATCCCAAATCAGGGTTAAGCCATCGTCCACACCCATGATCAAAGACCTTCAGGTGAGGGTTAAGTCATCCTCCACACCCATGACCTTCATGTGAGTACCAACTACACACGTATGGTCTTCCATCTCAGCCAAGCTCTCAATACAGCCCAAGAATCTTTGTGTTATTGTTGAGTTTCGAGAGTCTGTGAAAGACACGTCCATTCAACTCAATCTTACACTTTACATAGAAATTCAACATAGATGCAGTTGTCTGTAAATAAAGGCTAATAACTATTTCTTTGAATTTCATTACTTCTTGACCTCTCGGGGACTATCATTTATCCTTCCTCTTGTCTATAGCTTCCACCTCTCTCTCTTTCTCCTTATTCTTTCATTGAAGATTTTAGACGTTTTCTATATAAAGAATCCATGTAAATCCAATGACCTCTCTTCACAAAAGACAAAGGCTCCACTCAACATGTCCTCCTCATCTCATGTCAGCTCCACACCAACCGTCTACTGGATCTACTTCTCCATTCTTCTCAGGGCTGCTCAAAGCCTTCTGTTCAAGGGACACTTTCCAGACTTGTCTAGTTACTATCCAGTGTTTGGCACTGTGCATCACTCCCCTAGTCTCAAAAATTTCCTTCATCGTCTCCAACCATCCTTCTGCTTCCTTATTCCTGCCTAGCCCCTTGGCTGCCTCATGACTTAAGTGTGGGTCACCAGACTGACTTTATGTTATTTCCCTGGATAACGTCATTCCCTGGCTATGGTTCCAAACCAGACCACACTCATATAGAAGTATGAGTTACATACTTCTATATCCATTTGCCACACCAGGCATCTCACCTATGCGTTTTAAAGACACGATGATATCCATGTATCCATACTGAGTTTATTGTTTTCCCCATTTGTGTTGAGTATCAATCATCTACTCATCTTTGTATAAAACATGGGTATCAATTTTATTTCTTCATACCTCACTTGTTATTCAATCAGTCCCAAGATCCATCAACTCAATGCCTTATCCACCACATCTATTTCCTCTTCCCCATCTCCACAGCCACTTCCTGTCTTTATAAGGTCCCTAATCTATTCTTGGATCAACATTGGCATGGATGCCTCTGACTGATCTTCCTGACAGTCCCTTATCTCTCCCAATTAAAATGACATTGTACACTACAGTGGGATAATCCCTCGAACTGCACACCCAACCAGACCACTTGCTGAGAAAGTCCCATTGTCCACAGATCGAAATCCCCAGTCTTTATCTGCCGTGACATACAAGGCCATGGTCCACCACTCTATCACCCTCGCTCATATTTCTTACTTTAGGCCTTCAATCCAGTTAGAGCAGCTTGCTTAGAAAGTATATACAGGGAACAGCATCTTCTGGACACAGCAGCACACCTGCACATATGAACTCACAGCAGTTATGTCATCATGTATGAGACCCACACAAGCCCAAGCCAGAACAAATCCCACATAGGAGTTGGGCATGAGCCTCATCCCTGGCAATGGAGTTATTGGCAAGTGTTAGCTGCTGGGAAAGGAAGAAACAGTTTTCCCTAAGAGTGCAGGCCCCAGAAGGTTGACCACAGTCTACTGGAAAGCCACACATCCAGGAATAAATAAAGCTGGGTGGGCAGGAAGGGGGATGGACTGAGCCATACTGGGGTGGGGGTGATTATGACTGAAACATGTACAAAACTCACAAAGAGCGAATGAAAAAATTTAAAGAAAATATATTGTCTGACAGCTGATCAATAAATCTTGGCATCAGATGGACTTATTCAAATTTGGGTGGCCTTTTACTAACTTGTGGCCATGGATAAGTTGGCTAGTCTCTGAGAGTATCACAAGCTTCTCTCTTGGAGTACACGTTGCCCATGTAAATCCTCTTTTTGGGGGGGTGGAGTTTTGAGACAGGGTTTCTCTGTAGCTTTGGAGCCTGTCCTGGAGCTAGCTCTTATAGACCAGGATGGCCTCGAACTTACAGAGATCCTCCTGCCTCTGCCTCCTGAGTGCTGGGATTAAAGGCGTGTGCCACCACCACCCGGCCCATGTAAACCCTCTTTACTGGTCATTTTTCCACTGGACTATCCGTGAAGTCTCAGCACACAGAGACCCCTAGTACTCATTCTGCATCCAAGTGGCTAAGAAGAACGGGCGGTTCTCCCCATGCTAGGAAGTCCGTCTTCCTCTAAAGCTCCATATTGCATTTTCATCTGTTAGGAAAGTCAATGGGGCGTACAGAGTGTTAGAGTCTTCAACAGTCATGCTCAGACTTAGTATAGCCCGACATGTACTTGAATGTTACTTGAAATTTCATCAATACTTGGATATCAAGTATACATTTAAGTTCAGGACAGTCCTGCTGCATAGGAGTGTTTAAGGACGGGTCAACGAAGCTCAGTTACAGCGGTCATGCAGATCTGAGTTCAGTCAAAGTCAACTGTTGGGCCAAGAGTTTAGAACAGAGAGTAAAACGATAGCACAGTAGTAGGTTGGGTGCTGAAGATGTAGCTCAGTCGGTAGCCTGCTTGGCTGGCATGCACAAAGCCTTGGGGTTTAGCCCTAATTTTGCATAAACTGGTCCTGGCAGTGTATACTTGTAATCCCTGTATTTGGGAGCTGAAGGCAAGAGCATCTAAGGCCAGCTTTGGCTACATAGAAATCTTGAGGCTAGCCTGGTATACTTGAGACCTTGTTTTTTGTTTGTTTTTTTTAAAAGAATAATGCCAGGTGGCAATGATCTATGCCTTTAATCCCAGCACCCAGGAGGCAGAGGCAGGTGGATCTCTGTGAGTTTGAGGCCAGCCTGATCTACAAGAGCTAGTTCCAGGACAGGCTCCAAAACTACAGAGAAACCCTGTCTCAGAAAATTAATAATAATAATAATAATAATAATAGCAAGTTGAATACATATGACCAAAGAGGACCACAGGAAGCAATTCTGAACATTCCTGTAGTAGCCATAGCTAACTTTATCAATGGGGGTACAGAGCATGCTCTTGGACCTGCCATAAAAAAGATGAGAATATGAACCTCTTAACAATCCCAGAATGGCCTCGAAGAGCTCCCAAAGGTCTGAATGGGTGCCAACTGTGAAGGACATACTGAACACAGGCATCCAGGTCAGGTCTCAGAGCAACTCCTCTTCCAATCATTCTTTGTCTCTACCTAGGTTTTAAAAGGAGGGCAGAAAATAGGGAAAATACTGACCTTGTGACGTCAGGCATTAAAAAGCAGTAGCCTCAGCCACAAGCCAGGGAGTTTTAACTCAGAAAGGAATAACGTGACAGAGGCTGCTGTACGCCGCTGGCAGCTGGAGGGGAAATGCGATCATTTAGTCCATACGTGTGATTCACAACCTCTCACTGACTTCTGAATTACAGGAATCCCAACTCATTACACCGAGCTGAGCAATCTTGTGCTGTTGGTGGAAATCTCTTGACAAATCAAGCCACAGTAGCCACACGGCGGCTTTTTCTTTCGCTCCCTGTGGGAAAACTTCTGGGGGAAATCTAGGTCACTGATAGTCCGCCGCTTGATTTACAGCGATGACCAATTTCAAACTTGGCTTTATCTGATCGTCTCTGGAAAAAAAAATATTTCCAGGCGCTATGAGCAGTCTTGTTAAATTGTGCAGACCTGCAACCATTTTTTAAAAAATCACTCAACCATCAAAGATTTGATTTGGCCCACTTAATCTGCACTGACCTCAGCTCCTTTTGCAAGGCCTCTGTAGTCCAATCTACCAATGAAGCCTCCCAGCTGTGCTTTGAGCTGCATTTCCCCATAGCACTTCTACATTTCTTATCTAAACGTCATCAAGAGAGCAGGTATTGCTTTTTCCACACCAAGGATGTGAAGATTCCAGCACAGGAAGATCATGTGTTATGCCAGGGATGCCATGGCGTCGGAGTGTGGATTGATGGGCTTACACCACTCCAAGATGCTATTGTGGCATGCACGCCTACTGCCGGGAAGAATAAAGATGCTGACAGGACAGGAAGGCCCTGTGGCTTCCCTTTGGCCTGTTCTGATTCATGTGAATACGGAGCAATGTGGCTACAGACAAAATGAACCCGGATTGTGCCAAGGATAAAATGAATGGGGTGGCGGTCTTTAGGCCTTCCATCTGCTTGGTGGGAAGACAACAGCTGTTCCTCGTCAGAGCCCCTTCGCATCCTCTGCCCCTGCCTTTCCCAGGGCCTACAGCTGGATGTGTGAGTGCCCCCGCAAGAGGCCTCAGCCCTAGCCAATGCCTGAGCGGGCCCAAACAGTGATGGGAAGGGTGTCGTGTCCCCAGTGAAGGAGGAGCTCAAGCCCTTCCCTTTCAGTGGTCATTTCCTCAACCTCTTGGGTTCTGTAAACAACCCTGGTCCCCAGATGTAAACCTGATGACTCAGGGAAGAGCAGACTTCCCCAACATCTTTCCTAGGTGATTCTGTCCTGTGCATGCCTCTTTCTCCGATGTGCATTCCCCAGTCTTAAGAGGTGCTCAACGCCTGCCAACACCGCGTTCCTGCCTTCAACAGACCTTGGATCCAGATGGCTAGCTACCCAATCCTGACTCCCTGTTAGCAATCACTGCCCTGATCGGGCACCCCACTGGCCATCAGTTAGACCATCAGCAAGACTATTGCTTCTTTGGCCGGTGGATGCCAGTCACATGCTCAAGTCCAGCTTTGGGGGTTTGGCCAGAGACCCTCTCCTTCACAAGTGGTCTCCACCCTCCTTCTGCCAACTGCCCCAGGATTTATCCGCAAGGCCTCATGTTCAATTTCTCCTTGATATTCCATGATTCCATAATAAGCCTTTAAAACTGCAATATAAACAGCAATATCAGTAACAAAGATAATGCTTGCTGTTCTACAGGGGGTTCCATCTGCAAATATTTACTATACTTTAACCCAGAAACTTTCTATCATGCATTGGAAACATAATTTAATTTATAAAAAGGAGCGCAGTTTATAGAAACGAATAAAACCTACTACTGCTTTGATATGCTATAAGCCATTCATTTCATTGTCCTTGGTCTATCTGGTGCACCCAATTCCCTCTCTGGTCAGCTTTTAGACTCCGTGCACAATAACACTTCACACACACCTACTTGAAGCCTATGTGCTCCCCAAATTCATACGTTAGAAACCTGATCTCTGATGGGGTGATATTAGAGAAGGCTTTAGAGTGATCAGGTTGTATACACAGTAACATATGAATGGGACCGATTCCCTTATGAAAGAAGTGTTCTGCTCATTTTCCTCATCCACACTCTTGCTAGTGCTTAAGCAACTCATCCTTTCATCAATGAATTGACCTACTGTCTTTGTCTTTATTAAATTCTTACACATATTGGGATTCTCTTTATATACAGAAGAAGGAAGGGAGGACAACTGGGAGATGGTTCAGTAGGTAAAGTGTTTGCCACACAGGCGTGAGGACCTGAGTTAGGATCGCCGGAATCCGTGTAAAAAAAAGTCAGATGAAGGGATGCTTGCTTGCACCATTGAGAACAAGAGAGTAAGAAAGCAGGGCTTTCTTGGTAGCCAGTCTAGCACATTGAATTTGCCTCGGATTCAGTGACAGACCTGTCCCCAAAAGTAAAGATGAAAGCTTGGTGTGGTGGCACATGCTTTTAATCTCAGCACTCAGGAGACAGAGGCAGGCGGACACTGAATTGAAGGACAGCCTGGTCTACACCGTGAGTTCCAGGACAACCTGGGCTACATAGTGAAATCCTGTTTCAAACAAACAATGAAAGATAAATGTGGAGAGTGATTGAGGAAGATACCTGATGTCAACCTCTGACCTCCACATGCACGAGCATATATGTGCCTGCCATCCTTCCTCCACACAACAAAAGGTTTGGAGACTTGCTATGTCTCCTTCCATCATACAAGAACACAGAGATGTCATACGAACCTGGAAAGAGAACACCAAATGCTGTATCGTCTTAAGCTTGAACTTCTCAGCCTCTAACACTGCCGTTGACAGACTTCTTCTCAGCCTCTAACAACTCTGTCATCAATAGACTTCTTTCCTTCCGAGCCATCCGGCTCACAGCACCGTGCTGCAGCAGTCCAGACTAGGACTGCACACTTTACATTCCCACGTAAGCACTGAGTGAGCATCTCTTACTCAATGTTTCCACACTGAGCTCCAATTTCCCTTCCCACCAGGCCCTTCCCAGAGGTGTGTCCAGTTCATTATAATGAAACTCCATCCTACTTGTTGCTTGAGCTGAAACCTTTGGGGCTTCGTTAACGTTTCCCTTTCTTTAAGATCCCACTTCTCCTGGATGAGAGAATCCCCAGAGCTTGCTTTACCGGAACTCTCTGCCTCTTGGGATACTCTCTGGGCTCTCATGGGTCTCCCCTCCCCAGGAATTACCAACAGCATCCTTCTAACTGGTCCCCCTGCTTCTCCTTCTGCCCCCTTCATTACTAACTCGTCTTGCTACATGCCACAGTAACCCTTTATAAAAATACCCAGGCTGGGCGATTCCTGTGCTTTAAACCTTTGATCAGACATCAGCCCTGCCAAGAGATGCTGTATAACCCAGCCAGGCTCCCACATCCTTGGTCACATTCTCTCGGTCTCCTTTCCCCTACTCTGCTTCTGCTCCTCTAACCTTCCCTCTGCACGGCATCTGCCCAGGGCCAGTGCATCTGCTGTGCCTCCCCCACCCCCACTGTGCCTCCTGCAGGTACCCACATGATCCCTTCTTTGCTCCGACATGCAAATGCCACCTTTCTAGAAATGCCTTCCCAGGACATACTATAAAGTTGATGTGGGAGTGATTTCTTATTAATAAAGAAACTGCCTTGGCCCATTTTATTGGATAGAAAATTAGGTAGGCGGAGTAGACAGAGGAGAATGCTGGGAAAAAGAAGCTGTGTGAGGAGTCGCCATGGTTCTCCCGCTCCAGACAGACGCAGGTTAAGATCCTCCCTGGTAAGCCAGCTCGTGGGCTACACAGAATATTAGAAATGGGTTAGAACAATATGTAAGAGCTAGCCATAAGGAACTGGAACTATCCGGGCCAGGCAGTGTTTGAAAGAATACAGTTTCCGTGTAATTATTTCTGGGCATAAGCTAGCCATGCGGGCGGCCGGGTGCCGGGGACGCAGCCCTGCCGCTCCTATTTCAACATAAAGTGACCTCTTTCCTTAACACTCGCCAGTGCCTGACCTGCAAGGAACATAGTATGCATCTACTTAATCTGTATTTATGTATTTAGGGCTTGCTGTGTACAGTCCTGACTAACCTGATACAGGACGTAGCCCAGGCTCGCAATTCCTATCATAGTCTTCTGACGAGTGGGATTACCCATCTGGACCACTAGGTCCAGCTCACATTTACTTATTCATTTGGCAGTTATTCTACCTCATCCCTATGGGACTGCAAGCCCCGTGAAGGCCAAGACTACACTGTACTTATTACAACACCCTCAGCATCCACAAGGGTATCAGCAACACAGACAATAAAAAATACTTGCTGATTGAATCACGCAAATTCAGACTCATGCATTTACTATCCATATCCGGCCTTAGAGTGTAAAGTTCATTTCAATAGGATTTCTTTTGCAAATAAATTTAAAAGACAACTTTGAAAAGGCTTATTCTTGCTTTACAGTTGGGGCATGAGGAGTGGATGGGGTTGAATGGGGGAGGCGGGGGCAGAAGGGGAAACTGGCGTTGGTATGAAAAGTGAAAAATAAATTTAAGTTAAAAAAGTGGAAAGTACATTGATTCTCACATTTTGTTGGAACAAAAGGGGAATTCTACGGCATAAGGAAAAGCAATAAAGTCATGACAACAGACAGTACAGAAAAAGATGTTTCACCCTGGACAGGCTTGGCGTTTGGCCCAGACCCAAGATGCAGACTGCCCCAAATCCCACAGGTACAAGGAGTCAAGGAGGTGAATTCACCAAAGAGGTAGCTTTCAGGTAAATAAACTGGGTCAAAGGCAACCTGGAGAAAGGTTCCGCCCTGCAAGAGGTATCATGGGAACTGGTAAAGTATTAGCAAATATTCCCTAGTTTGAAACCGGAGACATGCAGATGCTGCAGGCCAGAGGGCTCCCATTCATCAGATGAGCAAGGATGCACTTGCCACCACTCCAGGCATCTACGCAGCCCTTACTCAGCCCGACCACCCCACCATGCTATTAATTCCCAATCAGAGCAGACCTAAAGACGGACGAGCCCTCTTCTCTCTACCCTAGGTATTCACAGCCACCTTGGTCCCTGTTGGCTTGGATTTTGCTCTATTTCATGGCTGTTGGTAGAAGACAAGTCTGATGGGACACAGCACAGGTTCTCAGTCCTGCCATTTACCTGGGGAAACAATCATACTGGGATTCTAGAAAAAAAAATTAAAGATTAACTGTCTTTCAACATGACAACTCTAATGTGTGCCATTTTACCCTTGGAAACTTTTTTTATCATCCTCGTCTTTTGTGTGTGGCAACAGGACAGGGTTGATGCTAGGCTTCTACCCTGAGCTATAGCTCTGGCCCTTATTTTCTCGGTGGTTTTGGAGCCTGTCTTGGAACTAGCTCTTGTAGACCAGGCTGGTCTCGAACTCACAGAGATCCGCCTGCCTCTGCCTCCCAAGTGCTGGGATTAAAGGTGTGCGCCACCACCGCCAGGCTTATTTTCTCTTTTAATTTTGAGAAAATATCTCATTTAATTGCCCTAGTTGACCCTGTATTCACTCTGTAGTTCTGGCAAGCCTTGGACTCATGATCTCCCCCCCCCCCCCTCCCCACTCCCCCCCCCCTCAGCCTCTTTAGTAGCTGTGATCATGAGCCTAGGCCAAGCTCTTAAGAGTCCTTTGGAGCCAGGCAGTCATGTGATGCAGCCCCTCTAGCAAGGCTCAGGCCTGACTTCTGGCAGGCATCACAAAAATGGCGCAGCTGTAGGAGCTGGTTCCCCAATACGCTCTACAGGTAGAGTCTTGTCCCAAGAGCATCTGCTCTTGTCGCAACTCCTTTTCTGTAAAACTAAAAATCCCTGTAGAACTGCCGGTTCTCAGGTTTCCTGATACTTACAGCCAAATGGACTCCTAACAAACCGTTAAGTAGTCAATTAAAAATTACATTCATGAGAAGGTTGCAGCAAAATGAAAAAATGTTTATGAAAATGCTAAGTGAAAAGCTGAATACAAAATTTACATAGAATGTAATTATAACTCTATGAAACCTTTGCAAAGAAAACCCCGCACCATTTTTCACATGGTGAGGGCTTTTTATTCTCTCTGTTTGTTTGTGGTGTGTGGGTAGGGTATGTGGTGTGGGGTTTGTATGTATATAGTGTGTGTGTGTGGTGTGCAGGCACTTTTGTGTGCACCCGGGGGGGGGGTCAAAGGACGACTTTGGGAATTAGGTCATTTCCTTCTACCTCATAAATTCCAGGGATTGAGCTCAGGACACCAAGCTTATGCAACAAGCCCCTCCCCTGCTGAGCCAGCTCATAGGCTGTTTCTCTTTTTACAGTGTTAAAATATTGATGAGGCTTGTTATCTTTTAATCATCTTAAACTTATTTTTTCTACATTTGGGGAGTACATTATACATTTTAAAGATCTGTTTATTGCTAACTTTTATGTGTATGAGTGTTTTGCCAGCTTGTAAGTCTGTGTACCACATGCAAGTCTCGTATCCACTGAGGCCAGAAGATGGCTTTGGATCTGTTGGTAATGGAGTTCCAGACAGTTGTGAGTCACCATCATCCCAGTGTGGATGCTGGGAATTAAGTGTGTTGCTAACCACTATGCAATCTCTCTATCTACACCAGTTTGATTTAAAAAGAAAGGAGCAAAAAGGAGAAAGAAAAAAAATACTGTAAAGTTCTGTTGTCCTGGAAAACCTGAAGAAAAGCATCAGCCAGCTATGATCTGGGTAAACATACAGAAAGAAACTTTGCCAGCTCTCTTTGATCTGCTTTCATTATTTTAATTTATCAGAGAAAATAACCAGAGAAAATACCATAGACAACGGGAGAGGGACCAGTCTACTTTCCATCACCAGAGAAGATACTGTAGACAACAGGACAGGGACCAGTCTACTTTCCATCACCAGAGAAGATATTGTAGACAACGGGACAGGGACCAGTCTACTTTCCATCACCAGAGAAAATACCGTAGACAACGGGACAGGGACCAGTCTACTTTCCATCACCAGAGAAGATACCATAGACAATGGGACAGGGACCAGTCTACTTTCCATCACTAACAAAGATACCTGAGAAACAGTTGTCAAGGAGGCAACGCTGGCTTGGGTTTCAATCTGTGGTCATCAAGCTCCTTTACTTTGTGGTGAGATAGAAATCTGGGGGAGGTATGTGGCAAGGAAGTCACTCACCTCATGGTAACCAAGAATCTATATATATATATATGAGAGAGAGAGAGAGAGAGAGAGAGAGAGAGAGAGAGAGAGAGAGAGAGAGACAGAGAGAGAGACAGAGAGAGACAGAGAGACAGAGAGAGACAGAGAGAAACATGAAGGGGTTGGGGGCACAATCCCTCTGTCTTACCTTCCTTCTACTAGGCCCTACTTCCTCAAGGCTCTACAATCTGCTACAGCCCCAGAGGTTGGAAAGCAAGTTCTTGAAACAAGTGGGTTTGAGAAAGAGGCACTCCATCAGGGCAGAAGTCCAGCAGGGAACTAATAAACTATCCTCAGTTACCCAGACACCAAAGATAACAGCTTGACTTCAGTCCTGGTTCTTCGTAAATCATCAAGACTGTTGACAAATAGAGGAGGACCAACCAAGTTCAGTGCTTCCGCCTCGGGATGACAGGTTTTCTTGGTCACAGAAATGCCTTGTTGGAGGAGGAAGCTATTAAAATCAAACTCCCTGAAATCCGGACCGGCATTTTGACTTGTGGTTAATTAACTGCACCCCGATTGTGTGTACATGGAATTTTAAAATGCAATCAAAATACGTAGATGATCCCATCCCTGCCCTGCTGCGATGTCATTTCCTCAGTGCTCTGCTCTGTTCCTTGAAAGCAGCCACAGGAAGTCAGAGCCTATTTTCCTCAATGGTGAGTGCACAGAAAAAACAATGTCTAGGCAGATGAAGTTTTCCCCTAACTCGGGGAGTAACTGGAAACTCAGTTGCATCCAGAAGCCCTTTGGGGGAAGCAATGTAAGTAGTTTTGGCAATGGCTGTCTGCAGAGCTCAGCCACTCCGATCAGCTGCCAGAGCCGGTTTGGAGTTTTCTCTCTCCTCTCTCTCTCTCTCTCTAGAGCTGCCTGGGAGAGGGTGAGGCCCTCAGGTGGCCAAAACAACTGATAATTGTCAGGGCCTTTGCCGCTCTTTGTCTCTATGAATCTGGCCTGGGACATGGCCATGGAATAGAGTGCATATGGGTTAATCTCATTGATCTCTTTAACTCCAAAGAACATACGCACACCACATGCAAGCACTAGGCATTCCAAGTCAGGAACTTCACCTTCTACAGTGTACATGAGGAATCGGGGTAAAAGAGAGGAGAGACACCGGGGTGTCTGCTCCCTCCTGCCGATGACCGCTTGCTTTCTGGCCTTCTCCACCCCTGCCATGCAGTTTGCGGCACATCAACAGTTCCCTCAGCATCCACACCAGGTTTTGAAGCTAAGGAGAGGACCGAATTGGATGTACCCAGCACAGCTTTGTGACATTTCCCAGGACCCTGAAGTCACTGGCATTTCAGGAGGGAAGGTGAATGTGTCTCCAACGTGCCCTCTTACTTCCTGGGATCCAAATGATTCTGAGGGCCTCTGGACTAGCGTAGCAGGCACACACAGGCTCAGTGAGAAATATAGGGAGAGGGGATGCTATTCCGGGGGTGGGGGGAGTGTCTGTTCTGAGCGCCAGTGTTTTGGTTCAGATAACCAGAAAGAACCAAGGTGATCTAAGTATCAAAACATAACCACTCAAAGGCTGGGGAAATGATTCAGTCAATAAAATGCATGACACACACACACAGGGACCTTGAGTGTGATGCTCAGCACTCCCATCAAAAAGCACTTGGGAGGCAGGGACCAGGGGATGCCCAGTGGGCTTGCTGGCCTACTATTCTAACTGAATTGGTGATCTTCAGGCTCCATGAGAGACCCAACCATCCTAAAAGATAAGGTGAATGGAAACCGAGGGAGACTCCTGGCATCAGTCTATCGCTTACACATACACGTGCATGCACACACCTCAACCACCTACCTGTGGGTGCTATTACCAAGGGATACCTAGCAAAAGAGTTTATTGCAAAACCAGTAATCAATAGTGATAATTACTACTTTTAAAAAATCCAAATAGAAAAGGTCGCCTGACAAAATTGGGAGCATGGGGGTGGGAGGAGAAAGGAGGGTGGAAGGGGAAAAGAAAGGGAGAAGGGGAGAGGGAAGGAGAACTTGAGGGAACAGGAAGAGTACCAAGCAGTCTTAATCTTGACCATCTCCCCATTTTCTCCACTCTCTTATCTGAGTTTCCTCTTAAAGATCTGCCTTCTCCGTGTTGGGTCCAGGCCCTCTTGGCGTTTTCCCCTTGAGACAGCTGTCTGTTTGCTGGGCTGATGTGTCTCACAGCAACGGAAGCTGACCATGAGCCTCTGCAGGCTGCTCCATCGTCCTCTTGTGTCCTAACCTACCCACCACCCCGTGATGTCACCTCATCATCCAGAACCATTTGAAAGCTTTGCCTGATTTAAACAGCATGAGGCTTTACAGCTCATTCCCCACCAAAGCTCACTGTCCCTGTCAAGGCTTTGGGTCCCCAAATGACATTCCCCCCACCAAGCAAAAAGATCCATAGCGAAAAGACAACAGAATCAGGCTGGAGAGCTGGCTCAGAGTTAGTCACCTGGTGACCCAAGGTCTATGCCCAGAAGCCTCATAGAGGTGGAAAGAGAGGACTGTCTCCACAGTGTTGCCCTCTGACCTCTACCAAGGCCCTGCGGCATGCATACCTTTCCCACCATGCACAGACAAGATAACAATATATACATAAAATGTAAAACACACAGACTCTCCACTGACTACAGAAAACCATACTGGTACTGAGTTCTCAGCTTCCTACAAGTTTTTCTTTTCTCAAGACTGTAAATAGATCTTGAGAAATGAGCAACAGGAACAAAAAGCCATGGCAGAGCCAGACCTGGTTTTGATTCAGTACAAAGGAAAATAAAGCTAAAAGGAGGGAGGGGCTTCCTTTCCAGGACACCAAGGTTCAGTTGCCTGGAGTGCTGTGTTGAGGAGGATCCTGAGGCCAAGTCAGAGGCAAGCAGGAAACAATCCAACGACCAGTCAATGCCCTAAGAGCACAACCGCAGGGTGGCAGCGAGGGAGACACTTGTTAGCCAAACCTGTTGGGGTCACAGGCACACGGGCTTCAGAGTTCAAATCTGGACTTGTACCTTGGGTCTGTGTTTAACGTTCCGAGGCTAGCGCTAATTGCTTGTTAAAACAGGGATGGCAACACCTGTAACAGAGTGCCGACGTCTCCATCAAATGAGGTGATTTGGCAAAGACACCACAGTGTGCCACTCATTGTACGAGCCCAGTGACAGGATACCAGGAGCCTTTATGATACCAGCTCATCAGCCCTGAGAAGATGCCTCGGACTTAACGGTTTCTGGATGTCCACTTTCCTGGAAATCTTCTGCAAAAATTCATAAAGCTGCTCCTGGTGGAGGAGGAGCTGGGTAACCATCAATGATGATCAACACAGTATTTCTGCCTGCTGTGCTCTGCCCCCAAACGACACCACTGGCAGGCAGTGGGGAAGCTAAGTGACTCCAGATTAAATTCCTAGGCTTCCCTAAAATAAGTGCAGGCTGACTCACCCCCTTTATTCCCAGGCTCTTCTGAAAGTTGAAGAAGATGCCATTGTCCAGAAATAGCCTTCACATTCCAGAGTGAAACTGGCTCTCCAAAGGATACAGGGTCTCCAGGAGAAGAGGGCAAAGATACAGCTATGGGTGTCAGCCCACTGGAAATGTCCCCGCAGCGTATCCATGGCAGCTATATGGACCACTGCTCAGGATGCATATGAGCCACTGCACGAGTCTTCTGGGATGTAACAGCATTGGCAGCGATGGATACCAGGGACTCGGAAGGCTCATGCCTTCGCCTGTCACACAGCAGCCCTTGAGAAAACACACATCTCCAGGTCCCACCGCATATGGGGCCAGGTATGAGTTCCTGCCCCCGATGCTACTCTACCCTACTGGCCTTATTTCCCAGCATGCTCTAGCCACTGTAGACTTCAGGACACACACTTCTGGACGTTCTTTTCTTCAATTCCAAACCCATTGACTTCGTTCACGCTCCTGCTTTGACCTCTGTGGCCTGTGGCATGGACATGGGACTGGGACCCGGAAGAGAAATGCAGGCATCAGGGAGGTGCATTGGAACAGTGGGCAGCTGGCACAGGGCAGGAGGAGTGTGGGCTCAGAATGGAACCCTGCCAGACTGAGACAGACCTCCTCCCAGCTGAACCTGAGCTCCCGTGGGAATTGCTACCTGTCCTGCTCATGATACCCCAGCAAGAGGAAAGTGAGAGAATTTTGTCACCTAGGAACAGCTGTGACCCTTTGGGGAACATGTCATTCACTATCTGTCAAGCTAGAACATTTCAAGTTAACTAAGAAAACACAGAGACGGTGTTCTTGCTCTGAGTTCTCCTGAGGTCACTGCGTGTCTCAATGCTTTTAACCAGCTTGGGGTGGTGTTTAATACAGGTCACATGGTCTGAAAGGCTGCAGTACAGCTTTCTCCTTTCAGATAAAAGACAGAGGGCCCCAGGATGCTGAAGGTTGTGGGACTGAGAGAAAGTCACCTGTGAAAGCAGGACAGCGGCCTGGAGCAAAGGGCTCCTTCTGCGCATGCTCTTAGCATCGTTCCCTCCGGGGCCCAGTTTCCACAGGCGGAAGCAGGGCAGGGTGCAGATACAGAGTGCCTGGCAATGGCAGGGGTCCAGGAACCGGGCGTGGCTTATTCCCTGAAGTCTTCGCTTCCGGATCCTCAGAAGACAACTCACTCAATCTTTACAGAAGAATCGAGTCAAAATTATGCCACTAGGGCAGACCCTGAAAGCAACCAATGTTCTCACAGGTAAACAATCCAGACACAGAATGGTGATAATGCCAGGAGACACACAGAAGATGGCTCTCTGCACACTAAGGAGAGAAGCCTGGGTAAAAATCCTTTCTCACAGTCCTCAGAAGAAACCATGCCTCCTCTAGCCTCTCCTACTGCACAGGCTGATTTCTGACTTCTGGTCTACAGAACTCACTGATAATAAATTGCAGGCAAAGGAAAGAGACAGGAAGCTAGTCTGCTTCCCCTCCCCCCTTTTTAAATGCTTTCCCTGCCCAGTTCCCATCAGTGAACCACCACACCTGGCATGCAGTCTTCTAGAAAAGGTGTTCCTCTCTTCTGGAAAACATATATGCAGCTGTAGGGACTTAGCATAACCGGGGTTCCAGCCGCAGCTCAGCAAAGGCTGCAGAGACTCTCCCTCAGAAGTCTATTCACACCCGGCAACGCCACATGGTTTGTGCACCAAGGGCAACTCCAATCCAGCTGGTGTCCTTTGCTCAATGACAAACTGCAGCTTCAAAGTTCTTCCTCAGGCAACATGACAGATAGCTGCTGTGGGACAGTGGTCTTTTGTCCTGTCACTTGTATTACTTTTAATAAAGCGCTGATTGGCCAGTAACCAGGCAGGAAGTAGAGGCGGGGCAATGAGAATTCTGGGAAAAGGGAAGTTTCAGTCTATAGTCATGACCCAGCCTCAGAGGACGCAAGATGTGACTGCCTTGCTGAAAAAGGTACCAAGCCATGTGGCTAACTCAGGCAAGAATTATGGGCTAAATGTAAGTTATAAGAATTAGTCAATAAGAAGCCTGAGCTAATGGGCCAATAAGTTTATAACTAATGTAGACCTCTGTGTGATTCTTTGGGACTTAACAGCTGTAGGACCAGGTAGGACAGAAAACCTTGATCAACAGCTAGCTACTGAGTTTCATATATAAGATGAAAAGTCTTTGCCACCCCTCTCAAAAAGACATCACCCTTTTTGAGAAAAATGCTTTTGCTGGCAACTCTAGAAATTAAAAAAAAAACATTAATCAATAAACTCCAATACAACAAATTCAACAAGGTTTAATTTTTGTATGCGTGAGTGTGGCTGCCTTCTGAGGCCATAGGCATCTGGTTCCCTTGAAGCTGGAGTTACAGGTGTTGTGAGCTGCCTTACACAAATGCTAGGATTTGAACTCAGGTCCTCTGCAAGAGCCATAAGGGCTCTTAACTGCTGAGCCATCTTTCTAGTATTCCCCCCCATCTCTACCAAGGTTTAAATGAACAAATCATTAAGTCTGAGAATTCACACTTAAAAGAATAAGTCCCTGATAATAAAAAATTGGAGCATGCAGTTGGTTGGTAGACCCTTACTTTATACATTAGGTAATTTTTGATTTTGCTTGTTTGTTTGTTTTTTGTTTTTTTTTTGTTTGTTTGTTTGTTTGTTTTGAGACAGGGTTTCTCTGTGGCTTTGGAGCCTGTCCTGGAACTAGCTCTTGTAGACCAGGCTGGTCTCGAACTCACAGAGATCCGCCTGCCTCTGCCTCCAGAATGCTGGGATTAAAGGAGTGCGTCACCACTGCCCGGCTCCATGGCAACTCTTATAAAGGAAAACATTTAACTGGGGTAGCTCGCTTACAGTTCAGAGGTTCAGTCCATTATTATCATGGCGGGACACGGCAGCAGGCAAGCAGACATGGTACTGGAGAAGTAGCCGTAAGTTCTACATCTTTCAGGTAACAGGAAGTGGACTGACTGTTGCCCTGAATGAAGCTTCAGCAAAAGAGATCTCAAAGCCCACTTCTACAGTGACACACTTCCTCCAACAAGACCACACCTACTCCAATAAAACCATACTTCCTAAGAATATCACTCCCTATGAGATTATGGGGACCAATTACATTCAAACCACCATTTAGCCAAAGATGACTTTGAACTTCTGATTCTCTTGCCTCCATCTCCCAAGAGCTGGGATTACAGACATTGACCACCGTGCCTGGTTTATATAATACTAGGGATTAATTTCAAGGCTTTGTGCTTGCTAGTTAAACACTCTACCAACTGACACATCTCTAGCCCATCAACGGGGGTTATTTTATCATGCATGGGGCACTTGGCAATGACAAAGATTATCACAATGAGGAGAAGGGGAGACCAGGGATGCTACCAGATGTCACATAAGCACGGGCAGCCCCATAGCAGAGAATGATCTGGTCTACAATGTTAGTGGTCTTGCAGAGGAGACATCCTGAACTTCACAGGAGGCCTCTCTTTCTTTGTGTAGCGGCTAAGAAGCAGCCCAGACACAGTGGCCCGGGGTCAGGACCTAGAAGCAAAACTCGCCTGCCCATCTACAGAGCAAACAATCTGAGTGTCCACACTGTTCTCTCCAGCATGGTCACATGTTTAGCCCAAGGCCAGTAGTCATCATGGTTTTGTTTTTTGTCTTATGTGTGTGTTTTTTTTTTTTCTTTTTTTTAAACTTGATTTCACAACATGGCTGTCTCTCCAAACCTTGGGCAATTTGAAAATATTACAGAGACACCAAAGGCCCTGGGGAAAATTTCCAGGCTGAAAAGTTCAAATTGCAGGGGAACTTTCTAAATAAGGCATAGAAGGAAGGACAAAGGAAGCACCTACTGACTCAGGCAGACCCAAGGTGGATCAGCTACCAGTGGCCATTAGTGGCTTTCATTTGATCTCTACTTTATTGGCAAATACGGGCAGTGGCCCGATGGCTTCCAGGAGGTAACAGGCCCTGAGGAAAAGGCTTGGTTGGCTGGAAACCACCTCCCTTTGGCTGCTTTTTCAGACATAGAAGACGTAGCTGGGTTGGGTTTTCTGACCTCTGCTCTAACACTTCAGTTTTAAAGTTCCCCAGAAGAGACAAGTAAGCATTCTAGAAAGCTCTGTGGAGTGCAGAAAATTCATATGAAAATCTGCAAGTGCTTTTCCCCCTCTGTCCTCTGTCTTTATCAGTAGAAAAAAATGTCTTAAAGTTTATTGACATTTTTAGATGAGCCAAACTGCGACCCGAAGGGATCATGTTATCTGGTTTTCTAAAGACAAGACGCAGTTGACTTAGGTGACAAGGACTTCCGGGAAACTCACACACCAGCTCTTCTCATGGTGCCCCAAGCTGGTCTCCACATTTTAACAGCAAGCACTTTCCGTCCTCAGCCGTCTCCCGGGCCCCCTTTAAGTTCTTTAACTAAAAGCTTTTTAAAAACCTTTACTGTAATTACAGTCACAGAAGATGTGCTACCCAGAGAACAGAGATCAGCCAAGTTTTCCTCTCAACAGACAGCAACTATTTTAGGCCTGAGAGGTCATCTGAACTCTGCTGCGATGACCCCGTTCTGCTGGATCCCCATAGCGTGGTCACAAACGACACAGAAGTGAACACCCGGGACTGTGGTATCACAAAGCTTCACTGGTAGATAATAAATCTGAATTTCATTACATTTTTATGTTATGAAACAGCCTCAAATTTGTTTTCAGTCATTTAAAACCGTGTAAAGCAGCCTTCTGACGGGAGGGTGCTCTGTGGCTCCGACACATGAGGTATGGGTTGTTGGCTCCTATTCCAAATCAAAAATCGCAATTTTGTGGGGTTGGAGAGATGGGTCTGCAGTTAAGAGCACTGGCTGGTCTTCCAGAAGACCTGGGTTCAATTCCCAGCATCTACATGACAGCCAACAACTGTCTGTAACTCCAATCCCAGGAACCTGTGCCCTCTTCTGTGCTGTGGAATAGTCTTTTTGTACACTGTGAGTATGTGTCACTCTGATTGGTTTAATAAAAAGCCAAATGACCAATAGTTAGGCAGGATTTTCGGGGCAGAGAGGACACTGAATGAGTCAGACACACAAAATGGGATAGAGGTAAAAGCCACATGGTAGAACATAGATTAATAAAGAAATGTGGTTCACAGACATGTCTGCAGGGGGGGAAACAAACATGTGTTTATTATATGCAAAATAAAATAAGACAATTCTATATATTAAAAGAACTGTGAGATCCTCTGTTGTCGCTTTTCATTGCTAGAATCTACTCTGCATTTCCGATTCGCTGTGTGCAATGGACTGTCCCTCGTGACTCCTTACCATTCAGAAATCACCGTGGTCAAATGGGTGAGCGAAAGAGCAAGGCAAATAAATCAACTCTGTGACTTGTCTCCTCGCGGCCGCAAAAAAAAAAAAAAACCCTGACTAGCTCATCTTCAGGAAGGAATGGCTTATCTGGGCTTCCAGGGGAGACAGTCCGCCATGATTGGGTAGGGACGGTGGCAGGAGGGTGAGGTGGCAGTGGCTTGAGGCTGGTGGTCACTCACACTGCATTCAGGGTCGGGAAGTAGAGAAAAACAAATGCTGGTACCCGGCTTGCTCCCTTCTCCCATCCAAGTACTAACCAGGCCCGACCCTGCTTAGCTTCCGAGATCAGCCGAGATCGGGCGCGTTCAGGGTGGTATGGCCGTAGACTGCTCCCTTCTCTTATTTGGTTCAGGACCCCTTCCCGTGGAATGGTGCCACCAACAATCAGGGTGTGGCTTCCCACTTCAGTTAACCACATCTGGACACTCCCTCACGCACACTCCTAGAGACTCCTCTCCTTCTATAGTCTGTCAAGTTGACAATCAATGAATCATCGCAGCCACTATCACAGCATCATCAACATGCCCATTAGGGATGAGGTGATCAGGACTGCAATATGAGTCATTCCCTGTTCTCTAGGAGGCACCGTCTTGCTCCACACAGTGGAAGATCTGTGGATTGCTGAAGGTTGATTATCCAAGCTGCTTTAACGGACTGCTGAAGGCTAATATGTCTTTTTTTTTTATTTTAAAGTCATTTTATTTACGTATCTGAGGGTTTTGCACTGCATATATGTATATGCACCATGTGCATGCCCGGTGCCTGCAGAGGCCAGAGGACATTAGATCCTCTGGAACTGGAGCTGGAGACAGCTATGAGTCCCCATGTGGGTGCTGGGACCTGAGTCCAGGTCTTCTGCAAGAGCAGCCAGTGCTCTTAACTGCTGAGCCATCTCTCCAGCCCTGAAGGCTAACATTTCAGTGTTGTGCTATAGCTCAGTATAACCCATTTTCTCCGTTTGCTTTTGTGGTTTTCTGGTATTCGGATGTTGAGCCAGAGAAGAGGAATGGCGGAGAGTGAGGAAATGCTCTGATTTCTCCTTCTACTTGTCCTCCCGGCAAATACACACCAGACCACTTCTTGACTTCTTGCTCCTTTCTGAAAGGACATGACTGGTTTCTTATAGAATATAGATGCCTACCTGCTGCTGGTAGCTTTCTTCCTTTCCTCTCCTCTCCTCTCCTCTCCTTTCCCTTTCTTTCTTTCTTTCTTTCTTTCTTTCTTTCTTTCTTTCTTTCTTTCTTTCCTCTTTCTTTCTTTCTTTTTGTCAAGAACTAAACAGAGGGAATTTTACATACTAGATAACTGCTCTAGCACCGAGCTATGACTCCATTCCTTGTTATTTTATTTTTGTTGGTTTTCTTTTTTTAAGACAAGTGTTCACTATGCAGTTCAGGCTGGCCTTGAACTCTTGATCTTCCTACATCTGCCTTTCAAGTGCTGGGATTAAAGTTTGTGCCACCATGCACACCTTCACAAAGGATTTCTTGAAAGCACATTGTAACATGCCAAGGAGGCACATGTACCTCCTTCGAACACGTGTCCTGTGGCCTTGCAAATGAGCTATTTAAAATCAAAAGCATAGTCCAGGAGAGGGCTCAGTGGATAAAGGCACCTGCCACCAAGCCTGATGACCTTTGTCTCCTCCTCAGAACACATACAGAGGAGAGAACTGATTCCTACATGTTGTCCTCTGAGCTCTCCAAATACACACACATGCGCATGCATGCATGCATGTATGCACGCACACACACCACAATGTAATTAAATAAATAAAGCCAAACATTCTCTTTCACTTGCCTGACATTCCACAAATGAGGTGGATTTTAAACCTGCCTGTGCAGGCGACACTATGTGAAGGAGCTGGGGTTGCCAAAAGACAGACAAAGGCAGCCAGTTACGTGTGAATTTCAGATAACCAGCAAAGACCTGTTACTCTACATCCATCCAGGCAGGTACTCGGCACCCTGCATCTTAAAGTGCTAAAAGCGGGGATGGTGAGTGGATGGGAGGGGCTAAAGGGGGAGGTAGTTACAAGGGAGATGCAAACATTCGTCACAGGACCCTGAGGATGGTGTTCATGACGATTCAGATCCCCACCACGTCAGAAAGCGCCGGCTCCCCGTTTCAGCCAACACTTCAGGTCTTAATCTGTTGGAACTCTGCGTGTGCAGGGAGAAGCGGGGGGGATCAAGCGAACTGCCTAGACTTTGGTTGAAGCAACAGTGGTCCCTGGTTGAGTTTTGGGGGAGGTCAAATTATGTTATTCTGATTGTTCTGGAAACAACACAAATGCATAACATAGTAAGTTCAGACATCAAAAAGCTGATGTCAGTTTTGCTCTCTGTTCATTAAATTCACCCCCCCCTTTTTTTAAAGAGGGATTACAGCTTGGATTTCTTACAAAGAACTCCTGATTGCCCCAGATCACTGAAAAAGGAACTGATTCCAGCAGCAACCCTGACTCTGTGTACTGTTTCTTTGCTTGTTTGTTTTTCAATAGTGTAAAGATCGCAAAGGGCCCATGAGTGTATGACAAATGGGCTTCTTGTGGGTGCGTCTCACCAACCTGTCGAACAAGCATAGACGTCTTTAAATCTCACTTAGATCTAAGCTGTAATAACCCTACACACCCATCCCATACATTGTTGCTTTAGGGTTAAATAAACTGTACTGAAGGGCATTCGTGGAAAACTGATGACCCAGGATGAGCTGAGGAAAAGTGGGGTACAGAGGGGAATGGAGCTAACTAGGTCCATTGTAAAATCCTGTTCCATTTAATTTAAACCACTGTGAATATTTAGACAGCAATGGATCTTTTCTAAAAGTCAGACTTCTGGGTTCTCAAGTAAAGCAGAGGAGTCTAGGTTTGACTCCCATAAATCAATCACCTGGAATTAGGAATGACTGCTTCTGTCCCCAGGAATTTGTCTTCCTTTACCATGGTCTCAATGGCTTGGCTGTACTAATCTAGCTCCTGTGCTTATCCTATAAATCCTGGAGTAATGTAAAGTATTCCATTTTACATTAAGTACATACAGTACTTAATACCCAGATAATCTGCAAGTCTGGGAAACTCACCTTATCCTCTAAAAGTAACCCCAGGATAGAGTGACCATCTTTTGCTCAATTTTTGGACCTCCTGAATACCTGTCTCTAAAAGGGAAGATTACCAATTCAAAGAGAATGTCCCCCATAGACTCATATATTTGAATGCTTGGTCCCCAGTTAATAGAACTGTTTCACAAGCATTAAGGAGGGGTTGCCTTGTTGAAGGAGGTGTATCATTGGGGATGGGCGTTAAGATTTCAAAAGCCCACAGTATACCCAGTTAGTGCTCCCCCCCCCACACACACTTTCTGACTCATGGTTGTGTCTCATGAGGTAAGCTCTCAGCTACTGCTCCAATGCCATGCCTGCTTGCTCACTGCCCTGCTCCACACCATGGCGGCCATGGGTCATTGATTCACCCACTGAACCGTAAACCCCAATAAATTGTTTCTTCTGTAAGTTGCTTTGGTCACGGTATCTGTCTTAGTTCAG
The DNA here is from genome assembly GCF_014885135.2 of Alexandromys fortis. Lineage (NCBI taxonomy): Eukaryota > Metazoa > Chordata > Mammalia > Rodentia > Cricetidae > Alexandromys > Alexandromys fortis. Next base: position 14,935,858 of record NW_026067897.1, read on the forward strand.
GATGATTTTATTGCTGTGAAGAGACAGCATGACCATAGCAACTCTTAATTTAATTGGGATGGTTTGCTTACAATTTCAGACATTCAGTTCATGACCATTATAATAGGAACTTGGCAGCATGCAGGCAGACATGGTGCCTGCTACATCTTGACCAGAAAGCAGCAGGAAGTGGACACACTACAGTATCCTGAGCATAGGAAACCTCAAAGTCCGGCCTCACAGTGACGCATTTCCTCCCACAAGGCAATACCCTCTCCAACAAAGCCACACCTCCTAATAGTGCCACTCCCTAAGAGCTGATGGGGGCCAAATACATTCAAATCACCATAATATCTTGGCACAGAAAAGTAACTAAGACACCGACTCTGCTGAGGAAAATGCCTTTGCTAGGCCAGGCTGTTCCGGCCTTGACTTAGGACAGAGTAGAGAGCTATGGCTAGCCAGAGGCAGCTAGGAACATGCTAAGCAACAAGGGTGGTCACTGAGAGACTGAGGTCACTTTTGCCTGGACCTCCTCTTTTCTGTGTTTCCAGAGGCAACACCTTCTCTTTGCTCCCCCTCATCAGATCCAATGCAGGTCTGACATCCTTCATTCTCACTGCTAATAAGGTTGGGGGAAGGGTATTTCTAAAGTTGGGCAGACTCAAGGGTCTGTTCTATGCCCAGCCTCTGGGTCTCTTTTTTCTGCGCCCCACACATCCATCTGTGGTTAGTATGATGGAGTTTTGAGATTTTACTTGATTCTGACACTGCGTTTTAGACATGCATATGCAGACTGCAAAATCCATGAGCAGGTCTCCCCCATTAAAGATGGCAGATGTTATAAAGTCAGGGGGCAGAAACTCACAGAAGCTGCATGCCTGACTCCATGCTGCTCAGCCTCACTCTCTTGTCACTTGTAGAACCAAGACGTTATCATAGCTACCCAAAGCCTGACTGGTATTTAATGGCCTTGATGATGTCACCATCGGCACTCAAATCTGAGAGAGAGAGAGAGAGAGAGAGAGAGAGAGAGAGAGAGAGAGAGAGGAAGAAGAATGAGGAGGAGGAGGAGGAAGAGGAANGAGAGAGAGAGGAAGAAGAATGAGGAGGAGGAGGAGGAAGAGGAAGAGGAAGAGGAAGAAGAAGAAGAAGAAGAAGAAGAAGAAGAAGAAGAAGAAGAAGAAGAAGAAGAAGAAGAAGAAGAAGAAGAAGAAGAAGAAGAAGGTGGTGGTGGTAAAAGACTCCACCCCCTGCCCTTGCCTTTGCCTGTAGGGTTAAGCTTTCAAGCACACGTTTTTCTCTTAAGAGTAACATTTTTTTGGTAACCCTCAAAGTTTTACATTTCAGCCCCGGACTTAAAAATAAAAAGAATATTCATGTGACTGGTTATGGTTTAGCAGACTGGGGAGAAGAGGGCTCCCACCACCTAGAATGGTAAATAAACCAGTAAAAGGGCTATTTAATTCTCCAGCAAAAAAGTGGGGGGGGGCAGGTTTTAGAAACGCCTTGAAGACATTTAGTCAAACACAGATGCCAGTCTCAAAGGCTCTCGGGGTCCTGAAATCATCTGCGGTGGGGAAATGGGGCTAGAAAACCGTACTCTGAGGGCTGGGGCCCCAGGCTTTCAAACAGAGATGGGGCTTTAATCTGGAGACTCAAATGGCTTTTCCTTTTGCTTCCATGGTAGATAAGAGAAAGGCTTTGGCCTCACTATGCTGTTCTTCTGCCTTATGAGATGCTCCGGGCACCAAAACTTAAGGTCAAAGATGAATATGAAGTATTTTTAATACACATTCAGGTGCTATGCAAATAAGCTATTCTCTTTCCTCTGTGTCTTTCATTCATGTGCTTGTGTATATGTGTGCATGCATGTTCACCTGTATGCACATGTTCACAAGTATGTGAGTGAGTGTGTGAGTGTGTGTAGAGGGAGTGAGGATTGAAGGGTAACTTTGGCTGTCATTCTCCTTTGGCTATTTATCACCTTCATTTTTATATTTATTTATTTGTTATGTTGAGACAGGGTCCCTCATTGACTTGGCGCCCACTAACTAGGTGAGACTCTCTGGCCAGTGAGCCCCAGGGATCTGCCTGTCTCTGCCTCTCCAGCTCTGAGATTTCAAGTCTCAGCACACCCAGCTTTTTTCTCTAGGTCAGAAGATCGAACCCAGGTCCTGTGTGTATAAGAAGGTACTTTCCAGACTAAACCATCTCTCCAGCCCCTGCCATTCTGTGTCTGTCTCTGGTTAGTAATCCTTATGAGCACAGAACTGCAGGAAAACATGGAGGTAATGATTAACCCAGGACACACGCAGCTCAGACACGCGCCTCCCCATGTCAACCTCTGCTCCACTGGCCTTTCTGTCTGAAATACAACTCATCCACGTGGTATTCCCAAGCTCAGAGCATGCCCGAGAGACCTCTCCAGCCAGCGCCCTGTGCTGTGTGGCCTGTCACCCACAGTCTGTCCTTATTCTCTCAGCCTCCGTCCAGCACAGTGCAGTTTCTGTGCTTTGTATTATAGGACAAACAAGAGACTGGGCGAGTTTGAATTCTTCCAGAAATGGAGAGCTGGCTCAGACAATGGGTGCTCCAAATACGGCCGCCTGGATGGCATCCTTGAGAGAATAAACTCTTTGGATACACCAAGGACAAGCCATACTTGTGTGTACACATGTGGGCCGGAGAGAATCCTGAGCTGTTAGTAAATAATCGCACATCAGCTGTGGCTCAAACTGGCTTCCTGTTCGGGTCATCACAGGTGAAGCAGCTGTTCCAAACCCTGCTGAAGAAGGTCCCATGAGACTTGATTGCAGACTCGATTGAGTTTGCAAAGAAATAACATCACCACGTCATGGGGCCTTTCTCTCCAAGGGCCTCCCACTGCTGCTGGATGTATAGCAAGTTATTATGTGTGGTTTGTGTGTGCGTGTGTGTGTGTGCGTGTGTGTGTGTGTGTGTGTGTGTGTGTGTGTGTGTGTGGATGGGGATCTCACTTGTGCCACAGAATGACTTCTGCTATTTTCGGCCACTTGTCACCTTAGTTTTTGAGGCAGGGTCTCTTCACTGAACCTGTCTGGTCTGGTCGAGACCGTTCTGAACCGGGTCTGGTCCCGTCAGGACTAGTCAAGACTGGTCTGAACCGGCCGGGACTGGTCTGGTCCAGTCTGGACCCATCGAAACAGGTCTGGTCTGGTCTCGACCAGTCTGGACCAGTCTGGTCTGGTTGAGTATCTTACAGGTCCACTCCCCCAAGTCTGATTTTTATGTGGGGGCCAGAAATCTGCAGACAGGTCCTGGTGTTTGCATAACAGACACCTTACCTACTGAGCTATCTTCATCCTATCCCTAGGAATCTCCTTTACTGTGTCTCTTGTCTTCATCAGTTGCCCTCAGGCCCAAAGTCAAACCCATCCTGTGCAAACTTCAGCATCAATAAAGGCACCCAACGCTCTCTGCCTATACTAGTTCCTTGCAAACCCTTAGAGCCTGCTCAGACAATCCAGGCAATGCCCCCCCCCCAACCCAGTCACTCATCTAACCCTGAGAAATTCTCCAAAAAGTTGTCTTCAAGTGATAAACAGAATGTTCACTTTATCTAAATAGAACTAAGCAAGTACTCTAGGTAAACAATGTCCCGTCCCCCCCCCCCCAGAATTCTTAAACTCCAGAGGCCAACCGCAGAGTCTAGTGAATTAACCGCTAAGTCCCAGCCTGCCGCGCAATGCACCTTCACCATCCTCACACAAGGGCTGTTTGAAGTTCTTGCTCAATGCGACTGAATTTGCTGGTTGTTTGTAACTCTTCAGCATGCCCCATGAGCACACGCCACTTATTAAGACTCAGACCCTAATCTTCCTTTACTATCGATCCTCTCCACCTTCAGCAATGGTTTTCAAAGTGTGGTCCCTGGAACAGCAGCTGCCATCGGAAACAGCTGGGACCTTGCTAGAAAAGCAAACTCTCCTGTCTCCTTCCTATGTCCATCCATTCAGACCATGGGAGTGGGAGCATCAAGGAGGTCTCCAGTTGATCCTGAAAGGAATGTGCATTGCTGTTCTATACTACACAGGGTGCATACATGTGCATGTGTGTGTGTGCGCGCACACACACACACACAGAAAGAGAGAGAGAAAAACACATTATCAAATGTCTGTGCTTTGGCCAGTAGTGTCTCCCTGTACCATCACCTGAAGCTGATGATAAATCGGGATCATCTCAAGCATCCTGATGTGAGGTAGACTCAGATATGCATATCTGACTTAGCATGCCAGATTTGCAAGCCTCGGGTAAATGTTCTTCAAGATTCTTCCATAATGACAGGGTCTTTGAGGTCCTGTTAAGTTGGAAAGCTGCAGTCTGCCCACATGTGAACACCCTGACTTACTATTATATCCACAATTGCAAGGGGCTCAACCTAGTTCAAAACTATAGCAAAGGGTTATTATCTTTTCCAAGAACCCAAGCATTAGGATGTGAGACTCACCGATCCTTAGGGAAAACAGAATCCGATTTTGCAACCTTATGATTGACTGGGAGAATGCCCAAAGGATTACTTTAGAGCCTCCACATGTATGAAACTCAGCTAAGTCAGTGCGTATAGAAAACAAACTGTAAAGTTCAAAGCCCTACCCATCTAAAGGTCACAAAATGCCAACCTGTTGACCAAAAGGAATTGCACGTGGCCACAAATCTTTTCAGGCCTTAACCTCATTCTTCATTTAAATGGGAGGCCCTATGTTTAAAAATCCGTTTTCTGACTTCTCTTGACCATGAGCTATTGCAGTACCCCAGGACCCACGTTCTCACACATCACTTGCAGCTTCCATGCCCTGTGGCCTCTGCTTCGTTAGGGTCCCAACTTTCCACTCAGTGCCCCTGATTCAGGTTACGCCTTGCTCCCATAATCTACTGAGTTCACAGCTACCAAAGAGCCTCACAGTGGGGGCTGGAGAGACGACTCAGTGGGTAACAGCACTTGCTGGATGAGCATGAGAACCTGGGTTTGAATCCCAGGTCACACACAGAAAGCCAGGTGTGCTCTCATACAGGCCTGTGGCCCTGGTGCTGTGGCAGCAGAGACAGGAGGATCACCTGGGCTCGCTGGCCTCAGGCCTAACCCCAGGTTCTGTGAGAGACCCTGTCTCAAAGGCATAAGGTGGCGAGTGGGAGAGCAGAACAACCAGGGTCCTCCAGCCACTGTGTCCACCTCTCTCTCTCTCTCTCTCTCTCTCTCTCCCTCCCTCCCTCCCTCCCTCCCTCCCTCCCTCTCTCTCTCTCTCTCTCTCTTTCTCTCTTTCTCTCTCTCTCTCATCTCTCTCTCTCACACACACACACGAAAACTCTAGGCAGATAGTACGTTCAGCCAAAATTTCCTAATTTGGCAAAACTATTGAGGTTGACAGAGCTGTCCCTTTGTTTCTCTTTTCTATTTTGAGATGCACAAGTTGTTTGTTTGCTGCAAACAGAAACTTTCTGCGCATGCTCGCTGGGTGTCTGCTCTGAGCCGTCTCAGGAAATTTCCCAAGTCGCTCCGGCAAACGCTCCACAATGTGGAGCCTCTCCTTAACCCATCTCACAGATGAGGAAACCGAGGGACAAGGACATGGTGCCGATTCTAATGAAAGAGCTCAACCCTGAGCCCAGAACGGACAGTCCTAATCACCCTGTCAGACTGGCAAGGCCCTGGTAGCCTTCAGGAGTACTGTCCTATGCGTCATCTCAGCCCGAGTCCTGCCACATAATGACTATCTTACTGCTCCCGATGTCCCCCCCCCCAAGGAATCAGTGATGGAATGGGACTAGATTAAAGGACCAATTGCAGAGGTCCCCAATGTACTGGATAGCCTCTATAGAACGGCAGATGTGCCTCCACTGGACCCTGGCTTTCTTTTAGATGTTGGCTTATCATAACCCATAACCCCACTGCCTGGCTTGAAAAAGAAATGACTTTTTAGAAAGCGCTAAGTACTCTGTTTTTTACAGCGCTTTAACGTTTGGGAGAGCAGTGACTCTTTGTCCTGAGAGGCTCCAGTCCTGAAATTCTCAGATACAAAAACTATCTAGAGAGTTCCATGACCCATACACATGCTTGTGTAAGGTTCTCTCAGCACACTCAGGACTTGTCATGGCACTGAGAGGTCCCAAGGTGACAGTTATTTGCCGGGCAACCTTGTAAATTCAAGCCAGGGCAAATCCTTCCTCTCCCTGATAACCTTACTACATGATTTCTTAGGCCTTGATGCGGAGGTTTAAAGACACAGTGTGGTGCACTCTGTGTTGGAAGTAGATAGCAGATAAATACCCAAGATTCTTTGCTCTCAGTCAACCATCCACCAACAACACTGGTCCACAAGGGATGTGCAGGCGATGGTTCCCACAAGAACCAGTTACTAAAAGGTTTCTATTTGGATCTCCAACACCTCTGCACCCCTGACTTGGCATGTAGGGGTGAATCATACATAAGTCATAGCCAGGACTTCTATGCAGCTTAAGCAGGCCAACCACAGTGGCATGAGTCAATCATAGACTGGTAGCCCCCCCTTGAACTTAAACCCCAGGAACTTGTCACTCAAAGGAAAGGGCTGTAAAAGGACAAATCTAAGGAAAAAATATTTTCTCTAGGCCTACTCAGGACAGAGAATGGGGGCAAGTGGAAGCCATCAACATGCTGACCGAACCTGGGGGGAGACAGAAAGGAAGAAAAGGTGGTGGTGAGATGGTGGGAGGAAAGGGTGGAAGGAGAGAGAGACAATTTAGAGAAAGATACAGAGAAAGAAACGGTACACAGAAAATCAGAGAGATGAGGAGGAGGGGAGGGAGGGAGGAAAGGAGTCAGAGAAGACAGAGATTCAAAGAAAAGAGGGACCAAGAGAGAGGAATGAAGGGATAGAATGGGAAAGGAGAGAGAGAAAGAGAGACAGAGATTAAGCAAGATCTCAGAGGGTCCTGATTCTATAAAGGCATATCCAAGCCCATGTACCTCCAAGCTCACTGCCCTCCTCCCAGCCCAGGAGGATCCAGGATGGATATGCATCAGAAGAGAACAGAGCTTCCCCCAAACTCTTCCGCATCTCACTGCATGGGTCTGGATGCTCAGCTGTGCAATGGAGACAGTGGGATTCCACACGTCAGAATGCATGCAGCATGGCGACCGTCTGTGGGAGTTGTGAGGTTCCGTGCAAGTGCAAAGGGAGACTTTTATCATCCCACAGAGTGAGTTCCTAACGCACGACAAACCTCCACAAAGAGAGGTGTAGGTGAGATTAGCATTTTGTATTTCAGCACACGTGATACAGTCATGTCGAGAGCCCTTTCCATGGGACCCAAGACAGCCTCTCTAACAGTTAGTCATTTTGACTCCTGCCCAAGGAAGGCTATCTCCCCCTTGGATATGGAAACACAACAACACCCTCCCCCAAAGTCAGTTTCCATTGAGACGGAGCAGCTTCCCCCGAGAGAATGTTACTCACTGGGTTAGAGTTTATACTGGGATTTTCCATGCTCTGGACCCAGCTTGGAAGAGTCTCAGAAGGATATAGGTCTGGTTTACTCAAGTTTTTCCAATCCTATGCATTCTGCTGCTGTTTCGGGGGCTCACACTGAGGCTGTAGACCACCTGCACAGTGACCCCGTGAGCAAGGGTGAGGTACTGCAGCCACCTTCCACGGCAGTTCAGGGCAGCTGGGAAGATGGCTCAGGGGGTAAGGTACTGGCTGTGCATGGGGAGTTCAGATTCCCAGCATCCATGGGAGAAGCGTAGCATGCAGACACATGTCTACACTTCAGTGCTGGGGACCACAGACAGGCAGATCTTGGGGGCTGGCTGGCCAGTCCAGCAAAATTGGAGAGCTCTAGGTCCAGTGAGAAACTCTGTCTCAGAAAGACAAACAGAAAAGAAGAGGAAGATAACAAACATCTACCTCTGACCTTTAACACAGTGGCAAAGGCTATTGTATCTGCACATACACTAGCACACAGATAACACATATATGTACATACATACACGAACACACACACACACACACACACACGCATGCACACACGCGTGCCAGCCTTTCGTTATGTTCTTACTTCCAACTACTGACTTAATTTATAGCTTTTGCCTTTCCCTTCCCCATACTAATTGTTCCAAAGAAATAATAAGCACACAAAAATAAGTAAATGCCCACGGTCATAGGAAAGGCTATAATGCTGCTTTCTATGTTATTTTATCCAAACTCCAAGCTTGTTCAAGTGACAGCTCGTGGGGCCCGGGAGTGGGAAGGGGGTCTCCACATGCCTTGAGGCTGTTTCCATGCCCTACACTCGAGATCGTGGGCTCTGTCCTACTTGTAATCCACAGTCACTGTTCACATGCTCCCCCAGTTCTTGACTATGAGTAACTCTGTGCTTAATCAAGGCCAGCACCTAACCCAAGGCCTTACTGACATTTCAAAAATGGCAACCATTGTACTATTTCTCCTCACTCTGTGGCCGGAAGTATTTTGTTGGTTCTGAAGGTATAGTTGTGGTAGTATCTCTGGAGAGGAAAGGACCAGGAAGGAGGAGAGACACTTGCCAAAGATAGAGTTGCTCTTCTTTGGAAAGGACATGAGAGGCTTCTTTTTTCTCATTGATTGGTCTCTGGGCTGACTTAGCAGATTCAGCTGCGGCGCTGGAGCACACTGGGTGATTCCCACAGACGACCATGCAACAGACATCCTGGGCCACCGGACACCTGACCTTTCAAATATTAAGCTTGAGGCTGGGAGTGGAGGCACACACCTTTAATCCCAGCGCTGAGGAGGCTCTGACAGGTGGATGCCTGTGAATTCAAGGTCAGTCTGGTCTACGTCGTGTGTTCTGGGCCAACCAGGGCTACGCAGGGAGGAGCACACCCCCCTTTTAACTCAAGCATGCAAGAACAAGACCTTCCTGATGGTGGTTGTCAGCATTGGTGATACCTAAGAGAGATACTCCACAGAAACCTGCGGAATGAGCAGATGAGTGGGCCTTCAGGTCCCAATCTCTGCTGCGGAAGAAGTGGTGCTGGCTAGAACCTGACCTCCCTCAGAGTTGACCCCTCCCCAGCACTGCACAGGAGCTGAGGACTCAGCCTGAACATCATTCATGGGTCACAACGCCACACACACACACACACACACACACACACACACACACACACACACACACATCTTCAAACACAGCCCAAGAGATAAACTCCTGGGCCCAGTTTATAGAGGAAAAAAATTTGAGGTTCAGACTCAAGACTGATCAAGACACAGGAACCCAAATAAGTGAAGACAGGAAGAATCGTTCTCTTCTCTGTTATCTCAGAGGGATTTCAGGCATGATAGGTTTTGGGGAAGGGCTGTAAGCATCTCAGTGCCCCCCTGAGAATTCTGGGAAAGTGGTCTAGAGAGGCAAGGTCTGCTGAATCTGGAAAGTGCATACTAAGCCCAAATGAGACAAAAAATTATCTACTGATTGTAGCCATAAAGTCCACCTCACTGTTCTGTCTCTTCTCTCTCTCTCTCTCTCTCTCTCTCTCTCTCTCTCTCTCTCTCTCTCACACACACACACACACACACACACACACACAGAGATAACACTTAATCCCAACTAGATTTTTGCTGATACTGACTCTCCTCTATTCTCAAAACCCCTCAAAGATTCCTCTGCTCCACAACTGAACAGGCGGGTGGGTATTTATCTTCTTATATGATTAAGAGAACCCTGAGGGTACTCCCTAGATCTTTCTTGAAGATCGCCTTGGCCATGGCTGAGATTACTCCAGCCTACTTGGAAGGAGTGGCCCTCGTGTTAGCTACCCTTGGCACCGCGCTCAGAAAGCAAGTCCTTTCATGGAGTCAGCTGTCCCCCAGGCATCCAGGGACACTGGTCACACAGAGGCAAGAAAACGTGACAGCTGTTGCAAACAGCAGCCCATGGGGAGTGGCCCAGGGTTCTCTGGGGCAGACACTTTTCAGCAGTTGAAGGAGCCCATTATCCAGTTACACAAAACACCCGCCAGCTCCGTGGCACCACTTGTAGCAAATTCAAGACGGACTGCCACATTGCCGTGACACCGACGTTAGACTCTGATCAACTTCATTAACCACCCAAATGTACGTGCACTGTGTGGATGGGGGAAGAAATGAACCCACAGCCTCCCTAAATCCAAGGACCAACTTCAAAGAGAGCCTCAGAAGCCAATCCTGGTATTTTGCCACTGCCCACTGCCCCACGCACAGCTTTCTCCTTCTGGGCACAGTCTTTCAGATCAGAAGAGTTTGAGAAAGGGGGTGGGGTCTCCGAGCTACTGAGCCTACATCAGGCCTGCATGCATTTTCCAGAAGACTCCATCCAAAGGCATTTGAAAACACTTTCATATAGACATTGCTTCCAAAACATTACACAGTATTTCTCCAACAAATTTATGTGTTTCTAGGGAACTCCTGGAGCACAGGGGGAAAAGCGCTTAGGTGCAGAATGTCTGGAGAGTCTTTTACGCCAACATTCTAGCAGGCCTCCTTTAATTCGCTATTATTTCACATAGCGCCAGTAACTGTTCCCTCCTCTGCAAAGGAAATATATAACCCAGCTGTGGTGGCTCCAGTGAAAACCACATCTGGGGAACACTGGCAGAACTGGCAAGGCCTCTCCAATCTCGGCAGCGTCAGACAGCTCTTGTCTGAAGCCGAGATGCACATGGTTCGGTGCTTTGAAAGTGCCGAACTTTGCCAAAACCGGATGCTCCTTTGTATGCCTAACCCATGGGTTTCAGATCATTCCACACCCATGAGAAGGAGACTCTCCTGAAACATTACCCCCAAGATCCAGCTGCAAAAAGCCCCTGCCCTCTCTAGGGTGGTGGCCTGTGCCAGAGCCCTTGCTAATGTCAAATGGGGGGAAGGAAAGGCGGCAGGCACTCTTGGTTTCTGAGAGAGGTTGTACCACGCAGCTGACTGGCTGGGTAGCTGGCAAGGCAAGGCAAAGGAAGATAGCCACCATGGGGTCACCATTCTCTCCCTTCTCCGGAGTTGGAAGCCAACGTACTTCTGGGCACTGGGTGATAATATTCCAGGAGTCCCCCGCAACCCACACATGCACTCCCCCGCTCTGTTTAGTCTATCCCTGAAGCGCGGCAGCAAGCATCTTATTTCTAAGCCAATTTTCCATGTTCAAATCTTCCTGGTCCCAAGTGCGCCCCAGGGGCTTAGTCTACAGACATATAAAGCCAAAAGACAGCGTCGTCAAGCCTGGACAGACTTTCACCCCAGTACAGGGCCTGCGGCTACCAGGCTGGCATGTTGCTGGCCCTGAGCCCACTGGTCCCCGTCCACGCCAGACAATAGAGCAAGAAAATGAAATGAAAAGTGGACTTACTGCTATGGCTTGCAGCCTCTCCTTGTGCAATTCCGCCTCTGCCATCCTGGAGAAGGGCACACGGGCAGGGGAAGAAGGGAAAAAAAAAAACACACGCTGTAGTCACTCAAGGAGATAGAAGGGCACTCGTGGGGGGCTCAACGACCCCAGGGACAGCCGAAGGGTGTGTGGGGTCCGCTCGTGGGGGGCGGGCAAAGCTGGGTGCACGGCTAGCTCAGAGCTCAGCCTCGGTCTCTGCCGGCGCCGCCGCCTGGCTGCGCCCCAGCGCCGCCGCGAACTGCAAGATCCAGGTCTCTACCGCCACCGCCACCACCGGCCGCGCCTGGCGGGGACGTGGGCCGCCTGCAGCCTCCGGGAGAGCGCGCTCTGCCGCGCTAGGTCCCCGCCCTGACGTCTCCGCGCCTCGCTCCGCCCCTGGGGTGTGGGGGACTCGTGGCCGCCGCTGTCGCTCGCGAGTGGGGGCACCTGAAGTGCGGGTGATAAGCGAGCTGGGGGGCTGGGTGGGGGGCGCACAACTGGTGCGCCTCGGTGGCCAAGCGCGTTGCGCTCGGGGTCTAGACAAGACCAGGCGGCGCCTCTCCTCTGAGCAGAGATGCCAGCAGAAGGGGCCTTTGGCAGAATGCAGGACCCCAGCACGTGTCCTTACATGCCGACTGCGGCCACCCAGTATCCCCAGCGCCTTCTAACTGGCTCCAGATGCTTGGTCTCCACGTGGGGACACTTCCAACAGATAAATGCTGTCTGGTCCCTGAGCTTCAGAGGGCAGGGCCCTCAAGGGCAGGGTTTATCACCAGATAGGCCACCCTTCTAGTGACACACCAACTGTAGACAACTCAGAGTTTGAAGCCCTGGGTGCCTTCCTGGACAACTAAGTCACTCCGAGCCTCAGTTTCTCTATCTGAAAAAAAGGTAAAGGACTGCAAATGATCTCACAGAGACGTCCTGTGAATGTGGTGGAAGCCTGAGGAGATGGCTCAGTGGGTAAAGCACTTAAGGCTGAAGGCCTGAGTTCGTATTCCCAGCGCCCACATAAAAGTCACGCGGTCATGGGTGCACCCGCAATACAAGGGATGCCTAAGAGCAGCCGCTCAGGCCCGGAACACTACTCTGATGGCAGGGATGTGATGACAGCCCGAAGCACAGGCCCCAGTAATAAGCTTGCTAAGAAGAAATGGCCCTGTTCTATTTAGCTATGTATTTGAAAAGATAACCAAAATGGATTGATTGACGATGGCGGCTAGGGATATAGCTCAGTTGTTGAGTGCTCGCCTAGCCTGTACTGAGTTAGTCCCGGGTTGGATGCGTGGGAATGAGGGGGAGGAATGAAGGAGCCAAAGAAGGTGAATGTACTTAAAAGTCACCAAAATGTGTATTTAAAAAAATGGTTAAGACGTCAGATTATATACGGAGTATAATTAACGCCAATTAATTCTCACAAAAAAAGGGGGACGGAAGGGGAGATGAAGAAGGAAAAGGGCCTAGGCGACTCTTTGGAAGCCTTCATTTGTAAAGACCTGAACTTTAAAGCCAAATAATTAGGGTTGGGCCCCAGTGTCCAGTGCAATGGCCGTGCTAGTCACAGCTAACGAGCTGAGAGAGCCAGGGTGGGAACTCAAACTGGGGGAAAGTCAGAGAAGGACACAGATGAAGTAGAAGATCTGGAGAGCAGAAGGAAGAATTGGGAGGTTTACACCAAAAGTCACAACCCGAGGACAGGAAATTGCGTCAGGGTCACGTGCTCCCGTGAGGGTCAGGAGAAAGTAGGCTGAGGAGGAGCTGCAGGCGTGAGGAGTGAGGAGCTATGGCTGACGCTGGGGAGCAGTTATGCACAGAGGGCAAGTCAGGAATTGCTCAGGAGGGGGCGAAGAGACATGAGAGGTGGGAAACACTCTGAGTAGAGTTCCATTTTCCAGCTCTTAGGAAGTTCAGAGCGCAGAGGAAGGGAGTCAATGGAAAGAAGGATTTCTAGATCAAGAAAGATTTGAATACGTGGGGGTCAAAGGGGCTATTCGAAGTGACAGATGTTAGCACAGAGGAAAATCCACGTTGGGCAGGGTGGTCTCAGGTTGCGCCAGAGGGTAGTTTTGTTTGCATCCCTCTCCAGTTCCTCCTTGGAAAGAAGAAAGACTGCGGCAGGGAGTGAGGGAGAAAACGGGGAAAGACAGGAAGAAATTTTGAGTTAGAATTTCTACAGAGAAGTTGGGGAGCTTTACCTTTGCTGGCCTGGTTTTCCCTGCAGAAGGAAGTAGTTGAGACTTCTGGGATTGCAGGGAAAACTTGAAGTGGTTTATAAAGGAGCTATGGGAAATGGGGGACACTAAAACATGGATCGTGGGACTGGATGGCATGGTGGTTAGGAGCACTGGTAGCTTTTCCAGAGGGTGCAGGTCCAATTCCCAGCACCCACATGCAGCTCACAGTTATCCAGGACTTCAGTCCCAGGGAATCTGATGCCTCTTCTGGCCTTCGTCAGCACTGCACACATGTGGTGTCCAGACACACATGCAGACAAATATAAATAATTATTTTTTAAAAAACATTGGATCCTAGGCAAACATCTGCATTAAAATTTTATGAACACATGCACAGAATTAAATTTCTATATGATACAATGGGAATTACAGATGGGCTTAGAATCATTTTATTAATGGGATTCACAGGACCAAAAACTTAATTGTGTGTATTTCCTCAGCGTTTTTTAAACACCTGAGACCCATGATTATGCTTGCCCAGATCTGAGGACTGCCAAAGAAAGTGTGGCAAAAAGTCAAAGGAGAGAGGAAATTTAGGGTGCCTGAAACTGGGTTTAGCCCAGTTAGGAAATGTAGGAGACAGATGATTTTTAGCTGCCCAACTGGTGAACCCTTTCCCATCTTTGGGGGGTTCCCACATTTAAACCATATGAGAAGCAGAGCCATATACCATCACAGAAGTGGGTAAATGCCAGACACCTGCTTCCCCAGATCTCCCGGAAGCTATGCATGGCTTGCAATCTGGGCTTAGCCAAACACAGGCACCTGCCAAGAAGTTTGAAGATGGCATTTTTGAGAGTTTTTTCATTCTGGTAGCTCAACTTAGGTCTTGCCCATGACCCAAGCCTCTTCCATAGATGTCTCAACTATTCCACAAATTGCCACATGCATCACAAGTGCCTTCCTTTTGCCCCTTTGTCAACCAGAATTCCTTTTGGTTGTTTGTAACTAAGGACCCCTAGGTGAAACAGGAAGACATGAAATGAATGGCTGAGGTTCGGCCAAGAAGCAGACGGAGAGTATTTTCTCTTCCAACTCTGTTCCCTTCCAATCTAAATTCTAGCATTTAGAACTCATTGAACCTATCATAAACATAGATATTTATAACCCAAAGTGCATCTGTTTTTTTTAGACAGCATCTCATGTGGCCCAGTCTAGCCTCAAACTCACGGTGTAGCCCTGAATGGCCTTGAATTACTTATCCTTGTGCTTCTATCTCTCTGTTGATAGGGCAGAACTTAGGTAGGCGGGGTGACTGGACTGAATGCTGGAAGAAAGAAGGGTGGAGTCAGAGAGAAGCCATGGATCTGCCACCAGAGTCAGACATGCTGCTGAAACTTAGCCGGAAAGCCACTGCCACGTGGTGATACACAGATTAATAGAAATGGGTTAAACTAAGTTGTAAGAGTTAGTCAACAAGAAGTTAGACCTAATGGCCCGAGCAGTGTTT
Organism: Alexandromys fortis; assembly: GCF_014885135.2. NCBI lineage: Eukaryota > Metazoa > Chordata > Mammalia > Rodentia > Cricetidae > Alexandromys > Alexandromys fortis. The sequence goes on from NW_026067897.1 coordinate 14,950,912, forward strand.
TAATTAATATAGTTTCTGTGTGATTATTTCGGTTCTGGGTGGCTGGGACGAACAAACAGCCCTCTCCCTCCTGTTACACCCAAGGTACATCTATGTTGTAGCTATTTGATGCAAGTAATGGCCTGACATTACAAAAGTGTGACAGCCTAGTGCTACGGCTGTATTGGCTACTGTTTTCCTTCCAAACATTTTAAAGCCGGTATGATATTTCATAGTAGTGTGTAATCCATGTCACAAAGCACCGGCTCTTGTCGGGACATTAAGTTGTGCTGTGTATGTGTCTTCCAGGTGGTGGGACGATGTCTTTGGTAGATGCGGCACTGTAAAGCTCCCCACAGACTGAATACAGAATAGTTGATATGCAAAATAGATGTTTTGATGATAATAATTTCAGGAATCTATTTTAGGACCCGAGTCCTTTGGGAACTGCAAATGAGCACAGACTATTCTCCCTGTGGGGAAACAGGAGCTGGATGAGCCAAGAGCGACATGGCTTTCCAAAGCCCATCCTTCAAGGGGAGTCAAAGTCTTGTTGAGGAGGAGCTAAGAGTGTGAAATTTATTAGCAACTGGAAGCTTTTCTTACCCAAAAGTGATTTGAAAGGCCTGTCAGCATCTCCTGTCTTGGCTCTCTTTTGCGTGAGATCATTTAAGAAGATTCAGTCATGTAAAGCATATGTGATAAGTAGGATCTAAAGGGAGAAAAAGGGAAAGAAAGTAGAAGGGAGGCTATTGGGGACGTAGAGGGGGAAGGGCGAATGAGAACAGGGAGGATGTGGGGTGTGTGTGATGAAAGTGTGTTATATCAATGCATGGGGATGTCATTATTAAACATCTTTGTATAATTAGTATACATTAACATTTTTGCTGTTTTTTTTTTTTTTTTGAGACAAGATTTCTCTGTGTAACAGCCCTGGCTGTTACAGTCCTTGGAACTCACTTTGTAGACCAGACTGGCCTTGAACTTACAGAGATCCGCCTGCCTCTGACTCCTAAATGCTGGGGTTAAATGTGTGTACCACCACTGCTCGGCATATTACTTTTTTAAAGTACACGATTGTTACCCAAAATCCAAAGGAGGAAAACAGTGTTTGTTTGGTGTCCCCTTGGCGCCTGTGGTTATCAGCACTTTGGAAAAGCTGATGGGCCTTCAAGGATATACTGTTTTTCTCTGTGGATAAAAAATGATAGCAACACACAGGAAGTCCCCACGGAGCAAGAAGACAGAGAAAGGTTAAGAAGCAGAATACCAGAGTGAGGTAAAATAGTCCATAGCTACTTATGTATGACTAGAGACCAAGGTTTCTGCACAACAGATTCGGTGGGAAATCTGGCTGGACATGACCATTGGTATCCGGTAGGATACTTCCTTTTCTCTTAGTTGGTTTGGACAATGGCACTTTCACTTGACCTATGTGAGTTGCTGGAGAGAGGAGGGTGGTGTAAAGACAGTGAACAGGAATTAGTGGTGGATGTTTAAGTCCCATTCCACACATACCTCACCACAGTGTGCTTGGGGACAATATTGTGGTGTTTATAAGTTGGCTCAGAACAGGCTTGTTAATAAGAAAAAAAAAAAAAAGCTCTGGAAAGTAGAATTGGGAAGTGGGAGGTGGGCGTGACACAGGATAGACACGGGCTGTAAAGACAAGGTGGAACCGTGGGCACCTTGTCAGGATGCTGTGAGAAGCAGGGGTAGCAGATGTCTAGGGTTCGGATGAGCCACAGTGGGTGGGTCTTAAGGACTCAGCCTAATCACTGCTGTATTCACAGTTCCGCAGATCGGATTGAATGAATGACTTGGTTTTATCCAAACATTATTTGTACCTTTTCTAAAATAAACAGAGGTGACCAATCATTATTTTTATTTCATTTTGTGTTTATGAGTTTTGATATACATGCACGCCTGTGCACCACACCAATGAAGTTACCTTTAGAAGAAGGACACCAGAATCCCTGGAACTAAATGGTTGTGAGCCATCATGTCAATGTTGAGACCCAAACTCAGGTCCACTGGAAGCGTTGGATGTGCTCTTAACCAATAAACCTTTCTTACCAGCCCCAGAAATCTCATTACTGGATTCTCCTTCTAATGATTAATATGTACATATAATCATCTTCTGGAGTGAGTTAATTTAATAAGCCTAAATAAGAAGATACTTAAAAAAATTTTTTTTTCTGCCTCTACTTTCTGAATGGGGTCGAGGTGTGTGACACCCACTCTGGTTTTACACAGTACTGGTGACTGAGTCCATGGCTTTGTGTATACTAGGTGAGCATTCTAGCAACTGAACTACATCCCTCCCCAGCCCCAGAAGATAATTCTTAAGTGGTGATAGACTAAGTCCCAGGAGAAGATGGGAAAACAGTTATTTCTGAGCATTTGGGGAAAGCGCCCATCCCTCCATATTAAAAGTGCTCAGCTGTAGAGCTGATTCCAGGCTTGGGGGAAAACTAGTTGCAATCTAGAAAAATCTCTGGGAAGGTCAGATCTACCTTAGCCTGGTGATCTGATGCCACCAGACACAGTTGGGTCACTGGCTTCACAGAGAGCTTAGAAGCCAGTCCAGTTTGTCCCAGCACAATGACCGTGCTGTGCCCTGTCAGCACGGAATCTCTTTTCGTAGTGTGGTCATCGACACTTTCATTATTATCCATGATTCCATAATGCCCCGTGCATTCTACCAGTCAGCACGGCTGACCAGGGAGGGATTTCCTGCAGGCTTGGCAGCGGGCACGTGATGGCTGGGAGACAAGAGTGAAACTGGAGACAGCCTAGCCACTGAGCCCGTCACCAACAGACCTCCTGGTGCCCATTTCATTCAGACTAGTCAACCAGACAGCCTCAGAAGTCACTCCTTGCTATGCACAACCCTCCCAGGTGGAGCACCCTGGGCAAATTGCTTTTCCCCCAGAATATCCTGGAGTAGAAAGAACATGAGAGAGAGAGAGAGGTTCAAATCCAGGCCCTCATGACAACTCTGCCACTGAGTATGACCGCGTCCACGCCACCTGACGGCTCTAGACTGAGCTCTCCTATCTGCATACCAGGGATAGCATTTCAGTTTGTCAACAGGGACTAGGGATAGCCTAATACCTATCTAATTCCTGATGGAACTGTAGGAGTGAAAGACAGGACGCCAAAGCCAGCACCACAGTTAGCTCTCTTTGCAGTGATAAAGTACCATGAACCAAAGGAACTTGGGGGACAAAGAGGTTCATTTCATTGCAAACTCTAAGAACATGGGCTATCATGAAGGGGAGTCGGGGCAGGAGCTCAAACAGAGCAAGACTGGAGGCAGGAACTGAAGTAGACATTGTGGATGGAAGCTGGCTACTGCCTGGTTCCCATGACTTGCTCATCTTGCTTTCCTATGCTACCCAGGCTCACCTGTCCATAAGGGGAACTGCCCCCAGCAGGTTGGGCCCTCCCATATCAGATGCCCCAGAGACTTGTTTCTAGGCAACCTGATAGAGACTTTTTTGTCAAACAGAAGTTTCCTTTTCCCAGATGACTCTAGCTTGTGTTAAGTTGACAAAAAAACTAACCAGGACATGGGGATACGGGGACTACTGGGGGCATGTTTGTGCAAGTGCATAGGCTCAACACAGTAGGATGAAGCCCGTCTTTACATAAGACAAAAAAGGGTGCTTTGAGTTCTGGATGGGTCTCTGAGAGACCTGAACCAGAAAAGGGAAATTATTGTGGGTATCTGGGGCTTCCTTTGACTCCCGGATGACCCCTAAGTCATAAGTAACTGAAGACAAACAGCCCCACAGTGTGGCCTCTGCACTTGGTTAGCTTACAGAAATGCAGAAAAGGCTATAGTGGTCTGAGGAAGCAATGCGAGAAACAGAGAAAGGCAGCCGGGGAGGAAACAGAAAATCTTGGATCTCTTCTGGGCCCGTTGTGTGTGTGCCAAGCCTATATTTGAATGCTATTTGGCATGCACTTGCTTCCACGTGTTCTTTCTGCATTCATTCAAGGACTAAATTTATCCCACTAGAGGGGAAGGCATACTCGAGGAGGTGGGGAGAAGAAGTTGTAGACACAAAGGCGGGCTGCCTGTTGGGGAGCCAAAAGCATCAGGGAGCTCCCTGCAAAAAGGCAGGGAGCCAGCACTCCAAGGGAATCTTCCCAAGACCCTAAGTACAGGACCTAAGTTGACCTAACCGTGGAAGGCATCCCTGCCTTTCCCTTCTAGGGAAGGTATAAGCAGGACCAGACCAGATCTTTGGAGAAAGTGATTCTCGGATTCCCAGGAGTTCACAAATCTGACCCAGCCCTTCAGGAAATGGAGTCTGTGGCTCTCTGGATCCTTCCTGGGAGAGCAGTATCTGTCCCCAAGGTTCTGACAGAGAACTGATCTTACTCCCTGCTGGATTACTACCACGGTTGTTGGAGGAGCAGCTTGCCAAGCGTGGGTGTACAGAAGAAGGATCTGAGTGGGACTGAGTGCTGTGCAGCCATCACTGGCCAGAAGACGGGTGATCCTTGATGGAACTGGGGAGCCCCCTGTTGCTGCTTTGTGTTTTTTCTACTTTGCACTCACTTTTCCACTTTGCTTTCTGATTTCCTACCTTTTACTCACCCTAAAGCCAGCTCCTATTAACTCATCTTTGCAAATGTACAAGTCATTGCCCCAGGTAGCTTTTCCTAGGACCACAATTCTTTGATAGGATCAGCCTTTCCCATAGAACAGGCGTTGATTTTCTGCCTGAACTCTGCCTCCATATTTTGTGAGATACTATTCCCTTTGTTAAGATAGGTGAGGGAAGGTTCCCAAGACGCCAGGATGGTTCCCCTCTGTTTTAGCCTCAACTAAGCATCTTGCCAGAGTTTCCCCCATATTTGGCATCTTGTACCCTCTCATCCTCCCCAGAGAACTTGACACCTTCTTCATCTGTTTGTACCGCTCCAAATTTGGTGCTTTCTCATACCATGAACTATGCCTGGAATGCAGCCTCCCCCTCCCTCTCCGAACTTTCCAAGTCTCCTCTTGTTAACTTCACAGAGCTCCAGAAATCCCACCCACTCCGGCGATGCCTGTCTGTCCCTTGGGGAAGAAGTGGTTGCTTATCCCTCCTAATTCCTTGCATAACAGGCCACTGGCAAATTCACGGCCCCACTTGTCGATCTTTCTGAACTCTAAAAATCATAGCCACAGCCTTGGAGGGGATCTTCTCGGGATCTTGTCCCACAAATCACCATGGGGGTTGTTTGTCAGTGAGGGAGCTATTTAAACTAAGAGGAGCCATGGATTGGACAAACATGGCTGAGAGAGAGAGGGGGGCAGACAGTGGGCTGATGGAATGGCTCGGTAGATAGGACACTTGACTCTGGATGCTATGAGGCTTACAATCTGAGTTCAGACTCTCTTTCCTCCTTTCTTTTGATTCATTTTATTTATTTATTTTTTCTACCTCCACCTAAAAGAGTGCCTCTCAGCTTTAAGGCAGCAGCAGGTAGGACTGGAATCCCATTGAGACCGCTAGGAAGGACAAACTCTTTTCCCATAACAAATGTCTAAGCAGGCAGTTCTCCATGTATAATTTCTAGAGTTCCAGAAACCCTCTGAGTCCTTCCAAGCACATTTCTAAAAGACCCATGGGTTTCTGGTTCAATAAGCTAACAAACAAACAAAAAACAAATCTCAGCTCCAGAATTTTGACTATAATAGGACAAGGATAGGGGTGTTATCACTAAGAACATGAACCCTCACCTTGGTTCATGCCAGCACATCAGGATCCTGAGAAATTCCTCCTTAGCACTATAGCCCTGGATCCAGCCAGTAGCTGCCAGGCTGCCCATTGTCTGCGCTCTAAGACCTCCAGTCATGCCCCCACTAACAGTCAGTGGCAGAGAGACACAAGGCAGAAAAGAAAAGCCAGCAAAGTCGCTCCTTCGGAAGGCTGCTCCACTGGCTTCCTCCCAGCCAAAACTTCTGTCACCTACTGTCCATCCAGTCTTTGGGTTATCATTCCTCTGATCTTCCCTGTCACCTGGGTACCCTGTCGCTTTAAGAGACAAGCTCCGCCTACTCCCAATCTCTCTCTGCCCCCCTTCCTGCCCAGACAACTGCTCTGGGCCTTCTTTCCCCCCTCTCTCTCTCTCTCTCTCTCTCTCTCTCTCTCTCTCTCTCTCTCTCTCTCTCTCTGTCCGTCCTGTCCGTCCTCCTGAAGAGGCAGTCTCTGCCTCTCTTTTTGCCTCTTTCCTCTTTTTCTGTCCCCCTCCCTTTCTCCCCCCTTACTCTTATACCCTCTCAATACTTACTAAAAAACTCTATACCCAAGCTCTCTCTGCATGTCTGTCTGTCTCCCACTCACCGAGGCCTCGGGTCACATGTGTCATGAGTGATAACACTTGGGTCCTCCAGTCTGGCTTTTTCTCTGTAGCTCCTCACAGCAGTGAACATGTCTATCTACTCTTACCTCCCAAGATTAGTTTGGAACTCTTTTCTGTTCTAGGCGGAAACAAAAGCAAAATAAAAAGAGAGCTCATTTAAATAAAACCCAGAGCAGCCTTGACGTGGTAATCATACGGTTCCTCCGTATCTCTCTCAACCAGTGTCCTGTTCTGCTTCATTAAGCGCCGTTATAAAGAACCTCCGACACTGGAAATCTCCTTTCCAAAGGCTTGCCCAGCCTTCTCTCCCAACCGCTATTGGGTGAAGTCACTTGACTTTCAGTTCGGAACTTCCAGCCAAAATCCAAAGCTTGATTCAAAACCATCGGGCTCTCTGCTTCCAAGGAAAACAGCCTGTGACTGAACCGAAGGCACTGTTAGCTCGGCTCATGCCAAAACAAATGCAGCAGGCTTTTCACTAATAAGGGGACAGCGGCCTTCCAAGGTGGTGACCTAATGAGCCAAGTGACAAAGGGGGGGGGTCTGGTTTCACAGCCCCGGTCCTCCCCAACCTCAGAGCAACCTCGAGATCTCACACTTGCCCTCCGAGCAAGAAAACCCAACACTTGATAATCTCATTATTTATATAACAACGTAGCAGCTCTAGCTACAACAACCAGCTATTCGATAAGAAGACGACCATGGGAGTGGGCTGGGCAAAGACATGTATTTGCCCTTTTACTCTAACAAGAGCAGAACTAATGTTTTTATGAATTGTAGTAAGACAGAGACAAATTGATGCAAATAAAAATCTGAGTTTGCAAATAGCATTTTTCTAGATGAAGTAAAAGCTTGAAGATTAGATAAAATATTTTGCACTGAAGTAAAACACTTTTTAATTTCATATGCGCATGGTACCATGTCCCTGAATCCACGCTAAGTGCTCGGCAGATGGTAACTAGTGTGATCTCCACAACATCCCTAGGAAGACAATCCTGCTCTTGTCCCCATTTTCTCTGAGTAGTGGTTGAGGCACAGAGGCCTTCCAGCTGCCTGGCTTCTAAGTGGCATTCCCTAGCAAACCAGATGCTGAACTTGCTGGAGGATATGTCTTTGGGAGACTAAATGGTGGGAGTAGCTAGCTTCCTCCTTTTGAAATACCTTGTTATTTCTGAGGAATAAGACCTCAAATAACCAACAACTGAGTCAACTTCTTCCTTCACTTCCTTCTGTCCTTCCCCTCCCTTCCACCGGCCCTCCTTCCATCTTGGCATGTGCATTGGGCCCACACTTTACATGCCGTATTGTCTCTTTTGCTGGAATTAGTGGCTTTTCTGCACTTGCAGACAGGAAAAGGAGCTAGTGGCCCAAAGCAGAGAGATTTCTCTATGTCTTCAGAGATTTTCTGAAGCTAACTCTGCCCAGGAAAGGGAGTGAGTGGTATGGCTGCTGTGTGGGAGGAAGGCATGACTGGAGGGGCGGTGGAGTGATGCAAACATTAGGGGGGGGTGTTGTTCAGGCTGAGGGACCAGACAGCCTTTGAGATGCAGCTGTGTCCCGGATATTGGGCAAGCAACAAGGAGACCATGATGGCAGGACAGAGGAAGCAGGGGAGGGGTTTGAGAAAGGAAGCCATTGAGTGGCTGGGCCAAACCCAGGCCTTGTGCATTGGTACCACTTAGGGAGTGGAGCAGGGTACCTGGTTGCCAGAGATGAGGGGGGGACACAGGATGAGCAGGGAGGTCTGGCAGAGGGTCCTGAAGAGGTCCCTGGAGCTGTGGTCCCGGTGGGCAGAAGGATGGTAGCCTGCAGAGATGCTGCCATCCATAGCAAAAGAGGCTCCTAGGAAGTGTGTGGCATTAGGGTGGCAAGGGCCAGACGTGCACTGATAGGACCAGTGCCCAGACATCCCAGGAAGCCTCACCCTTCGCTGGAGGAGAAAGGGCACAGCAGGGCATAGGAATCCAAAGTCCCTCCGAAAGCTACAGGAGTTATGGCAGGAACAACAGGGACTGCAGCAGTTCAAACTACAGCTTGAGGGGTTACAACGTGCAGTATAAGCCCCAGGAAACTGCGCGGTGTCTCTTAACGTTTATTTCATCATTTAGAAGATGAAGTCCGGGGCTGGAGAGATGGCTCAGTGGTTAAGAGCATTGCCTGCTCTTCCAAAGGTCCTGAGTTCAATTCCCGGCAACCACATGGTGGCTCACAACCATCTGTAATGGAGTTTGGTGTCCTCTTCTGGTCTGCAGACATACACACAGACAGACTATTGTATCCATAATGAATAAATAAATAAATATTTAAAAAAAAAAAAAGAAGATGAAGTCCATGGTGTTTAACCTGTATTTGTATCTTCAGGGTAAACCAGACAATCTATGTTGACATGACGTCTTAGGTCTCTGTTGCTGCAATAAACACAATGGCCAAAAGCAACCTGGGGAGGAAAGGGTTTCTTTCAGTTTACAGGTGTAGCGCAGTATGAAGGCAAGTCAGGGTAGGAACTGAAGCAGAAGCCACTGAGGAACGCTGCTGCCTGGCTTGCTTCCCCCGTTTGCTTTTCTATGCCACCTGCCTAGGGGTGGCTCTGCCCACAGTGTGCTGGGCCCTCCCTCACCAATCATTAATCAAAAAAATTCCCCCACAGACTTGTCGACAGGCCAGTGCAATGAAGGCATTTTCTTAATTGAGGCCCCTCCTACCAGATGACCCAAGCTTGGGTTAAGCTGATGAAAACCCAGCTTCCACACATGGATTATAAGCCTGTGTTACAAGCCTGTGCCCAGCATGCCCCAGCATCCTCACAAAAGCTTGGAAAGCTTGCTAGCAGCCTGTATGCAAAAGGAGTCGTGTGGAACAGAGACTGCTCGGCAGGTCCACAGTTTGTCCTTTGACCTCCACATGTGAGCTGCATAAACACCATACACACACACACACACACACACACACACACACACACACACCATTACCACCACCACACCACACCCCTAGAGAAAGACTAAAAATAAACAAGCAAATAAATGAATGAATGAATGAATGAATAAATAAATAATAAAATATGAATGTAATTTTAAAAAAGAAGTGGCTCAAATCGCTGGTGCCCAAAAACTCTGGGTTCAATACCAGCACCATATTTGTAGAACAGGTAACTCGCCCCTCTGCTCCAATGCCATCTTTCGTAAACTGACCATCGTAGTAATTTCTATCCTGTGGGCTCCATGAGAAGGTCTATATTGCTTATTTTTCTAATGATGAGGAGAAAGGTGAGATTATGTACTAATTCTTAAAAAAGAAAAAAGAAAGAAAGAAAACTTATTTTCTTTACTCTCTCGGGATTGAAGCACTGTAAAGCAGGAACCCAAGGCACAGGATCTCGGATAGAGAGTGGGTCTCTGCAATCCTCTATGTAAATGACCATCAGTGAAGATCCCGCCAGCTTTGTATTAGCAGTGAATTCATGATGTTGCTCATTCCACATCTCACACCCCCCACACCATACCCCCATACCTCCTTCCACACATCATACCCCAAACACACGATACACCCATACACACACCCCACCATACCCTCCATATCCCCGCACACCATAGCCACACACCCCTACAACATAGCCCCTACACCTCCCTACACACACCATACCCTGAAACACAACATATACACATAATTCACCACACCATACCCCACATACCATATGCTGCCATACCATACACGCACCCCATACCACACCATACTCCCTACACCACACACACACACACACACACACCACCACCACCACCACCACCACCATCAGACAACAGATTCAGGAGAACACCTCTGCTCCCAGCTCGAGCCCGGGGAAGCCTGCATGAAGAAACTACAGTGCCTGGGCAAGATGCAGGGCTGGCTTGGAGCCTGTTGACCGGTCTCTCCTCCTACCTGGCTGTGGGCCTCTGAGTCATTACACCTGCACCAAATCAGGGTCGGAAACTGGCATCTAATGGTGTTTGGAAAACATTCAAATGACTTGTGCCAAATACAGCGACGACACTACTATTCTCACCTGGGGGAGTCGTTGGCTCAGCAGCTTCCGGCACAAATGGCCCCTTTATGGGCAAAACTGGTGACCCAGAGCCCCACAGTCTGCAGAACTAAGTGCTAAGTATGTAAGTTTTCTCAAAAGGAAGGACTTCAAGCAGCCACACTCCTGGTGAGCCATACTCCTGCCAAGGCACACCAGTTTTCGACAGTGGATGCTTTAGAATTATACCTCTGTCCAAGACCCTCTCCACACTATACAAGTCTCTGTTCCTAAATTCCCCAGGTGATTTTTGTTTCATCATTCAGTTTGGATTAAGAACAACCAATGTCTTTCATGATGGGGGTGTTGGTGATTACAGGTGACATGCTGAGCAAAGCACTTATCAGTCCAAACTTCTCCATCACTATAGTAACGCACTGGGGTCCTATGAAGAGAAATAATCTTTACTCCCCTTCAGAGATGAGGAATTAACACACTGTCTGTGGTTATAAAGTCCCATGGTAGGGCCAGAATTTACATTTGTTTTGTGTGTGTGTGTGTGCCCATGTGTGTACATGTGGAGGCCAAAGACTGACAGCAGGTACCATCTTCTACCTTGTGTTCTGAGACAAGATCTCTGTCGGAACCCAGAATTTACCCATTCAACTAGACGGGCTGGCAAGCAGGTCCAAAAATCCTCCTGTCTTTGCCTCTTCAACAGTGGGATTGCAGCCATTCATGGCCGCAGTGGTTTCTGATGTGGGTTTTCGGGACCCAAGCCCAGGTCCTCTATCTTGTGTGGCTGCACTATACTGTTTGAGCAATCTCTCCACCCCGGAATTTGCATTTTTAAAAACTATCCCCTAGTTACTGATCCTGTCAAGCCTGACTTTATCAGCATCTCTTAAGATGCTGCGAGGCATCCACAGGTTCTACTTAGCTGAGCGAGTCCTAGTCATCCTGAAATAAGAAATCATGGAGTATCTACTCCTAAGGGGGCTTCTTTCATTTAGATCACTGGGAAACAAGAAGAGCCAGAAGTCTTCGGGGAACGAGCATGAGCTTTCGGCAGCGACTTTGGATCTCCCATTCAGCACCGTTCAGAAGCACAGCTGTTCGTAATTTACACAACGCCTCCGTAGCCCCTGAAGCAGCCACGTCTCCCCTTGCTTATAACCAGTCAGAGCATCGAAGCACACATGGTTCCGTTTTAGTTCAGGATTCACTGTGTGGTTCCACGTGGTCCCTGACTCAGTTTTCTTTTCCCTTTGTATTATTCATCCTTCCATCCGCCCACCTACCCTATCCACTCCATTCATCCAACCAGTTCCCTACCCACCCATCTATCTCCTCCTCTCCCGTCCATCCGTCCATTCACAAGTGCCATCTCATCCTCCCATCTAGCATCCCACTCACGCATCCCTCCCTACATCTCTCAGCATCTCTATTCCTGCACTGACATCTGGGTTGCAGAACTGAGCCACACTGATAGACTTTTAAGGCACAATGGACATGCAGAGTGACAGGGCTCAGCTCAAGATGTGGAAGGAGGAAGGGAGGGAGAGAGGGAGGGAGGGAGGGAGGGAGGGAGGGAGGGAGGGAGGGAGGGAGGAAGGGAGGGAGGAAGGGAGGGAGGGAGAGAGAGGTCAGTTTGCAGGGCCTGGAGGAGCTGCTGCAGCTCGGTCCAGGAAGGTTTCTCCAAGGAGAGACAGTGATAACGGAAGCTCAGAGTCTGCACGGGCAGACACACCAGAGGGAACGGGCTGTGGAAAGGCCATGCTTATGTTTGGGCCACTGGAAGTCATACTGTTCTGTAAAAAACTATAGAGGGAATGGGCTTCCAAGAAATAGCACAGCAGCCCTTAGGTGAGCTCCATTCCCAGCCTCCTTAGCAGGCCAGTTGTTCTTCCAAAAGCAGTGGGAGACAGCGAAGGGTGTAAGCGAAGACCTATTTCAGAAGAATCATGGACTAATTTACTGAAAATGAAGACTGAAGGCAGAAACTATTTAACTGCATTCAACAAGAAGTCAGATTCCAAGTGGGGGGTAATGTTATGCAGACCAGGCCGGTCTAGAATTCCATCCTCCTGCCTCTTCCAACTAAGTGCTGAAATCACCAGAGTGTGCCACCATGCCCAGCCTGACAATAAGACCTTGAAATATAATAAGAATGACCATGGTAATGAGTTAGATAGTAGCTCCCCAAAAGATAATCCAGTTCCTGACTCCGAGGATCTGTGAATGGACCTAATTTGGAAAACCAGAGGTAAAGATCTAATTAAGTTAAGGATCCTGAATTCAGGAAGGATCCTAACCCCAAGAATGGATTTATTTATAAGAGAGAGAAGGGAGTGATTGGAGACACACAGCTCCATGTACAGAGACAGAAACTGGAGCAATATGTTTATGAGCCGAGGTACATCAAGGGTACCAACAGACAGCAGAAGTGGTCTCTTCCCTGAATAACACTGTAGTCAATTGATTGTAGTACTGTTTTCTGTTGGGTCCTCTCTCCTCTTGGGCACATGCCTGTCTGACACCATGGGATGTTTTTCCATCTTCAAACTCTCCCTGGGCTGTAAAATTCTAATGCTTGCTCTGCTATTATTTCTGAGCATCCCTGTCCCCTTCATGACCCTGTCCCCTCACAACCTTACCCGTTAAGAAAAGGGCTCATAGGAGCACTGTCTCTTCCAAGGCAAGAGATCACATTCTCCACGTGGCTCTCCTAGTTCCCCCTTTAAAATGAGCTGCTTTTCTTCTGGGAATGCAGCTCAGTGGGGGAGCGTTCGCCAAACATGCATAGGACATGGGTTGCATCTCTAGCACAACAAGAAAAAAATGCATCATGACTCCTCTTTGCTGTTCTGTCTTATAATCCTCAAAGACAGAATGCTTTCCTAACCCAGAGTGAGTGAGTTCCACTGGCCTGGCTTGGAGCAATGAAATTCAAAGTCGGCCATATTGCTGCCATACAGACATGTATGCGACTCTTTGCCCGTTGTTAACCTGTCCTCTGTAGCTCTGTGTGACAAATATGCTACTGAGCACCGAGTGACCAGTTCATTTCAATGTAAGTCCTGATATGTATGGTGTTAGGGCAGACTTTTCTTATACTGTAAGATGAAATGTCACGAGGAAGTTCCAGACTGTTACACAGACATTAGGAGAAAAGAAAAAATTTATTTTTATTCTTAGTGTATGAATGACTGCTTAAATTTGTTAGCAGTGTTTGCAAAGGCCAGAGAGGGCACCTGATGCCCCGGAACTGAGGTCACAGCTGGTAGTGAGCTGCCATGTGGGAGCTAGGAACGGAACCTGAGTCTTCTGCAAGAGCAGCAAGCGCTGTTTAGCCACTGGGCCATCTCTCTAGTCCCAATACATATGTCTTAAATCTTGGGGTTTTTTTGTTTTGTTTTGTTTTGTTTTTGTAACGGGAATTTAGACTTCCAGTCTAGACTCCTTAGACAAATGTCTCAGGGAAGAGCAAAGAGCAAGGGTGGGGGCAGGGCACCGTAGACGCGAAAGCAGAACAGAAGCCACCTTCTTCTGTGGACCAAGACTCACTGCCAAAAGAAAAGCTATTAAGAACATAATCATATAAGAAATAACGAAGACTACAAAACCCAGACATTTTTTAGAAGCAGGATCCCCTTGTGAGAGTATCTGAGTTCATATGACAAAATGCCACCTTTACATAGTTTTATCTTTGTCCTTAGACATCATTTCAGAGTATCCTCCAAGTGACGCGTATTGTTCTCATTCCCAACATAACTATCTGCTCCGGTATTTCAAACGTCACAGCTGCATTTCCAACAACACAAGTTGCTTTTTAGACAGCAATAATGTTATTTGAGAAGAAATCTGCCGTCTAACCCTATTGATTCACCTGTGTTTTGAATTAAATATAAAGTCGTCGTTTATCTCGGCACTCTCTTACACATAATCTAATTATATCCAAATAGATCCAAGACATAAAATATTTATTGCGGTTATTCCTAAGCATTCACATTTAGTTATCTGACTTAATGTCGATTCTTACTCCTGTGGTCTAGAGAAAGAACAGAATAAGAAATGATTAGCTGAATCCGGCATCTGGCACGGTCCTGAGTGAGCATAATCCATATTCTTCATTCAAATGATAGTTCAGTAGGGAGAAGGTGGAATACACTCACACTTTTCCATGGGATGTGCTGAGACAATTCATCCTCTCTCTCTCTCTCTCTCTCTCTGTCTCTCTCTCTGTCTCTCTCTCTCTGTCTCTCTGTGTCTCTCTCTCTCTCTCTCTCACACACACACACACAAGATCACAGAGAATTCAAAGATGATTTGAATTTGTCTCTTCAGTAAAAACGAGAAGAATACCCAGTGACTGGCAGGATGAGATCCGGAAACATGTGCTTGTGCCTTAGAAGGACACAAAGTTGGGTAGATGTGTCTCTGGTTCGTTCACGTAACAATATTTAATGAACACTTACTATCCAGGGCACAGCACTGGGGTCAATGTGGTGAGAGAAAGGGAGCTTCTTTTTCTATAGCTTTTATATCTGTGCCCCATATACCACTTTCACTGGACTCAAGGGAAGACGGAGCCTGAACCAGTGCCCAGAACCAAGTCCTTAGACTCATAGTTCACTCTATTAATTGGTGAAGTACTAGGACACCGTGGCCCCAGCATCCTCACCTGCAGAGGAGGAACAACAGCAAATCCTGAGGTTGCTATGGGGACTCTAGAAAATGCTCTGTGTGAAGCAACCCCCCCCCAAAGTAGACTATCCTAATAAATACAAAGCTTGGCTTCTGCTCTGCTTCCACGTCTGCGGTGCCCCGCCCTCCCTGCCCTCGCTCTTTGCTCCTCCCCGTGACCGCTGTCTAAAGCACTGGCATGAGCTAGGCTACTCAGCCTAAATTCCATAGAGCCAGTGGGGGAATTGTTTCACCAGGGTTTAATTGGAAAGTCCTGTGGCGGAGAATAAAAATAGCCACACAAAGCTCCAAAATTCATGACTTGCGAGACATTCTGGAAAATGTCTTACGTTGCAAAGCCACTGGGGCAGAAAGGAGATTGGTGACTGAGCAGGGTTGAGGGTGGAGGTTGGGGCTTGACAACAAAGGCCCACGGGGACACTGGGCAAACAAAGGCAGAATCATTCTAGATCTTGGTTTGGGAGGTGATTGTGCACCTCTAGATATGACTCCCAACTAGTGACCCAGATGCTTCATAAGAGCAAATTTTACTATATGTGAATAAATAACTCTAACTTTAAAGAAAGAAAGCTATGATTTTGGAACTTTTAAAACTCCTTTTAGGAAAAAAAAATCTGTGCTTGAAGTAGGAAAGGAGCCGTACTTTTAAGAGCAGTCTTACATGTCACTAACTATACAGGGGAAGACAGACTTTCCTAGTCCCCTTAAAGGGTCAGAGTTATCTGTCAATCAGAGGCCAGAGAAATATCCAACCAGGGAACTCAGGAAGCATTTCAGAGAGGAGGGTACATTCGCCTATACCTGACAGAGTTCAGTTCGTCATCGTTCATTCTCTTCTCTACTAACTACAAAGAATATATTAAACCCAACATACCTTTATATATGATTTGCAAAATCTGTTACAGTTTTGATCATTTTTCTGTTTGTTTGTTTGGGCCGTTTGAGGTGGACTCCCATGAAGCTCAAGTTGGCCTCAAATGCTGTTTAGCAGAGGCTGTCCCTGAATGCTGTAGCTGAGATTGGCTTTGAACCCTTACTTCTCAGTGCCAGGATACAGATGTATGCCACCATGTCTGGCTCATTTTTCTGTTTCTAAAAGCTGTAATACAGTAATATATCTGCCAGAAATTGAACGATTCATGTTTCCCATTATCTTGCCCTGCCGATGATCAATGCTGAAATGTTAAGTTTTGGTTTGTGTTACTCAGGGAACTAGCCGACTTTACACGGTCTTTATATACTGTCTTTATATACTGTCCTCTCCATCCGTGAAATGGGGAAAAATGCAATGTCATCAGAGGACATTCAAGTGTATGGGAGCAGGTGACCAGGTTCTGTAACTTGTTGGTAATTCCACAAGTTAGGAAGGAAAGGAACAAGCCAGGCCTGGTGGTGCAGGTGTGTGGCCACAGCTACTCTGGAGGCCAAGGAAGAAGAATCGAAAGTTCAAGGTTGACCTGGGCTAAAGAGGAGTTCAAGGCCACCATAACCAACTTAGTGAGACCTTGTCTCAAAATAAAGAGGGGTTTAACAATAGAGTGCTTGCTTAGCTTGGGGGGGGGGGGGGGACCTAGGTTTTGTCTCCTGTTCTGCAGAAAAATACAGTTGCTTTTAGATCTATAAAAGAGATACTAATTTTTACTATAACCAATGAGTTAATTTCCTTTTTCTGAATCAGTATCAGATCAACAATATAGGAGGGGGAAAAACAAGCAAGGAGAAGGAGCAGCTAGAATGCAGAACAGAAGCTACAGACTGAACCATGAGAAGATGGTTACGCTGCCTGTGTTAGGAAGGGCAGACGGAAACAGCACCATCTTGCACTTATTGGGCCCGCAAAGCTTACCATGTTTGCTAGTAAGGTATAGGAAACCCAGCTACTTCTAGGATGAGGGTATAGGAAACCCAGCTACTTCTGGGATGAGGGTATAGGAAACCCAGCTACTTTTGGGATCACCTTGATGGACACCTCTTTGGATGTGTCTGGGAAAGCGTTTCCAGAGTGTTTTAACTGAGAAGGGATGACCCACCCTGGAAGTGAGCAGCATTGTCCCACAGGCTGGGTGGGGTCTCAGATTCAATGAAAATATAAGAAGGAGAAAGCAGGCTGAGCCCTGGCTGACCCTTTCTCTTTTCCTGGTGGGTAGGACCACATCTCTTCTCTACGTCAGTGGGCTGTACCCCTTTGTACTCTGAGCCAAAACAACCACTTTTGCCCACAAGTTGTTTTTATTGAATGTTTAGTCATGGCAACAAGAAAAGTAGTGATGCAGGCAATGATGGAGAATAAGTGTGTGTATTTGCTTGATACACTGGGATCATTTCCAGAAAGGCATGCCAGCAACCGGGACCAGAGTGGACTTACAAGAATAGCAGAGAGGCAAAGAGGTAGGGATGGGAAGAGACACTTGTATGTGACTTTTGTGCCTTTAAATTTTGAGTTATATGAATATGTTACATATTCCAAAACAAATTTTAAATGAATAAAAGTCTGGGCTCCATCCCTTGTTTTATTGCTAAGTTTTGTGGTCATATACCATTCCTGTTTTATGAACCTTGGCGTGAGTTTTTGTAAAACAATGAGGTTGGTTTCTAAGTTCAACAGGCTCTAAGAGCCCCTGGGCTGGCTCCCTGGTTTTTGTTCATTTGATGGTCGAGTGGGATGAGGATAAAGGGTTCCCTCTCCGGGGTCACTAGACACAGCTTACAGATTTACAGTCTATAAAACTCAGGACCCCTTTCTGTGATTTGCTGTGTGACAGTCTTTTGAGCTCTAGGGTGCACACCTGGAGCTCTGGACCACACCACCTCTCTTTTTGCTTTTAGATTTTTATGAAGAACTTTGTGTTTGTGGGAGACTACAATGTTGGAAACCAAGGGGTACTTCGTGTGTGGCAGGGGACGCCAGACATCAAATAGTTTTTATTTCAGTCCAGGTGATTAGAAATTCAACCATCCATTGATTATGAGAAAAGATGTCAAGTATGAGATTCTTACAGCCTTTGCCCCTAAATATTTAGACCATAAGAAGGTATTCAAAACTACTAAAAGCTAAGTATGTCTTAAGTCATATGAAATTATAAAACAACAAACAAATGTGTTTTAGAGCCATAGGATAAAAGTCGCAGTTCCCATCAGTGGCAAATATATCCAATTTGTTGGATAAAATTAATTACAGTTAGAATTCATATTCCACAAAAAAAAGTCTCAGGAAAGTTCCATATCTAAGCAAAACAAGACTATATAGTGTGAGGGTGGGAAGAGAGTTTACAGATCTCCAGAGAACAGAGAACAGACTCAAATAATGAACAGGTCAAACCGACCCGCTGCTTTTGTAGGATACAATTTTTTTGACAGCAAGAAAGAGGACACTTAGGACAAGCTGCGGAAGAATACACCCTACTTTCCCTTCCCTCTACTTAGTGGAGCAGAGCTGAATGGTTTAGGACCATCCACATAGCTGCTCCATCACCATGGGATACTACAGCCTCCTGTTCTCTCCTAGACCTCAGTTCTAACCAATAGGATCTCCATGGCTCCATTCAGGTGAGTGCATCCTAATTTCTCTCCTCGAAGGAGTGACAAGCTCCATTACAACGAGCATACAGTCTGAGTCAAAGAGTCAGGAACACAGATGTTGGCTCTCATGTTTGGTCTTGGAAATCCCAAGTGACATCTGAGTCAACAGTCAAGTTGTGGAATATGAGACCTGTTCTCTGTATTCACATGGAGGATGGATAAACTTCAGCCTTAGCCAGAAATAAACAAGTTTTGGACTAGCCTTCCTGTGTTAATTACTTTCATTTTTTTATCACTGTCACAAACACCAAGCAGAAAGCTTGCAAGAGGAAGAGTCTGTCTGGCCTCCTGGTTTCAGATGGTTCTGGTCTATCCCAGTAGGGAAGCCAGTGGGGACACACATGGCAGCAGGAACATGTCGAGGGTCCTCACATTTTGATGACCAGGTAAGCAGAAGAGCTCTCCTGGAACCAGGTACACACACAGTCTTCAAAGGCCCACCCATCGTGACTCCCTCCAGAAACTTGCCCCTGCCTCCCAAAGACACTTCATTTTGCAGGATTAGTACAGAGATGGAACCATGGTTGTGAGATTATCAAGACATATGTGCATATCTTTACACACTTGTCTGCGTATCATGTGGAATTTGACCCATACACTCTAGAGCCATGTACAGTTCGCTCTTCAAGTTATGTAGACTTGGAAGCTGTTGTTTATTCAGCGATGAGAAGGATTTAACAGATGTTAAAAGATGTCACGGCCTAGCTCCATCATCTTCTGAGGTCGGGCGTTTGCTTTCCCCACTACTTGGGTTTCAGGCTCTTCTCTTCTCTCAAGTAGATCCACACAGTTGCGCCACCACTCTGCTGCCTCTAAGGTGGCACTGTCCTCAGTCTGTCTGTCACATTAAAGTCAGGGTGACCCTTCTAAAAATGAAGGGATTCTGGGCATTGTTTTGCCTTCAAGTCCTCCTCTTGCCCTCAGCAGAAAACCCCCGTGTCCTTAATGCTAGGATCAAGCTACCGGATGACCTGACTGCAATTTCCATGCCCCCCCCCCCCCCCCCTCCAGCTTTGCACTTCCGGTACTGTGCAGGGTGCTCCTCTATCCCCCCACTTGTGGACAGTTCATTCCTCTGGTTGGCGTATTTTTTGTCATCTCCTTTCCCCTCGTTCCATATCAGTCATCGTTTAGCTTCTTCCTGCTTAATCTAGTCACCTTTCTGCTGCTGTGATAAAACTCTGACCGAAAACAACTCAGGGAAGGCTTTATCTGGCTTACCCATTCAGGTCACAGAGCATTACTGGGGTAGGCCAGAGCAGGAACTCAAGCAGGAACAGAAAGTAGAAACCATGGAGGAATATTGCTCGCTACCTAGTCTGGTTAGTATGAATTAGGTATTCAAAAAAAAAAAAAACTCTTCTGAATAAATACAAAGAACCATGAGCCCAAACGAAAGCGTGAGTGGACAAGGTTCCTTAGGAGACCTTCTGCTGCTGTTTAACTTCTCTTAACATCCTCTTACGTGTTCAACTGCCAAGAGATCAGATCAAGGACACCCAGTTCTCGACACACTCCCTCAGACCAGTTGCTGTAGCCCTCTGAGCTAACGACTCTTCCAGCTCTTTACCTGGCTGTGGATTCAACTCAGCCTAGAAAGAAAAGCTTTGGATCCTGACAACATTTTAGAAGAGTCCCACACTCCTTAGAAATCCTAGCTTCATCTTGCTGGGTTTCCTGCAGGACTCCGACTTCTCTGTTTGGAAGCATTAGCTCAGAACACTGCAAAATCTCAACCACATGAGGGAGGAGAGAAAGACTTGGAGAGGCCCAGGCACGTGGCCACTCTGAAACCTTGGACCACTGTGTGGGGGTGTGACTTCCAGAAGCAAAACCAAAGGGCGACTAGCCAAATCACAGCCTGGCCAGGGGTTCCCTCCAGAGACTGGCCAGCCCTAAGGGCAAAGAAAAACAAACAAAAGACACATTCTTTGTGCACTTGAGTGAAACAAAGACCCTACTGAGAACACTCAAGAAGTAGTAAAAGCTGTAAAAGCCACTGAAATGGGGGCCCCTGTCTATGGAGGCCGCATCTGTTTTCAATGGAAACATCCTTAAACTGTTTCCAGAATGAATACACATTTGAATAACTGAGTATTAAAGTGGTCCCCTCACCCATGGATAGGGAAGGAAAATGCAGAACCAGGAATATTCTTGCTCACACCTGAATTCCTGGGGTCCCCAACAGCTTTCAGACCTTTTCGGGGGGTCACTATGCACAGAAAAACCTTCGAGAGCAAATGAAGCAGAACTGCCGGGAAAATTCAGGACTTCCTGGCTGATGTATTTCAAAATATGCACATGAACTTTACACCTTAAATAGATGGTACAATTGGCTACGCGAGAGGCAGAAGCGAGGACGCAGTGGAGACGCCAGCATCCCTGGCTGCATTGGCTTTTGTCGTGGATTGTTTATTGTTTGAAACCCTCAGCATAAACTTTGTAGCTCAGAGATGGGAAATCAGTGGCCACGATACAGGTTTCCTTTTAGAATGGAAGAGAAAACTATGTCTTTCAAAAAAAGGAGCATAAGCTAGGCCTGATGGTGCATGCTTCTCATCCTGGCACTTAGGAGATGAGACAGGAGGATCATCATAAATCTGAGGCCAGTTTGGGCTGTATAGAAAGATGCTGCCTCCCACAAACAAATAAACACAATAAGGTTTTAACACAAAATTGGTTGTTGACATTTAAAAACAATGTCTACATGTCTGTTGCTCCTGCATCAACTAACTACCCTCTTTCAGGGAGCCCGGCTGGTTCATCTAGGCTAGCTTTTGGGAGCTGTGTACACACGGCCTAGGGCAGAGCTGGGGGTGAGAGGAAGATGAATTTTATCTCTCCTGGTTGGCCATCTTGGTCTTGAATGACTTTTTTTTCCTCTAGTGAAATTTCTTTACGTGGCTGTTGAAAAATTACATAAATTATGTATCTATGCATGCTCCTTTTCCAGAGCATAAATAGGCAATACTCAGCATGA
This sequence comes from Alexandromys fortis, assembly GCF_014885135.2. Taxonomy (NCBI): domain Eukaryota; kingdom Metazoa; phylum Chordata; class Mammalia; order Rodentia; family Cricetidae; genus Alexandromys; species Alexandromys fortis. The sequence continues at coordinate 14,972,520 of NW_026067897.1, forward strand.
TGACAAAATGACCTACGCGCACGCTGCCATCCTGCTTCTAGGACAACCGTGTCAACACCAAGCATTTGACCAAGGTAGAAAACACAAACACATGGGTTGGAGGAGATGGTTCAGTCAGTACAGTACTCACACAGAGGACTTAAATTAAAAAGTGTCCATATAAAAAGCCAGGTGTGGTGGCGCACAATGGCACACACCTGTAACCCCCGGATACACCATCAGCTGTGGTTTTGCTAAATGCTGCTTGTATGAGCAGAGGTCAGCAAATCCCCATCAAAGAGTAAAGCTCCCTGGGGCTCCACGGACAGACATTTCAGCTAAATCAGTAAGCTCCAGGCCCGGTGAGAAAGTCCGTCTCAAAAAATTCAGACAGTGATTAAGAATGGGCCTAATATCAGCCTCTGACCTCCACACACACCTGGGCATACAGAAAACATATACCTGAAAGAAAAAAAAGAAGGAAGGGAGGAGGAGGAGAAAAGAGAGCAGGAGAGCAAAGGCCATCTGGGCTTGGCATCTTGTAGCCTTCCTCTTACCCCCTTTTTGTCTTCTTCCTTAGTGCATGGTGACCCTGCTCTGAAGGAGAATAAGAAGCTGGGCTGGTGGCATGTGCCATGCAGAAGGGCAGCTCAGTTCCCAGCCCAAAAGGGAAGAGCAGGAGTTGGGCACCCACCACTGACCAAATGCTGTCTCCCTCTTTCCTCTGGCTCTTCAGTTAAAGCGCAAAGACACACCGCTACTTCACGATTCATCAAACGAGTGTGCTGGGAGAAATTAAAGATGGAGATGCCAAGATGACCACCAGCTTCCACGGCATGAAAATGACTTTCGGCTGGTAAACATTTTGGTAAAACCGGTCAAGGGAACAGCTTGGCAGCTGGTGTTCTTGGAGACAACGGGGCCACAGGATTTGCTGACCCCCCTGCTCTCACGCACAGCGTTAGCGAAACCGTGGCTGATGATGCATCCCGCTTGCAGATGCTGCTTTCCAGCACACAAGGGCCAGCAGGAAGGACAGTTAAATGGTTACGTTCATCTTCCGATTCTACACAGATTTTTAGACCAGTTCTTCACGAACCCTGAGGCGGAGCTGCCAGCCATTTCCAGAAACAGAACAGAATACACTTTGCATAGCATTTCCAGAGGGAAACACCCACTTTAGAAGCATGGACAGTAAGGGTCTCCTTAGCGGGGATAGTGACTGGGAATCCCGCTGGTGGTGTGGCTTGCTGTCGGCCACTCATAAGACAAGGGCACCTGCCTAAGAAGGACACTGTGAGAAACAATGAAGACATGTCTTGACTTTTCCCTGTTAATGGGCCAAGATCCTGAGGCTTGGTAGGTCAAGACCTGGGGGAGAAAGTACTGCTACTATTCTGTCAAAATAGACATGCTATTAAAGCCAAATACTTACAATTATACCCATAGGTGAGCGTGTCTCTCAGTCCTCAACAGAGAGATTTTTGTTTGTCCTAGAGGATGGCGATTAACACAAAGACCCACAGTTAGTCGCTGTGCAGAGCATAAGAGATTACACAGCCCCCTCCCGCTAAACAGAACGTCTATACCGCATGTTCTCCCCACAGAGGCTCAGGCAGGGGCCGCTGATGAAGAGGTGGAGAGGAGATTGGGAGAGAGAGGCAGTGCCTGACTACAGCAGGACCAGCATTTCTTCCCACACAGCAGGTCAGTTGCACCTATGAACTCTCAGGGTCTGTGACAGCGTGCACAAAACCCGAGCAAGACCAAGCCAGGCAAAACCCCAGCAAGACCAAGCCAGACAAAAGCCCAGCGTGGAGGGGTGAGGGTTAGGAAGTCCCTCTGCTGGCTAAGAAGCTATTGGCAACTGATGGCTGTTAGGGGAGGGGAACCGGGTTGTCTTCAAGGATCCAGGCCCCGGGAGGCTACCCACGCTCCCGTAGATAGCCCTGTGCCCATGCATATGCTGGTACCACTAAGTGAACTCTGGATTTACAAAAGAAAAAGAACACATGAAACTGGGAGGAAAGAGTGGTGACGCAGACAGAGTTTGAATCGAAAGGGAAAGAATAGGGGGTGGACTTGATCAAAACATACTATGCGTATGTATGAGAGTCTCAGTCAGTAAGAAAATTAATATTCTCGGCAGGAAAATGTCCTGGTTCTCACTAGCAGTGGTGGCAGTTAACAGTGCAGCCACCCGGTTCAAGCCTCTTCCCTAGTCAACGGTAGCTCGTGTTTACGTTGTTCTCTCTGCCCTCATATGTACGCCTGTCTTACTGGACTGCTTCCCAGTCCCCAGGATTTGCTTTGGTCATCCTTCTGCCATCTCTGACATGCTGTGGCCCCCTTTCATTTGTACCAGTTACAAATCCTACGAGAAGCCTGGGATAATGATGCACACCTTTAATCCCAGCACTTGGGAGGCAGAGGCAGGCGACCTCTGTGAGTTCAAGGCCAGGCTGATCAGCACAGTGAGTTCCAGGCCAGTCAGAGCTACATAGAAAGACCCTGCCTCTAAAACCAAACAAACAAAATGCCCTCCTAGACCCAGACTGGCTAGGGTCAAGTTCTAAGTGTGCACAAACTATCTGTGCCACGTTGGGCATGAGTATTAACCTCTCCCCACCTTTGTTTCATCATCTACAAAACGCAAATTAAAAATCGTATTATCAAATCCGGTTGATATGAGAGGGGAGACTGTATTCATAAAACACCAGTGTATCTAACCTGAGGTCCAGAGGCCAAATGTGGGGGAAGGTAATTGTAAACTCTGCTTGTAACAGTATTAAAAATTTGTTTGTGGGTTTTTTTTTTTTGTAACTTTGTCAAGGACATTATGTCACAACGTTAAAAGGTTTGATATCCCTTCCTCAGGTAGATTTTCTGAGGGTGAGAACACTTCAGCAGGGTTCTCATAATTATCCATCAATAATAATCAATTCAACTAATTATATATAATATAACCCGTTAACTCTGACTTTAAAATTGAATTGAATTAAATGATTAAATATAAACATGTTATTTTGTAGCTTACACATTGCTCCTTTTTTTTTTTTCCTACTTCTTATGCACTGTTCTGAGTAACTGACTTGCTGGGGTGGGGGACACATTCCTTCGTCCCATGGAACTATCTGGCCAGTGTTTCTAAGTGGCACCAATTGCCCTCGCAGCCTGTTGGCATCTCAAATCCATTATCAGGGAGCAGGTCCTAGAACAAGAGGTTAAGCAGATGGGACTTCCTGGGACTGAGATCCCAGGGGACTTGATACTGTCATTCCTTCCCTGCTGGTGACACGGTAAGTAGCTGTCACGCCCTTCTACCTAAGGAAGAAGTCCTTATAAGGGAAGGCCAGTCAGGCCTGTGAAGCTGCCTGAAGGGTTCCCTCGGGCTGCGACGCCTCCAGGGAGGGAGCGGCACCCCTTGGCAAGGATCCCAGCGTACTCCATGCAACTCCAGGGGAACAAAGCGCGGACTGTAACTCAGAGCACTGAGTGTCTCGGGATGGTAAAAGCCCACATTTTACCTTTTAACTAGATGCGGGCAGCTGGCTTTCCTACACCGTGTTGGATGGAGCCACAACACAAATAAACCGTGTTCTGGCCTCTGAATGTACCAAACCCAGAGCCAGAGTACAGTGCGGTCACTGATGGGGCAATTTAGACAGCCGTGTAAATCAAGTGCAGAAGCCAAGGGGCCTGACTGCTGCCCCTGGAAGTCTCCTGTGAGGAAGAGAGTTAGGATTCTTTACCACGGGCTAATAGTCATCTCAATGTGTGCCCTGCTCACGATTGGAAGATTTTTGCCTGTTTCTATTATTGCTAAAACTCTAGTAGCTTAGGGTAAGGAGACGGTTCAGCGTTTAAATCCTCCCACACAAATGTGAAGTGCTGAGCTCAGATTCCCCAACACCCATGTGAAAATCTAAGAGAGCGGAGCAAGTTTGTAATCCCAGTTCTGGAGAATCTGAGACAGGAGGATCCCTGGGGCTCACGGGCCAAATTGCCTAGTAAATTGGCAAGCTCCAGGCCTGCCAGAAAAGTTATCTCAAAAACTAAGGTGGAGGAACTGCTGAGCCAGAGCCCTGACATTGACCTCAGGTTTCCTCACACATGTGCACCAACATGAACACATGCACATCCTAAAATGGCCTGATAGCTGAGCAAAGTGTAGCACACCTAAGTGGTACTGAGGCTGGGGAGGGTGTCAGCAGCGGAGACTCTGACACTCACCTCTGGTCCTCCTTTGGGTTGAGTGTGTATATATGTGTATAACATGTATGTATGCATGCACGCACGCACACGCTCACACGAGCACACACACACACATACTCCACTAGAGGTGAAATCAGAGTTCCAGGAAGGAGGGAACTGAGGCAGCATCGCACCAGCCAAGAAACTACTTCAAGAAGAAGTAAGAGGCTTAGACTACATGCCCCATCACCAGACTACATGTTCCATCATTGGACTACATGCTCCATCACTGGACTACATGCTCCATCATTGGACTACATGCTCCATCACTGGACTACATGCTCCATCATTGGACTACATGCTCCATCACTGGTCCTGGTGCTGTACACATGATATGGACCTGCCATCTTCTTTTCATAAAAGATTTATTTGTTTGTTTGTTTATCATATTTGTTCTGCCGGCACACCAGAAGAGAGAACCAGATCTCATTACAGATGGTTGTGAGTCACCATGTTGTTGCTGGGAACTGAACTGAGGCCCTCTGGAAAAGCAGCCTCTTAACCTCTGAGCCATCTCTCCAACCAGACCTGCCATCTTCTTGAACCCTAAACTCAGAACTTTTCAGTGAGGACCAGAGCAGGTAGTGTCCCAGAGACTGAGGTCCTGATGCTCCTGTGAGAGCACTGCTCATGCTCAGAACATCCCCAAGTCCATGACTTCATTGCAGCAAGGGGCATTAAGGAACAGTAAAGATTTATGGGGAAGAGGGAGACTCCAACCAACATGTCCTCTATCTATCTCCGATGAGATGCTAACATGGTCAGTCGTGAGCTCAGCTCCTCTAGCCTTCAAAGTATTCATGAACTCATAAACGGCGAGGTTAGCAGAGACCTGTCAACCTGCTGACAAACTCTGCTTCCAAGCAGCCAGAAGCTGAGGCAGACGTGACCAGGCTGAGCAACTATGCAGTGGTTCTGTGACTGGCACAGCCGTGTTCTTTATTCTGGTTATTGTCCGGGTTGTGAGAAACACGCTCTGTGCTTTAGAACAGCCTTTATCATGATTCCCACTCCAATTATTCTTAGCAGCTTGAAATATCTATGATTAGGTAGGAATTACAATCATTGTTCTTTAAAGCCAACAATATCACTCTGTCATTCATGTATGCTTTCCTTTTCCAGTACATTCTGAGGGAAAGTTTTAATTTATTTTTTCCAATAATCATCTAATTCCCATGTTCAGTCCTACTGTTATTTACTGTCTGCTGAGAATTTTGCTTCTGCCCCTGGGTTTCCGGCTTTCGGGCTGATGGATCCATTTTGCATTTCTATTATCCCCTCACCGTGTTTCTTTCCCCATCCCTATGTCCTTGTAGTTTTCCACGGCTGCTTTTACCAAGGTCGTGCAGAGCTAGAAGAACACACTCACTGATCAAGGACAGTAAAGAATGCACTTTGTCATTTGCCAGAGTTGTACAGTCATCGTCGCTGAGTTCTTACGACAAGCAATATGCTAAGTCTCAATGTTGGAAACAGAAATACAAACAAGATTTGTCCCTTCCTGTCAAAGTGCATGTGCAAATGTGCATGTGGATCTGTACTGGGAATGTCATGGTCAGGGGCTGGGGAGATGGCTCAGTGGGTGAAGGGCGCTTGCTCTGCAAGCGTGAGGACCTGAGTTCAGATCCCCAAGCACCCCATAAAAAGCCAGACAAAGCAGCACACATTTGCAATCAAAGCCCTGGGGAGGTGGAGATAGGTGGACCCCTGAGACTTCCAGCCTAGCCTAGTTCCATCAAATTCCAAGTCATGTAAGAGACCCTGCCTCAGAAACAAATAACCCCTAGAAGGCAGTGTCTGAGGAACAACATACAAGACTGCCCTATGGCCTCCACATGCGTGTACACGAACATACGCATGCACATGTATACAGGAACACACACAGAGGAATTACATATTAGGGGTAGGGGATGTGATAGATCAGTTGCCTAATAAACCGAGTCCCTGAGTTCAATTCTCAAACCTGGGGGAAATCTCTACTATTAATAATCATAATTAGGATGCAAGGTAGAAAGTGTCCGTTTCCATCAAAAAGGGCTTACATCTCAAAAGATATTGAGAATCCTGTGCATTTCCATTTTTCCCCTTCTTGCTTCTACAACCGATTTCTGCAGCTCATTATCCATTAATTCAAAGAGCTGTGGTCATTTGCACAGTTTTGTCATTCAATGTAGTTTTTTAAAGAAAGTCAGCTCTGCCCAGTGTGCGTCACACACAGTGCAGCAGTCACACTCGGGAGGGGGGTGGCACTTTCGCTGTCAATCTTGTGCTTGTGCGATGACCTCACAGCCCCAGCTGGAGGGCAGGTGAAGGGAGAGCCGCTACCCGGGCTTCAGATTTAGTGCAGCTTGAGCTCTTGGAGCCTCTTGACTCAACCCAGGTGAGAAAACAACTACAGGGGAGTAGAGACACTCTGCCACAGACCTTACTTCTTAGACCCATCTGTCTGCCGCACAGAGGAAGCCACACTTCCCAGGATGCACTTATGGGAGGGGCAAAACCAGCCCCTTTCTTTTGCTCTTGTTTAGGGGAATTTCTGGTAGATAGGGAAATGAGGGTGGGAGGGAGACAGTATGTGGCTGGCTTATAAGGAAGCGGCCGCATCGATACAGGAGATAGGGAGGCACTCTCTTGTCTATCTTTGCCGCACCTCCCAGCTATGCTCTTCCTTCAAGATCATGGTCTGTGTGACGCTGTGGTTTTCATTCAGTTCCGAGCTTCCTATTGCCTCTTGTTCGAAGTCTTTCTGGGAAGCTGGACGAGCTCCAGCAGGGCTGTGTTCCAGACACTATTCCTCTGCCGTCCACAGATGCTTTTTAAATCCTCCCTATCCCAAATATGACAAGCATAAATCAAAAATAGAAGCAAAGTTAACCATACAAGGGCTCAGCATATGGTTATGTGGCCTGGGTCAAAGGAATATATAATCCTGCGTGCGTATTATAAACTCCCCGTTAATCCATGACTTACAAGCCCAAATGGAAGCAGTCAAGGTTGTGTGAGACCCCTGTGGAACCGAGACAAAGGAGCACATCGCGTGCTAAGGGGGAAGAGCAGACTTAGACATTTGCTAGAGTTCAGATGTTCATTCTTCCACTGAGTTTTAAAAGTGTTCTGAGCCTTGCGCTAGGTGCTGAAGATGAGAAGAGAAAGACAAGCAAGGCATGGTTCTTGTTCTCAAACTGCAAGTGTGGGCGTGGGATATATGTCTTCTTAAAATGCACACAGAGGGGCTAGGAAGATGCATAGGATGCTGTGGCACAAGAAAAAGGACCGGAGTTTGATTCCCTAGCAACCTTGTAAGGAGCCAGCTGTGGTCGTGAGTCCCTCTAACACCAGCAACTGGGGGACAGAGACAGGTGGATCCCCAGGACTTGATGGCCAGCCGGTCAAGCCAGTTGGTGAGTGCCAGGTCAACTAATGAGATACTCTGTCTCAAAGAAAGAAAGAAAAAATGGAGAACGAGCAAGGATAACATACGAGTCTAACCTCAACCTTTTACAGGCTCCTGCACAGGAGAGCACGCCCTCCCACACACATGTGCGCACCCATTTATACCATACAAACATGTATACACACACTCCACAAGTGCACACTAACAGCTACAGTGCAAGGCAAAGAGCGTCCATTGCCTTAAGAAAGTCTGAAGACTCTCCAGCGGCTCACTCAAACTTAGAGAAAGGTGTTTTGTGTTTTTGTTGATGTCACTATTTGACTGTGATGGGTATCACTCTGCCGACACAATTCAGCAAAAATACAATGTTTTTAGTCATTGATAAGGAACTGGATATCTACATCTTTCCCTACATTCCTGCATTTGCAAGAATCAATGCAAGTTGGGCTTTAGAACTAAACCGAAACAGTAAGACTGGAACAGTCAAAGAAGAAAATACTTTTATGATTATGGAGTCCAAAATAACTATACACAGTACATAAAAAGCACTAATCAGGCCCGGGGAGAGGCTCAGTCTGTAGAATTCCTGCAATGCAAGTACAGGGATCTGGATTTGAGCTCCCAGAACCCGTGTAAAAAGCCAGGAGTGGTAATGTGCTCCTGTAACCCCAGCACCAGGGAGCAGAATTGGGCACAGCCATCAACCTCACTGGCCAGACAGTGCAGCTGAATGAATGAGCTTTAAGTTCAGTGAGAGACTGTCTCAAAAGATAGGGGAGAACGGTGATACAGGAAACATGGCCAATGTCAACCCCCAGCCTCCACAGGCGTTTGTGCTCACATGCACCTGTTTACACACCCACACACTAACACGTATGCACACATCACAAGACAAAAAGCCCTAATCAAAGGAGATTGTAAGTCAGATTGCATTTCAATGAAAATTTCTGCCCTTCAAAAAGGAACACTATAGCAGTATGTATATGTAAAGGCGGGAGAAAATATATTATGTACAGTTATAAATAAGTAAATTTTACATGCCTAATCATTTTATTTACGCAACATTGCACATGTAACATACAGAGAAAGATGGTATCTTTGCTTGCCTTCCTGTTGTTTTGATAAAGTAAGCTTGACAAGAGAGACTCAGTAGAGAAGGGTTCGTTCTGGCTCACAGATCAGGATACATTCCGTCACGGGGAGGGTGCACAGGAGGCAGAAGCTAGAGGCAGCTGGGCATGTCACATTCCCAACCAGGAAGCGGAGAGGAACAGGCACTCGTACTGAGCCCCCTTTCTCCTTGTTATCCAATCCAGGACCCAAACCTAGAGAATGGGGCTGCCCACTTTCAGCGTGTCACCTCCCCCACTTTAGTTAATCTAATCAGTATAATTTCTCACAGGCCTGCACAGAGGTTGGTTAATCCCTCCCAGGTATGCCTGGAGATTTGCCATCCCAAAGCTTATCAGGCAGACAATGGGGAAATAGATGCTGACTTGTTAAAGGACCCCTGCAAAAGGCATCTTTGGAAAAGCCCTACAGTCAAGAGACAGCCCAGGCTAAAAGCCAGGATGAACCACGTGAACAAACACTGCACTAAAAAAGAGCATGTGGGGGCCAGCAAGATGGTTTGGCAGATAAAGTTGCTTGCCACCAACCGAACCTGAGGATCTGAGTTCAATCCCTAGACTCACGTGATGGAGGAAGAGAATGCTATCCTCTGACTTCCCGGCAAAGGCTGTGGCGTGTGCACACGCACACATACAAAATGAGTTTTCAAAAGACTATGCAGAGCCGGGCGATGGTGCCGGTGCCGCACGCCTTTAATCCCAGCACTGGGGAGGCAGAGGCAGGTGGATCTCTGTGAGCTCGAGACCAGCCTGGTCTACAGAGCTAGTTCCAGGACAGGCTCCAAAGCCACAGAGAAACCCTGTATCAAAAAACAAAAAAAACAAACAAACAAAAAAAAAAAAACAAAAGAAAAAAAAAAGACTATGCAGATGCTAAGAAGCTGGTGACACTCTGTTCAACGTGAGAAGTCAGCAGTGAAGTACAAGAGTTAAAATTACAATGAGCAGGGCTGGAGAGGTGGCTCAGTGGTTAAGAGCACTGGCTGCTCTTCCAGAGGACCTGGGTTCAATTCCCAGCACCCACAGGGCAGCTCACAGCTGTCTGTAGTTTCCAGTTCCAGGGGATCCAGCTCCCTCACACAGACATGCTGACAGGCAAAACACCAATATAAAAACGAATAAAGCATTTTTAAAACTTATGGTGAACGGTGGGGTTGTAGCTCAGTGACAGCACACTTGTCTGGCATGCACAAGGCCCTGGGTTCAATCTTTGGTATTGGGGTGTGGGGGACCCACAAGAGTGAGGTATATGGTGAGGTACAGGTCAAACCCACTGAGCAGAGTCAAATGTCCACCAACTTGTGGGACAAAATTCCTATCCCGTTCTGACGATGGGAGTATACTCCATACAGTACCACCACTTGGGACCAGACGGGTCACTCTGTGATGGAACACATTATTGCAAGGTGTGCACCAAGGGGAGCGATGGAGACAACGGTTGCCAAGGAAATGTGCTAGCGAATGGTCATAGCAGCTCTACTTAAGATAACCCCAAGCAGGAAACAACCTAAAGATGAATCAAATGAATTAGGACAGAGTCACATACAGATGAGGACTCTGTGCCAGTGAGACATGGGCGTGTCTCTATGACATCACGCGGAGTGAAAAAGCTCAGATTCAGAAACATCGTCCTACCTGATTCTAGAACAACGATAGACTCGGACTGCTGGGATGTGACCCACAGGGACTTCCTGAGGTAAGACAAGTTCTGGTTTTACATGATATAGGTGGCTGGCTACCAAAGCTATGCAGAATGAATGAATTATCTCAGTCCAATTTTAAAATCCTAATTAAATCAAACAAAAGGTCTACGTTGTCACATAAGACCTCATCTTCTGTCGTCTTCTGTTTTCCTTTATTCCACAGGGGCCATGCTGCTATGCATCTTGAGTGCACCCAGCACTCAGAAACAAGTCCATGATGTTGTCTCTATCTAGAAAGCCCTTCCCTACATAGCTGCCCGACTTGTTTCTCTGCCTCTATTGTAGCTGCACAAATGCCACCATAGCAAGGAGTCCTGCCTCAACCATTCTACATAGACTCCAGGTAAGCTCCCCCGACTTCCTATTCCAATTCACTCGTGTTGGCCACAGCACTCGACACCTAATAAATGAAAATGCTTCTTAAGCCTGTGTTTACTGTCTGTGTGCCTCCGCCTGAACGAGCATCTTAGCAGCGGTGACTTCATTTTCCTGAGCAGCTTAGAACCATTTCGGGCCTCGAGGAGGAATCCACGAAGTAGTCACCGAATGAATAAAAGAACAAACGGGAGAAGGCGACAGCCGAGCAGGTGAAAACCATCATCTTAGGCTTTTTAAAACCGAGACTTCTCTTTCTCATGACAGGAGGCCAAAACGCTGCATTTTAAGATCCATATAAAATGAATAGCAGATGTGGGGCAGGAAAAATAAACAGCCTACTTCAAAGAACCCTGTGATACTTTCCAGGACCTGCATAGCCAGCTCAGACAGATCTTTCAAGACGAGGAAGGGAGCAGGATGGCATATGAGACTGTCTTTTGTGCGCAGGGTAGAAGCTCCCCGGGGCTGAGGTGCCCTGGGGTGACTGAGTTCCCTAGTCCTTCCTTGGGGCACATCTCAGGCTGGGCATAGAGTTGTCAACAGCGTCCGCAGTCAGATCGGGATGCCTGAACATTACTGAAATGGCTAATACAAACTAAGGGGGATGTGGTGTTTCTAAAGCTTCACTGAGCTCTCGCAGGGCGGGATGGCTCTGGATCCCAAGGCTGCTTCTGCCACCCGTTGGCGACCTCAGGTGATGAGCTAAAATCTCAAAGCTCCTGTAACACCTTCTTCAGGCCTCTGTGGATACCTCAAACAAAACACAGATACAGATGTGGGGGGAAAAAAACCATATACATAAAAAACATATACACATTGCTATCTCTTTTCATAATTGGAAGCATTCTCTAAAAGAGGAGACTCCGTACCCCCTTTCCCTTCCTTTCTGACCACTATGTAAGTAAAATGATATTAACACTCGTATTTTCTTAAACACGTTCCTGTGCTCTCAAAGCCGATAATTCAACCGACTGTTTGAAAAGTTCATCTTCTCAGCTAAGCCTGGCGCTTTATGTGAGTCATTACAAGTTTTCAGTGTAGATTCCCCTTCCATTTGTACCTCTGTCACTAGAAGCCCAGGGACATAACTATCTATCAGCAATAAAACGGAGTTCACTTCAGTCCTTCCTCATTCACGATGTATTATGAGAATCAAATGGATGCAAACTGAAAATAGAGAAATTGAACGTGCAAGAGAAAGTGCTTTATCTTGCTATTAGGCCCTGAATGATAACAGGTATCAAATAGAGATGCTAGGGGCTCAGAACAGGGAGTCGAGGACACCTCCGATGTCGCCATCCACAGGACACGAGACTCAGTACACTGGCAGACATGTAATGATGAAAAACAGTGAGTTGAGTTACAGGGGGAGAATTTAAGTCCTGGGTCTGGAACTGAGCCACTGTGTGGCTTGGTCATGTTCAGCGCTTCCGGGCTCGTGTAAGAGACTACTGTGAAAAAGACCTCAGTTCTCTGGAAACAAAATGTCCAGTAATTGCTGTGTTCCTAGTAACTATACTCTGTTGACCCTGTTTTCTTTTAGAGACTAGATATCTTTAAAAAATAAGTCAATAAGATTGTCAGGGATTATTTTTTCCTAAGTAAAATGCTTAAAAAATGTTGCCTTTCAATTGTTGATTATTACTATATAGAAATATGGGAGGTGTTTGCGTGTAAGCTGACCTATGACCCCCGAGACCTTGCTATGGCCGCTCCTTAATCCTATCAGTTTCCAAATAGTCTACACAAACAGCCACTATTTTGGAATAAAGGTTAATTTACGCTCTCCATCTCTGTCCATCTCTCAAGAAGGGAGCAATCCCGAAGCCCCGCCCACAGCTCTGAATTCTTCTGACTTGAAGTTCTCAACAGTAGGCGCAGGCAACTGTGGGAAAACAGACTTGAGGAGTCCCAGAGCTGCGTCTTTATCTTTAAAGGGAAGTAGGGCTTCTATCTCCCCGGCAAATGTACGGTCATCGAGGGAAGTACAGAGCTCAGCCAGCAGGCCGGGTCAGCGAGGAAAAGTGCTTGCCGCCCAGCCCTGGTGGCGTCCCTATCTGGAGCCCACGACAGAAAGAGAGAGCAGAGTCGCCAAAGTCATCCTTCGACTTTCATAGGCAAGTACTGTGTCCACACTCAATCACACATACCATATACACACACATAATGATGATGATGATAAGCTAATAATAATAATAGCAAGAAATTTAAAAATAAACACACAGGAAATACGATATATTGTCTTCAACTGGTGCCCAGCTAATGAGTATTAAGTTTTAGAAGCAATTCTGGCATCAAGAACACTTCCTATTTAGAAGCCAACTGTGTAATGATGACCTGTGCCTCTTACTGTCTAGATGATTCCGTCAAGATTTTCATGCTAAGCCATCAGCGGCCATACTAGATAAACTGTTGCTACCTGATCTGGGACTTTGGGGGCTACATTACTTAAATGTAACAGCTTGGGGAACACACAGTTGCAATGAAACTTCCGGTTAGATGAAGGCTGCTGGTTTGAACAGAAATGACCTGGTTGAACAGGTGCTTCCGTAGGTTCTTCAGGAAAAGCAAGCTTTGGAATTCAGTGGCTGAACTCTGAATAGGTTTCTCAGACAATGGAAGTCAAAATTCACTGTCATTATGTCCTGCTGTAGACAGACAGGATACCTGTTGGCCGGTCAGCCACTCCAGAAAGCAGATCCAGCTAAGAGCTGCACAGCCCCTGTCCTAACTGTGATCCCACTTTCTCCCACCTCCCACCCTGTGGGCCTGGTTTCCTTCTGTCTGACATACACATAGTCTCAGTTATGTTATCATAGGACCCACTGGTCACTTCTTCTCAGCTCTAATGACTACTCAGGGTACTTGGGAGACTGGTCCTCCTTGTTCACCCTGACCACTCGTCCTTACATCGTTTGTGCCTCTCTGTAAGCCACTTGCATCAGAGGGCTCCCAGAAGCCCTTGAGGGTTTTTTTTTTTTTTCTGATCCAGAATAGTCACCGCTTCTCTTCTTCATGGATTCCTTGGATTTGGGATGAGAAAGGATGGCTGCATCGTGGCATTTCCTGGCTGATGAGACAGACTAAAAGATACATTTTCAAATGCTCTCCAGTTCATAAAGATGTTAGAGATTTAAAAAAAAAAAGATGTTAGAGATTAGCATGACTAAGGTTAAAAGCAGAAGATACGCACACACTGCACAGCGACTCCAGTCACTAAGGTGTTTAACTCTTTCTTGTACGCTGTTCATGGACAATATAAACACAACAGCATATTCAAGTGGAGCAAGAAAAATTAAATAAATAAATAAATAAGCAAATACCCTGCATGTATTACATTTATATGTTCCATATATGTATATGAACACACACTTTATATTTACTTTACAAATAAATGTGCCTGTGTGGTGAGGGAGGGAGGGAGGGAGGGAGGGAGGGAGGGAGGGAGGGAGGGAGGGAGGGAGGGAGGGAGGGAGGGAGGGAGGGAGGGAGGGAGGGAGGGAGGGAAGGGAAGATTATATCTGGTACTGTTCAAGGACTTGGTAGCAGTGCACCTCCATAATGTACTTTCCCACATGCTGATGTAGGAAGATCAGAAGGAGAAAAAGGAGCCACTGTTTCTTTGGTTTTTAGCATGAAAATCTGAGTTTGCTTTCTCTTTGTATGCAATAGGCTTGGGAAGATGGGGATATCCCTCTGGTTTTCAAATGTTAGGGACTGGGGCCAACTGTAAGGAAAGCCAAGTAGATATTTCTCCCACGGTGGTTATCTTTAGTTGGGGCTGAGGTCATTGCCTGCTCATGGGCTCTGGGCCAAATTCACACTGGTTCTTAGAATCTGGAGCACCACCAACCATTCAGGCTCAGACTTCCTCACAGGCCTAAGCAGGGTTCAAATCCCCTGTGGTTTGTCTTGTCCTCTTTTCATCTACATGGGAAATAGGACCTGGGGCCAGTCTCGTGCAAAACAAAGTGAATGACCAAGAAACATAGAAACCACTGCTTCCTATCTCTGACTCTCTAGCCCTCCCTCCCAACCTTCTAGATCCTTCCTCTTTCTTAGGTACACCAACAGGAACATCCTTTTCAAAACTCTCCTATAGCTTACATTCCATTCAGGTAGAAACTCCTCACCCAGGCCTGTCTACATGGTGTGAGAACTGTTTGCCTGCCGGACCTCACCCCCACCACACATCCTTCCCGGCATGGCTAGTGTGGCAGTATCCTTGGAGAATTCATCGTACAGCCTGCTCAGTACTACAGGAGGTCTTTGAATAAGCGTGTCTTCTGCTAGAGACATCCTTCAACTCTGCGTTTTGAATGACTTGCCCCACCTAATAGAGAATGGGGCTTCACTAAAAACTCTAAGACAAATGACTTCCCCCAGCAAACCCTTCCACTCCAGTGAAGTCAGGAGATGCCATGACAGATGCCAGAACTTTGCCTGGTAAGTCACAGTCACATGGCAATACACAGATTAATAGAAATGGGTTAATTTAAGAAATGAGTTAGCCAGAAATATGCTTAAGCTATTAGCCAAACAGTATTGCAAATAATATAGTTTCTGTGTGACTATTTTGGTTCTGGGCGGCCAGGAACAAACAAGCAGGCTCTAGCAACACTTACCCCACCCCCGGGGTTTTCATTTGCCCCTAGAATTCACCATTATTCTAATTTCACTGTTTTTCCTACTTAACTGTATGACTATTTTCTTTCTGTCCTGAGGAGAAGGTAAACTTTGGCTGAGCAGGTTCTCTTTCTGCCTTGGGAACCCTTATCCCAAACATCCGTGTGCTGGGTGAGTACGTGGACGAAATGTAACTCTTTATTAGCCCTTCTAGAGCTACACACTGAACGTCCATCCGCATAAGAAACAAGGGACCCTCCAGCGACCACCCTCCGCCTTCCTGAGAGGACGGAAATCTGTGATAACAGGACATGCTTGTAAGGGTGGTTGAGGATATAGTGGGGCTGAGCGGCTTAGAGCCACACAGCGAAGATCACAGATGTTTTGACTCCAGAGCTGTTCCCATCAGCCCACTTGACCCGCTCAGTCTCCTGTGGCAGTGTTCCCAAGAGTTCTGGGGAAACCTTGGCACAGGGTGTGTATGAAAGGACTGCTGTTTCTTTACTTTTCTATTTGGGACGAGTTAAATTTTAGTTAATTATGCTTATTTATTTATTCATCATTTTGACATATGAACCGCAATTTCCCCTCCCTTCTCTACTCCCAGCCTCTCATCATCCCCAGCCCCATCCACTCCTCCTCCTCTGTTTCTCCTCAGAAAAGGACAGGCGTCCTATGGAAATCAGTCAGACGTGTTATTTCAAGTTGCAGTGAGAGTAGGCACCCCCTCTCCTATTAAGGTTGGACAAGGTAACCTGCTAGGAGGAAAGGGTCCTAAAAGCAGGTAACAGAGTCAGAGACAGCCCCGGCTCCCTCTGTTAGGAGTCCCACAAGAAGATAAAGCTACACAACTGTCACATATGTACAGAGTGCCTAGGTCAGTCCCATGCAGGCTCCCTAGATGTTGGTCCAGTGTCTGTGAGCCTCTACGAGCCCGGGTTAGTTGATTCTGTGGGTTTCCTGTGGTGAACGACTGTTAGTCTGTACACAGTCTCTCACTTCCATTGCTGTGAATGAACACTGGCCTTTGACAATTTCATGTCCAGCTTTGTGTATGGCGATAGAAGCAAAGATAAAGTTACCCCATGCCTCGTTTAGCATCTCAAACAAAATAAGACAATAACTTCACCCTCTCTCCCCTCTGACACATAACTCTTAGCCTGGAACACGGCCACTAACTGTCCCTTTCCTTGCTTGAGAACATGTTGAAGGTATAACATGTTTAATCTGCTATGGTTCATATAATAAAAATTTCCTTAATCTTTAGTATGTAATTACCACTAGTAATAAATTTGATTTACCATAACCACATCTGAGGTCCAGTGGGACAAAGGGCAATTAGGAAGTCAGGTTATGCAAAGAAAGGCATAGTCTGACTTATAATTTCACTTTAATTTAAACATGGCATGTGAGCAGAAGAAGTACAATTGGAGGGAAGGAAATGGGCCAGCTAAAGGTGGGGAGAGCGGGGAGGGAAGATGAGGGTAGGGGTCCAGCATGAGCTAAGTACAATGGCATGTGACAATGTGAATAGACAGGAGAACCAATGGAACAAAATCAAAGACCCAGATATTAATCCACACACCTTTGAATATATGATTTTTGACAATGAAGCAAAAAAATATCAAATGGAAAAAGAAAGCATATTTAACAAATGATGTTGGCATAACTGGATATCAACATATAAAAGAATGAAAATAGATCCATATCTATCACCATGCACAAAACTCAAATCCAAATAGATCAAAGACCTCAACATAAAGTCAGCCACACTGAATCTCTTAGAAGAGAACATAGGAAGTACACTTGAACACATTGGCACAGGAGACCACTTCCTAAATATAACCCCAATAACATAGACACTAAGAGAAACAATTAATAAATGGGACCTCCTAAAACTGAAAAGCTTTTGTTAAGCAAAGGACATGGTCAACCAGACCAAACAGCAACCTACAGAATGGGAAAAGAGCTTCACCAACCCCACATCAGACAGAGGTCTGATCTCCAAAATATACAAAGAACTCAAGAAATTGGTCATCAAAAAACCACATAATCCAACAAAAAAAAAAATGGAGTATAGGCCTAAACAGAGAACTCTCAACAGAGGAATCTAAAATGATTGAAAGACACTTAAAGAAATGTTCAACATCCTTAGTCATCAGAGAAATGCAAATCAAAAAACTCTGAGATTCCATCTTACACCTGAAAGAATGGCCAAAATCAAAAACACGGATGACAACTTATGCTGGAGAGGTTGTGGGGTAAAGAGAACACTTCTACATTGCTAGTGGGAATGCAAGCTGGTACAGCCCCTTTGGATATCGGTGTGGCGATTTCTCAGAAAATTAGGAAACAAAGACCCAGTAATACCACCTTTGGGTATATATCCAAAGGATGCTCAACCATGCCTCAAGGACATGTGCTCAACTATGTTTATAGCAGCATTGCTTGTCATAGCCAGAACCTGGAAACAACCTAAATGCCCCTCAACCGAAGAATGGATAAGGAAAATGTGGTATATTTACACAATGGAGTACTACACAGCAGAAAAAAAACCAGACATCTTAAAATTTCCAGGCAAATGGATGGAGTTAGAAAACATCATTTTGAATGAGGTAACCCAGACCCAGAAAGACAATTATCATATGTACTCACTCATAAGTGGTTTTTAAACATAAAGCAAAGAAAACCAGCCTGTAAATCACAATCCCAGAGAACCTAGCCAACAATGAGAACCCTAAGGGAGACTTACATAGATCTAATCTACATGGGAAGTAGAAAAATACAAGATCTCCTGAGTAAATTGGAAGCATGGGGACATTGGGGGAAGGTTGAAGGGTGGAGGGGAGAGGGAGGGAGGGGAGCAGAGAAAAATGTAGAGCTCGCTTTCTCTCCCTCCCCTCCTCTGTGTGTGTGTTTGTGTGTGTGTGTGTGTGTGTGTGTGTGTGTGTGTGTGTGTGTATGAACTGGGATTTTGTTTGCATTTTATTGTGAAGATTTGCCATCGATTAGCTGATATTGGGCTGGCCTCCTGGCCTTCTGCTGGAAGGGTTAGATGCTCAGGATTCATGTTTCCATTCCTTTACTTTTTATTTCCTTTAAGTATACTTCCTATACTCCCTCCTCTATTTCCCCCTTTCATCAAGAGAGCTCCTACCCACCAGCAATACCCCACTTCCAATGATCTCCTATACAAGGTTACTTTTCTGTTTCCTCAAGGACCTGATTATCACTTTAATTTTATTCAGTAAGTATTGGATGCCTACTTTCTACAGACACTAGACTAGAGTGTAGAAACTCAATGATACAGAAAAGACAGGAACTCTGCATGTCCTTTTATGAATACAGTGGGGTAGAGAATCAAGTTTTATATCATTTAGGACCACCCAACTCCTACACAAATTCCCCAGTGCAAAATTCCTCTTCTTTAGAAAACAATAACCTCCGGAGCAGAAGTACATCCGATGGTAGTCTGTTGTTCTCTGAAGACGCCAAACTCTAGCTTTGGAGGTAGCTGACATTCTAGAAGCATTGGTCTCCCTGTGTTTAGGAACAGTGATGAAAATGTGTGTGGTTTTAACTAATTCCCACTTGAAGTTGTAGTCTATCATACTGCCCCGACAGCAGGAGTCCTTGTGGCCTTGTTGGCTAAAGAGCTGACAAGGATCACATTGATTCATTGATCAGAAGCTACCTGTGAAAGAGACCCAGCCCTTATGGTGACTTTGTTCAAAGAGATCCAGTCCTCACGATGCGTTTGATCCACTGGCCTGCCAGTACCTGAGTTCCTTTTCATTGGTATCGCCGAAGGATCAGAAGATTTTAAATGTTGGAAAGGTGTATGCACTAGTCCCCATTGCTATGAGCTAATGCAAGAATTAACCATGGAGCCGGGCGGTGGTGGCGCACGCCTTTAATCCCAGCACTCAAAAGGCAGAGGCAGGCAGATCTCTGTGAGTTCGAAGCCAGCCTGATCTACAAGAGCTAGTTCCAGGACAGGCACCAAAAACTACAGAGAAACCCTGTCTTGAAAATCCAAAAAAAAAAAAAAAAGAAAAAAGAAAAAGAAAAGAATTAACCGTGGAAGAAGGGTTTGCTTGGGCTGTGGTTAAGAAGCAGAGCCATCAGTCAGGGAGAGGGATGGAGAGGGCTGGTCACATCTGCAGTCAGAAAACTGAGAGAGGGGCGTACTGGCCCCTGTTGGCCTTCTCACTTTCACATGAACCAAGGTCCATCCTGTGGAATACATCTACCCAGATTTAGGGTTGGACTGCCCAGCTCGGTTAACCAATTCTAGAGCCTCCCCGGAAGACACACCCAAAGATTTGTCTCCTGGGTGAGTCTTGAGCCTGTCAAACTGACGGCTGGTACCACTCATCACAGGACACATCCATATCAAGAACAAGAGCCCAGTTTGGAATACCTTGGTGGTGTCTCTTAAAGGCCCAGATAGCCTCGGCAGCTCCAGCCGTAATTCACGCTGCTCATCGGTAGAGAAAAGGCCTTAACGGGAGATAAGAGAACTTATCAACAGACTGGTTGTTGCCTTTGATAAAGGGGTCACTACATAGCATGAAATACACTGCAGTAAAAATATCTTGACAGTTCCCTCAGAGATAGGAAAAAAATCCCACAGGCTTTTGAAATTAAACTCGCAGCCAACAGGGACCAAAATAACCCCCTTCGGGGCTATCTCAACTTAACATGTTAAAATATCTCAAGGCCTTTCTCAGCACATATATTATTCAAAGGTCAAAAAATTCCCTGTGCAAATACCTAAAATATCTGCAGGATATTTCAGCAAAATGCCACATTAAATCATTCCTCTCCTGTACAATGCAGGGTGTATGCCTCAGAGTGAGGGAATGGATAAGTCTAATGTACCAATATCCAGGTCTAATCAGCTCTGAGAAGCCCTACTAGAGGAGATAAGACTTTCAGTGGCCTTAGGTAGGAGAAAAATCACTCTACAGACCCTTGCATTAATATTTATCCCTGAGATAAGGTTCTGTGTCTTTGCGTTGATGTGTGAAGTCTAACAAGTCTGTAGGGTTCTTGAAAACCCGTGATTGAAAAACTAACCCTTAACACTTAGGGGGACCTAGAAAGGCCCCACAGAGTTTCAAAACTTCAAAGTGCTGGGGTAGGTGGCTTTAAGCATAACTGACACCAGGGATCAATTGCTGTCACAGAATGAGGCTCTGCTCAACTAACTCCTTCAACTTCTGTCTTCTGCATCTGTGACCATTTTCTGTCTGCATGTGGTGGCAAGATGCGTCTGGTAACTTCCACTCCCAAAGCTCTCAACTCTACTGATCAACTTTGAGGTGTGAATAAGGCAAGGCAAGCTGCTACCTCCTAGAGTTCCTGCTTCCCCATCTCTGGACAGGGGGAGAGAGTGACCAAGGGACCAAATATCATACAATATAGGGAATGCTTAATGCAGAGGAAAAGCTTACTAGATGGGATTGTGATTGCAGCATCGACAATAAGGAACATACAGACTAATGACGGGAAATTCTAAAAGGGGCTAGAGAGACAGCTGGGGGCGGGGTGGGGGGCAAGGTGCTTGCTCTGTGTGCATGAGGACCTAAGTCAGATCCCAGCACCCATGTGAAAAGCTAAGCATGGCTACATTTACCTGTAAGCCCATCCCTGCTGTGGGTGGGAACAGGAGAATCACTGGGACTTACATTGGGACTTCCTAAACCTAGTTCCAGGACCAATAAAAGGCCCTGTCTCAAAGGAGTAAGGTGAATAGCAACAGAGCAGGATACTGGTCTTCCTCTTAGCTCAACGTGTGCACATGCACAGGCACCAGCACACACATGCACATAACACACACACACACATATAGATACACACATGCATGCATGCACAGCTGTAATGGTAAAAGTTTTTTAAAGACTCAAGGCTATGAAATTTGCACAGGTTTCATGGCCTCTCTTAGAAGACTCTTGCTTCTCAAGAACCTTAGGACTAACATTCAGTCTGATAAATAGGAGAGACTCAAGAGAAGGGGGCGGACACTGGGGGATGGGTTGGAATTCCTTAGTAGGAAGGAAGCCCTCTGCAGGCCCCCCCCACCTGTATTCCTTCTCAAAGATACACCATGTGGCTGGTCTCACACAGTAACTTTGAAATGTGAGTTTGAATTTGTTTTTTAGGAGAACACACAGCTAGTTATCTGGAACAATTTGATCTTTTTGGGTAGACTGTGTTCCAATAGCAGGCAATGAATTGCCAAGCATGAAGTTGGGCCACCCAAAAAGAGAGTACAGATTTAAAGCTTAATTTCTGCAACTCACTCACAAACATTTAAACATTAACCATCACAACCATAAAAAAAAAATTGGCCATGGAGTTAGTTTGGTGGGGGTGGGGAGAGTGGCAGTATCTCTCACCTTGTTATTATTTTTTTTTCATTTTACATTACAAGTTTTGCCACCAGCAAAATGAGACAG
Organism: Alexandromys fortis; assembly: GCF_014885135.2. Lineage (NCBI taxonomy): Eukaryota > Metazoa > Chordata > Mammalia > Rodentia > Cricetidae > Alexandromys > Alexandromys fortis. The sequence goes on from NW_026067897.1 coordinate 14,994,448, forward strand.
TGCCCATGAGACTGAACAAGGGGTCCTCTCTGGGGTAATGTAATGCCTGCTTCCCAACCACCTGTGCCTATCAGCTTCAGCGCTCCTGAAGAAGTCTAATTAATCATGGGGGGTGCAGTCCTCACGAGATCATGAACCTTGGAATTGTGGGTAACGTATGCCCACTTGGAGACCAGCCCATTGAACTGCTTCCGTTGACTGGAGAAGGAACTGTGATCCAGAAAGTGGAGTGAGCTGCTCAAAGTCAGATGGCTGGAGTTCCAAACTTACCTCCTCTCCAAGCTCCTTCCAGACCAGTCACCAACATGAAATCTGCCCCCCAGGAATCTCCTCATGCTCACAAGAACCCCATAAGTTGGCAGGACCTGGAGAAAATTTGTGGTCTATGCTCAAATGATTTGAATTAATTCATTCACTGCCGTAGTCTCAGCAAAGAAAATGGGAGAGGTTAGAAGGCAGAGGGCAAGAAACTAGGACGACTTAAACATGGCAAAACATGCTATGGTCTACTTTCAAGATTTTTTGGGGTTTTTTTTTTTTTTGTCTATCTGGTCACATGGGGATGCTCATATATATCCCAAAGTGACCTTTTTTCCTCCCTGGTTGCTTGGTGAGATGAGGTGCTGAGTGCTCAAGATCCTTCTGGATTATGCTGTGCAGCTGAACTCTCTGTGCTAAAGGAAGTGTTTCAAACATCACTGTTACATACACCACCCCCCAGCCACATGCAGCTACTGAACAGTCACATGGTGGCTGAAGGTTTCATTTACTCTTAATTAATTTAAGTTTAAATAGCCACCTGTGCCAATAGCTACTTGGTTGGATTCCACAGTTCTAAATAAACAAAGACTGCCAAAACATATCAACTCGATCAACTCGACCTAAAAGCTCGTTCTAATTTAAGAAACGTGCAATAATGGATGTTGAAATCAGATTTCTCCACAAAATATGGCAGTGCCAAAAATAACTATCAGTCGGGGTCCTTCGGCTGTAAGCAGTGGAAAGCAAACTCAACCAACGTAATAAAAGAGGTGTTTTAGAACACTAAGACTCCTGGAACATCTCTGGAAATCCAGCAAGCTGGGCTCAGTGGCTTCATGGCCAGAGACGGGTTAGCATCATCCTGAAGATCTGGCTTATAGGCTGTCTGCCCACAGCTTGCTCTGCTGACCCCACAGATGCTGGGCGATGGGTGCCTCCCCTGTCACCGCTACTCCTAGGAACTCCTGAGCCTGCTGTCACAGAGGTGTCAGACTGGCTCTTGTGGTGCTTGCCACTTTAAGCCACCAGCTCAGGACTCCAAACCCAGGACAGGGACACTGATAGACCACGTCCAACCTGTGTCTTTCTGTGCCAGTGAAGGAAAGGCTGGAATAACAGAAAGCTGACTTCTGCTGTGGACCACAAACTCCTGAACTGCTTGGGCAAAAGAGTGAGTTGAAGAGAAGCCTAAGCAACGTAGTGAGACCTTGTCTCAGAGTAAAATGAAAAGGTTATAGAGACTGAGGACACAGCTCAGAGGTAGAGCCCTGCCCTGCTTCTTTATTGCTGTGCTGGAACACTGACCAACTCTGGAAAAGAAAGGGCTTCTTTAGCTTCCTCATCCCAGGTCACAGTCATCAGTGGGGGACGTCAGGGCACAAACCTGGAGGAACTGAGACAGAGGACTCTGTAGAGCAGTGTTTACTGCTTTGCTCTTCAGGCTTAGAGTCAGCTTGCTTTCTTATACAGGCTTACACTACTTGCCTAGGGATGGTGCCACTCACAGTGGGCTGGGCCTTTCTTCATCAGTCATGAGTCAAGAAAACATGTTGTGCCCACAGGACAATCTGACGGAGGCAACTGAGGGTCCTTTTCTCCAGGTGACTCTAATTTGTGGCACTTTGATCAAAGCTAGCCACCACAAGTCCCCACTTACATATGCAAAGCCATGGCCTGAATCCAAGCACCAAATGAAAAGAAAGTATAATAAAAGGAAGGGAGGGAGGAAGGGAGAGAGGGAGGGAGGGAGGGAGGGAGGGAGGGAGGGAGGGAGGGAGGGAGGGAGGGAGGGAGGGAGGGAGGGAGGGAGGGAGGGAGGGAGGGAGGGAAGAACTCAGTAACCATACAGGCAAAACACTTATGCACATAAAATAAAAATTAAATCTCAAAAAGTGTTTTGTATTTGTTTTTGTTTTTTTTTCTTAACTTTTGGGGGGTGGGAGGAGAGCCCACATCTTGCGTAACCCAGGCTGGGTTCAATATTCACTGTATACTCAAGAATGATCCTGAACTCCTGGTCTTTCTGTCCTCACCTCCCGAAAGGTGGAATCCCAGGCACGTGCCACCATGCCCCACTGAAGACTCCCACACTCTGTAGCCCAGGGTGTGTGTCTTCCCCTGCCTGTGTTTTGGAATTACTTTCAAGAATCTTGTGAGGACGAGAGAAGCAACACAGCACCCCTACTGCAACGCCAGGCCTCGTGGTGAGGACCCCATAATGTCAGCCCCCAACACGCTCTGCACACACGGCGAGAGTCTGGCGTAGCGTGCTTTAGTCTGTCCCGGCTTTCATGCCTCCTGCAGTACCGTACTGTTTTAATTAGCATAGATTTATACATTGTCTTTTGATCTGGTGAGGCAGAACCAGCCTTCTTATTTTCCTTGGTTTTTTTTTTTTTAAATATATTTTTCTTGGCTCTCCCCACCCATTGGTACACACAAATGAACTTTGCGCTCTGTTTGTGAAGTACCACAAAATTTCACTGGGATTTTAACTGAAACTGTATTAATTTTGTATTGTATTTTAAAAAATTGTGGCATCTTTACAATACGAATTTTCCATCCAAAAACCAGTTACTTTTTGTTCTATTTAAATTCTCTTTTCAGCCGGGCAGTGGTGGCGCACGTCTTTAATCCCAGCACTCAGGAGGCAGAGGCAGGCAGATCTCTGTGAGTTGGAGGCCAGCCTGGTCTACAGAGCTAGTTCCAGGACAGGAACCAAAAGCTATGGAGAAACCCTGTCTCGAAAATCCAAAATAAAAGAAAAAGAAAAAAATTCTCTTTTCATCCTTCACCAAGTGCTTATGCCATATATATATATATATATATATATATATATATATATATTTAAATGTTCATCTTGTATACTGTTATTTTACTTGGCATTCCTAAAAATCTATTGACATTTTTATTACTAGGATCACATACATTTATAAGTAGATGGTATTAACATGTTCCACTTATGTCTTCATATTGAAGCCCTTTTACTACTTTGTTTTGAAGTTTATTATGCATTTATTCAAAATATCTGACCCATCCACCGGAAGTCCCAACCCTCAGGACAAAGTCCAAACTCTGGGACCATCATACATTCATTAACATTATCTCCAATATTTTAAAATTTAAGCTAATTGTGTGTGTAGACATGTGCGTGTATGTGTGTGTGCATGTGCACTTGTATGTGCAAGTGTTTAATGGCCAGAAGTCAAGGATGGATGCCTTTCCCAGTTTTCTTTCCGCCTTATTATTTGAGACAGGATTTTTTTCACTATACCAGGAACTGATTGGCTAGATTGGCTGGCCATCCAGCCCCGGGGGATCCCCACTCCTGTACGTCTCCGACACTGAGATTACAGATGTGTGCCTCTGTGCCCAGCCTTGCTGTGGGTTCCAAGGATCAAATCCAAGCGTTCACACTTGACTGACAAGCACTTTGCATACCGGCCTATCTCTCCAGTCCTCTGACACCTTTCCCTACGAACAAACACATACTCGGCCTCTCTGTGCCAGACCCCTGCCGAACTGCAGACACACATCAATAAACCCAGAAAGCCTGGCTCCTTCCGGGAGGGATTTGTGCCGCTTTGGATCACGTCTTCGGTTCTATTCGTCAGCGTGGCCTGACAGACAGTGCAGAACTTGGGCTCTGCTCAACTGCTCGTAGCCCTTCGCAGCCATGCTGAGGGATGCTCTTCCCTTGCTCCTGTTCCACTGGTCCTTCAAGAACGCTCCTTCTATATCCTCACAGCTCGTGCCAAGGAGAGTACCCTCTTCCCGTTCTCTCCAATCCACCTATGCAGGTCGAGTGCTCTGCCTCTCTCCTCTTAGAGTGCAGGGATTCATTTATTGGTCAATGAGCTCCTTTTGGTTCGGAGCTAGAAGCCTGAAGCTAGAATACCCTGATGTGGGGTAAAAATGAAAGATAAACCAAAAAAAAAAAAAAAAAAAAAAAAAAAAACCAGCCCCTGCAGGCTTTGTCCTCGGAACCCGCCATGTCTGCCAATGACCCCGACTGTTCCCTGCCATCTAGCAGTGACCGTGGGAAGGAGATGAAGCACCCGCTAAGGCCTCCACAGAGTGAGCCCCGCCTACAACTGCCATACTCCTGAGTAATGTCAGGCAGACGCCAGCCTGGCTCAGCTTGGTGACGCTTGGGGAGTTTCTTAAAGGGGAGAAGGCCTTGGTAGACTCCTACAGTCAGCCGTCCAGCTATGGAGTCATAGCCATGCATTGCTGGTGACCATGCTGCAGAATGCAAGTGGGCCCTAGGCCTGGAAAGTACAGAACCATCTACACGCTGCAGGCCTCTTAGAGAGCAGGCTCTAAAGTATGTAGGGCGCGTGTGTGTGTCTCAGTGTGTGCATGTGTATGTGTAGGTGTAGAAGAAACCTGTCTTCCTCATTGCTGTATTACAGATCATTGACGGTTAGAATAACACCAAGAACACAGTAGGCATTCGATGACGGATGAATGAAAAGAGTGAGTGTTTTGACAATGAATGAATGAATGAATGAATGAATTGATCTTATATGTGCATGCCTGCGCCCGTATTTGTAGGTGCTATCACATAACACTAATCTCAGCAATTTGTCTTAGTTTTTAAAATTTATTTATCTCATGTGCATGTGCTTGAGTATATGTATGTAAACCAACAATCCACTTACCATCTCTATGTGTGCATTCTGTGCCTCAGAACTAAGGTATTATGAACTGATGCCAGCCTTCCACTCTTTCCATCCTATTTGTTCTCATTCATTCCGCTTATTTTGATAACCACTAAATAATACAAATATGAAGGAGTGCTATCTTCAATAGCCATCCACGGAGTTTCTCATGCAAAATGTCACTCTGCATTCCAGAATGAGTTGTTTTCTAGTTCGGGTTTCTTGGTTATGGTGTTGGTCCACACTGTAACTGAATTATGGGTTGGTACCCAAACTTCACCTCTCTCATCTCCTAGGGCTCCTGGAAAGGGTCGAGGAAGGAAACCAAGCTCTAGAACCAGATGCTTTAGGTCCAAGCATCCTCATCCTGTTTGTTGGACTCTTCTGACATCAACAGTGTTCAGAAGCATCGATTTTGTCATCAGACACCAAGTCTCCACTAATCCTCACCAATACACGGCCACAGCATTCACACGGTGGCTCTCACCCCCAAGATCCTTATTGTTTATAGAGTCTCCAAATAACAGGCGATGTTAGCTTCAATCACCTCTCTGCTTGTAACTATCTTTTATAGTGAAAACATCAGGGCCAAAGGTCAAGTCGCTACCGTAGATGACAAGTGGCCCAGGGTTCACAAGCTGCTGGCGCCTCTTCTCCCTGACATTCCTGGAGCAGTCTTTGAGAGCAAACTCTTACTGAGCGGGAAAACAGCGATTGCCATTGTGAATGCTGAGACGGACCGGCATTCCCTCTCGTGCTAACTCACAGAACTTTATTATGTGGGCTTTGTGAGGTCCCGTTTCCACACCGAATGAGTGGCGAAGTGAGTAATTATCAGGAACAGGAATTATTTGTATCTGAGATAATTAAATTCCAGAGTTTGGCCATGGATTTTGAACATGTTTTGATTTTACCCGTGAGCCCAACTTTTTTTTCCCCCTCACTCGAATAATGCGTTTTTCATTCTTCCTTGGGTTTCAACTCGAGGGGTGTGGAAATCATTTTTAAATAGTTTGTTTTACAGGTGAAAATGTAAACAGAGACACGGCAAACACCAGAACCCAGTAAGCGAAAGGAAAACAGTATGAAACGGGGACCACACATCAGCACCAAGGCCAAGGGTAAGGTCACACTCCTGGAGCTGGGAAAACACCCATGCCTGCCAAGGATTTCGAACTTGTAAGGACTCCAGCAGAGGTTTATCGAAAAGCTAGACCAAGGGCCTATAGAGATGGTTTAATGGCTAAGGGGCTTGCCCAAAAAGCCTGAGCCAGGACTTGAGCTCAGACTCCCCAGGAGCCCACATTAATGCTAGATGAGAGTGACAGCTGCCTGCAACTCCCGCAAAGGAAGATTGACACGGGATTCCCAGAGCAAGCTGGTCGGCAAGGCTAGCCACACTGGCAAGCTCTGCTTTGACTGAGAGAGCCTGCCTCAGTGGGTAAGTGGGAGGGTGATAGACATGCAAAAGCACAAGTACATACACACACATACACACACACTCACACTCACACAAACACACACACAACAGAAACACTCACACACACTCTCACTCACACAAACACACAGAAACACACACACTCTCACACAAACACAGACACAAGCATATACATGTACACACTCACCCTAACACAAACACTCACACACTCACACACACATTCACACACAAACACACACACTCATACAAACATGCACTCACACACACACTCTCACTCACACACACATTCATACACACACAAACACACACACACACTCTCACTCACACAAACACACAAAACACACACACACACACACACACTAGAAAAAGGGGGCAGGGGAAGAAAACTTAGACCAAGAAGTGTTTCCACGCCCTAGGTGAACTTTCCATGATTTTAACACAAATTTACTTTGAAGAAAGTAGCTGAGGTAACTTAGGAGTTAATTGCATCACACACATCTTTATGGGAAAAACTTAGCTTAAAAACTAAGGGGCTGACAGTGTCTTCAGTAAGGAGCTTAACGCTGCGGAACTAAGGCAAACATCAAGGCACACGAAAGGATAAAAGCCGTGTCCTGCGTGTCCTGGAGTTAAAGGCATGCACCACCACAACGGCTTATGTGGCCCTGGGGTTCAAGCCCAGGGCTTTACGTACACTTCTGTACTCTCCTTCTGTCGTCCACATCTTTCCTACCCTTTCACATCCTCCAAGCCTCCTCCTTTGTTGTTGGTGATGCCTGCAGTGCACCTGGATATCTCCTATGCCTTGGCACAAGGTGAACCACACTCAACACCACTGACAGACTCCAGAGCTCATGGAATGGGGCAGACTGCTCAGTCTGGAAGCTCGCTCCCAGGCCTGGCCTTTTCAGAACAGGCTCCTGCTGGGCTTATGAGTCCAGGCAGAAATCACAGGCTGCCTACAAAGCCTATGGCCACCTTTTTTCTCATTGTCTCTGCCTTCCAAAGGAAGACGACTTTCTGTGTCACCCAGCGCTGTCTTTATAGAGTGACTCACTGGCCTTTGGGACCTGTACATCGCTGTTTCAGTCAGACCTGCTCCTCCAACTGCTTCTGCTGCCTTTCTCTGAGGCATCTGGTATTCAGTCTGCTCTCTACCCCACCCTTCTCTCCGGCACCAGCAAAGGCATTTGGGGATGCTACTCCAAAATTTAGGCCACTCATAGTGACCTCATGAGTCATGACCTCTCTGGACCCACAGCTAGCCAGGGTAAAGAGGACAAGCTGCCTCAGGTCTACCACTGAGCTACATTCTTACCTAAAAAGCTACACTGCCAGGGGCTTCTGTGTTGAGAAGCCAAAAAGTCCAATAGCCTCAGTTGTCATCTTTTTGACTCTCTTCTTTGGCTCTCCACACTTCCACCATTACCAACCCAGGCATACAGGACTGAGAGTCACGACTCTAACCCAAGTTCTTACTGACTTCTCCACAGTAACTGAGCCGTTCTGTCCTACTGGGCTGCTGCTGGATTTCTTTTCTTTTTGACAGGGTCTCATATGTCCCAGGCAACCCTTAAATTCGCTATGTAGCCAAGGATAATCACAAGCTTCCGATCCTGTCTCTACTTCCCAAATATTGGGATTATAGGTATACATAACTACACTCAATTTATGCAGTGCTGGGGCTCAAACCCACAACTTACCGCATGTTAGACAAGAACTCTACCAACTGAGCTACATCTCCAGCCCCTCTCGTTGGATTTTAATGCCACTCAAACCAAGGCCAAACTTTTATTTTAAACACTAAATAGTGGGTGACCAAACATTTCCCAGGGAGCCAGACCTTCACTGAAGGCTGCTCCACTCTCCCTGTTACCTATGACTTCATCTTCATTCCCTTCCCTTATTGCACTGCTCAGATGCCAGCCTACTCCATGGAGCGACTGACGTCTTTGCTCTGCACCTGGGGCTGCCTGCACAGTCCTCCCACCTCTCCCTAGGGTCTCTTCTGTTTTCAAAGGGAGAAGAAGCGCTTTCCACGGATGGCATGCCCTACTTTGACTTCCTTGTGAATTACTAAACACATGCTAGTCCCCACTTTCTATGACAAAAACTCACACAACTTACTTGGATTTTCCCCTTGCAAGAGGCAGATATTTCTTGGGTCTTGACAACTGACATTTGTCAGATTTAGAAAATAAGACTATAGAAAGTCCACTAGTGCTTGAATGCCAGGAAACAGTAGCTTTTTTAATCTGTAAAGCGGCTGCACCTAAGCATCCTATATTTTATCCACTAGACGGGCTCTAGGCAAATGTGACTGGAGGACATATGCATGAACCATGCCCCCTCGGTACTGGACACGGACTTCATCTGTCCAGTGGACATGGTGGCATGCTTGGAATCCTAGCACTTGGAAGGTGAATGTAGGTGGACCAGGAGTTGGGGCCAGCATCATCTACACAGCAAGCTACATAGATAAATACATACAATCTACATACATCATCTACATACAAACCATCCTGGGTTATATGAGACCCTGTCTCAACAGACTAACAACCACCACCACACAACAAAAACCATTCACCTTTCCATAGGTTTTGAGTGGCTAACAGATGCCCACACAGCAGTGTCTTGTCTAATAATATAGACTAAGGAAGACAAATTAGGACTTTTCTTGGGAATGGCGGGTTATAAAGAGGAGTGAGTTCTGCTGAGCCGAGGTATCACAAGAAAAGAACTTAACTTTCCCACATGTCTACTTAATTATCATTCCTAGAATCACACCATGTAACTGTTCTGGTTTATTTAAAGTTTCATATCCACCATGCTGACGGCGAAGGCTATTCTTGGTAACAAGATGACCACATCCAGAGTTAACTAAAACCCAAGTGGTTGGGTACACCTCTGGGGGATTTTTCTTAATTAAATCATTTATTTGAAATGGAAAGATCCACTTTCAATCTAGGTCTTTGGAGGTGGGAAGATCCACCTTTCGTCGGGTCCACACCTCCTGGTGGCTGGCGATGCAAAGAACGTAGAAGAAGGAAGTGCTTGCTCATTGCCTGTTTGCTCTCACCTGTAACTCTCCACTCCTTCAGGAGCATTAGAGCTACTCCCTCAGGATTCCGGCAGACATGGAAAACCGGCTGAGACATCCAGCCTCTTGTAGTTAAAAACTTGTTGCGGGAGGTCCTTCCGCTCCTCCAGCCAATATAGTAGATACTCATTGTTGGACTAACTGGACCACAGCCTGTGAGTCATTCTAATAAATAATATATATATGCATAGTGTGTGTGTATGTGCAATGTTTGTGAGTGTGTGTATGTGTAGTATGTGTGTGTGGTGCTTGGGGGCTTGTCGAGAAGGAGGGATCCAGTGGAAAAGGAAGAGAGTCGAGCAGGGTGGATAGGAAGAACATATATATAAATCATACATGCTGTGTGTTCTGTTCCTCTAGAGAACCCTGACTGATACTCTGATGTAACTGTCTCTCACACAGAAAAGATTCAGACCGTTCTTCATGATGTCAGAGTTGAGGAAATGTTCTAGCCATCCCCATCCACCTAACAGAACAATCCTGGCCTAGCAGTTCAGATTTACCAAATAGGAGAGAAGGAAACAAGGCCCAAGGGGATGGGAGGTTCAAACACCCCTCCATCTGCTGAAAGAGGGAAGCTGGTCCTATAGAGGGAAGATGAAAGAGGTGATTGACTCCCCCACTCCCCTTCTGAGTAGCTGTGGGTTCTGAAGCAAGTGTATCCTCATGGTTGCAGGTTTGTCTCCCTCTCCAGATGTTACTCATATCTTGTTACAATCAATACAATCAGTCAATATCAATACACTGCTAACTGAAATCCACAGCTTATATCAGAATTCACTCTGCTCTACATTCTGTGGGTCTTGGAATTCTTTTTTTGTTTTGTTTTGTTTTGGTTTGGTTTGGGGTTTAGTTTTTTTGAGACAGGGTTTCTGTCTGTAGCCCTGGCTGCCCTGGAATTCACTCTGTAGACCAGGCTGACCTCAAACTCAAAGATCCACCTGTTTCTGCCTCCCAAGTGCTAGGATTAAAGTTATGTGCCGCCGCCACCTGACTTTTAAATTCTTAATATGTAAAAATAGGTAACATTACAGAATCATAAGATAGCTTCACGGCCCTAAAACTCCTCTGTGTTGTACCTATTCGTCCCTGCTGTCCCCTGTCCAGACCCCTGGCCACCTTCAGTGGTCCTTTCTCCCCAGTGGTCCTCTGCAGCATTCCCTGCTAAGAAGATCCTGAAATTGGACTCGATTTTCTTAGATGTTCATTTGGTTTTTAAACATGTAACTGGTGAGAACCCTTTTTCCTTGTGATTTATTTGCTTTTATTCTTAAATGAGCAAACTTTATATCACTCGTATTTATAGGAAAATAATAAGACATATTCTTTTCCCACCATAATCAGACAGCTATGAGCCATATCCTTCAGATAGATTTAAATATAATTGCAAAATGATCAGCCAAGTCCTGTCTAAAAAATACTCGTTCTCACCACCTGTTGATGCCCACACTGTAGGATGCACTGACTTAGATAATTCCCTAGCTCCTGCTTTTGCCTCCATGCCTTTGATCCACAGTGCCGCGGCCCAGGGAAAGAGAACACCAAAGGAGAGAGACGGGCTGCCTTAGAGTATTTGAAGAGCATCCAAGTGGAAGGAGGAGGGGAACATTCAATAAATGCCTACCATGTGCCAAGCGCCATGATGGATGGCTAAAATACATTATTTGGTCTAAACACCACAACAGACCAGGCAGTAGAGTTCTGGCCATCATCTTAAAGATTAAGTAAAGGTTTTAAATTGTCCGGTGACTTAAGTGGAGTCAAATCCAATATCTCTGTTCACTTGTCTAAACTGTGCACCCCATCAGAGAAAGATTTATTCTCGTGGCTTTAGAAGGCAGACCTAAGATGAACTGTTACATTAAGTGTATTTCAGTTCAACAGAACTGTCCTTGGAAGCAGACTGCTTGGGCAGCAGGAAGCTTCCTTTCCCCTGAGGGTGCAGAGACTGCGGCTGGAGACCACCTAGGCTGGAAGTCACAGAGAACTGTCTCTCCAGCTGGGAGGTGGGTAAGGGACCCACATGACCTCTGCATCCAACATTCCATGGCTCCGGTCTCCGTGGCTCCTTTTGCTAATACCCTCTTCCCCAAGAAGAAGCCGCTGACTTGTTTGAATGTCAGTGGGGTATTAAATACTACTTTGGGATGCCCCCAGTCTTTCTGCAGCTTTTAAGACGGGGGTTCACATGAAAGGCAGACAGGAGGCATCAAAACAATGATTTCCAGATGGCCGTGACTAGTCAAATTATTTGAAAAAACGTGTCACTGGACCACTGACAAGCTTCTGGAGACCAGAAAAATTCATTCCATAAGTCTATCCTCACCACCTTGGATAGGGATAAGACAGCCTCTCAGCTAAGAGGTATGTTGACATGTGATTTGAGTATCAGCAGAAGACTCCAAAATTATTCTTCTATTTTTGTCATAGATATTACCACTGACTTCAGGATAGCCCGTGGGTAATGTTTTACCAAATCCTTCAGCATCTTTATTTACTTTCCTTTTAAGCAAAGGACTTTGGCCAGAGAAGTCCCGGTAACACAGCAAGGGGAACGCACAAAGACAGATAAGACTCTTGTATTATTTCTGTTTCGTTGGGTGATCAAGTGCACCCTTTCAAAGCATACTCGCCCTTTCAAAAAAAAATGCAACCTAGTTCTTGAAAGCCTACCTTTTAAAAATATGTTCCAATGTGTACATATATTTTTGCGTGCATGTTTGCCTGTGTATCACATGCAAAGGCCAGAAGAGCAGGACATGTCCCCTGGAGCTGGAGTTACAGATAGCTGGGAGCCACCATGGGAGTGTTGGGAATCAAACCGGGCCCTTTGGAAGAGCAGCCAGTGCACATAACCGCGGAGCCATCTCTTCCATCCCTAACGCTGATGTTTTATGGGAGTTGTTTACACGCATGCATTAACATCCAAGCAGGCACCCGGGACAGGCACATGCCATGGGGGTAATTCGGTAAACCAGCACTCATTTGGAGTAAGTCTTCATTAACAATTACATAAATTACAGAATTCGTTAATAATTGCATAAATAAACAATACAGAGAGACCTGGAAGGCCACAATTTCACTCTCTGCTGCTCTGAAAAGCAAGCCACTTGAGATCCTCCCACCATCTCACTAAGGGCTCTGATGAATGCAACAGAAATGGGCTCAGAATTCTCTGGAAAAGCATACTCAGCTTTTCCTCTGCTTCTCTTGGCTCTGAGGCGAAGCGGGAGCTTTCAGAAGGCATCTTTCTAGAGAGTCCAGGATATGGTCTTTCTTCTCTTCTCAGAGTCTCTGGGCATCCCCCATAACATCTCTTCTTTAGAGATGCGAACTATTGGCCTCCAACATCACGCTGGAGGAAACTTGGGAAAACAGACTTAATGTCATCCACCAAATATCTGTCACACAACAACAAAACTATGATCAAATTAACAGTTTTCAAGTACAGATTAATATCATTCTAGAACACTATGCAATTTCAGGTTCAGAACATAGAGATGCCCCAAGCTCCAGGGTGATCAGTCAGACTCCATTTGGATAAATGTGAATTCATTTTTCTTTAACTCAAAGTAACCACCACAAACTCCTCCCCAACATACACACACATGCACACACGCACATGCACATACACACACACACACCTTGTTTCTTTTTGTTTTTTTTTTTTTTAATAAAAATAAAGTCGTTCTCTTGGCCTGCCAAAAACACCACACCCCAAACATGAGCACACTTGAATTAAGGACCCATTCCCCTCTGAATTCCTCCTTAGACTCGCATGACAATCAGAATGCTCGCTCCACATGTAATAGTCTTAAAGGATTTGTACATACTAGGTGCTATGTACAAAGTCAAGATGCAAAGAAGATTTCAAATTGTAACCATGTGAGAGAAGTGTTTGAGTGAGATGTGCCCCCACAGGCTCAAGTTTTAGAACTCTTGGTCCAGCTGGTTCTTGTTGAGAAGTTTGCTGGAGTCTTGCTGGAGGAAGGACATCAACTTGGATGCTGTGGAGCCTCACCCCACTTCTTATTTTCTCTCTCTGCTTCCTGGGTGGATAAAATGAGACAAGTGTACTTCTAGACCGTCAGGCCAGTCTCAGGCTCCTGCCTGAATTTCTTGCCATCAGGGCGGACTGATTGCCCTTAGAACTCTAAATCAAAATAAGCCTTCTTTCTTCCCTAGGCTGCTTTTCATCCGGGTGTCTATCAGCAGCAGGAACACAACCAATACTGGAAGCAGTGGTCATAAACTGCAGTTCTGCTTGGCTTTTGTCTCTCTTTTCAAGGAAATGTGGACTTTACTCTTGAGCAAGACCCAGTTAGCCAATTGCAGGTGCTACGGACCACTGTTGCAAGAGGCACGAAGCATTCCTGGGCTTTAACGGGTTCTGAGCACGGGTCCAAGCAGATTTCTTGTTCTTTACAATGCTCATACTGGTGAATGAGGAGGAGAAGAAAGGAAACAAATGTCTGAGGAAGACAAAGGGGACGTGAAACACTGTACACTGTCATGCAAATCTGTCAGCCAGCCAGCAAAGTTAACAGAACAGTAATTCTCATCAGACTGACTGATAAAAGTCATTTCCCTCTTCCCAGCTTCCAATTGAGAGAATCCTCAGTCCTACTGAATCTCGGGATTCATCTGTCTCCAAACCCCATCCACTTTGACTACCATGCCCTGACTCTCCAATTCTTTGCACTGACTCATATGCTGGTCCTTTGGTCTCCATCAAAGCCTTGGTGGGTGAGGGTGGAGCCAGCCTGTGAGGTAGGAAGCAGCTGAAGCTAGTTATCACACTGCCCAGAAAGTCACGCCCACTTGCTGGTTAGGAATTAGTTTCCCAATTAGTACCCTGTCGCTGAAAACTGACTTAAGGTAACAAGACATCTGTCTTGACAGTTCTGGGGATGTTGCATCCCAAACTTCAAGATCTACAAGGCTGCTTTCTTCAGAGGTTCAGAGGGAGAAGTTGCTGGAAGCCTTGCTCCTTGTGTCTGAGAGTTAATCGAAAGTCGTGGCATCCCTTGGCATTCCAGGCTCTGTTTCCACCCTGTCTTCTCTGCATCTCTCTCCTTTTTAATAAGGATGGCTGCTGCTGAATTAGGACAATCTAGAATGATCTCATTTTAAGACCCTACATCTACAAAGATTCATTTTCCAAGTAAAATCACATCTAGGGTTACTGACTGTAAGGACCAGCATGCATCTTTTGGAGGGCCACCTCTCACCGATACACTGTGTAGACGAAGAAAAGACTTTTTAACTGTTCCATCCATGTGAGATGTGTTTTTCTCTTTAGCAAAAGGTGCCTGTGGGCTAATAGAGACCCTGTCTCCTTGCTGCGTTCCCGGACTCCTACCCTCCATCATTTTAGGCATTTTGACTTGTTCCTTCTGTTCATGCCTTTGCCCAGGGATGCGTCTGACAGCCCTTGCAGGACAGAGACTCTGCTTGACTAGAGGTAGAAATGGATGACATTGATGGAAAAACAGGCCTCGGCTACAAGCAGTAGCTCTGGTGATTAAGCATATGATCGAGTCACCCAGTGGGCTCAAAGGTCAAAGCAGCAATGTGGCACTCTTGTGACCATCACACGGGAGGCAGTATGAAACTCTAAGGGGTAAAGCATGTGTGAGCACTGGGCTGGGCCTCACAGAGGACTTGACAAGATCCTCACGGAGAATTGCACTCAGTGTTAAAAATTAGGAACGGAAATTAGAACACCAAAACAAATGTAACACTCTGGGATGGAATATTTCCTCCCCGGGTCAGGTTCTCTTTGACTCACGGTAATCCTGTTGAATGAAGAAGAGGATTACAAGGCACAAGCCAGACAAGGCCTCTCAACTCAACCCCTCCACAGGCTCAAGTACCCATTATGGGGAACCTTGTTACCCCTAATCTGCCATGCATAGTTTCCCTTGCCTTCTAGACCTACCTTTGGCAAGTCCAGCGCAATCCCCTGCCTTCTCCTGCTTCTCCTCCTCGCTTCATCTTCCATCACACCATTCCTGACTTCGTCCTAAGCATGGGCTTTGAATAACGCACGCTGGCAATCAGAGGGGCAAAGAAGACTTTTGGAAGACTTCCAGTACCACCGAAGTGGGAAACAGGCAGAACCTTCGGTGACTTTATTTTTGGCCCTCCCCCCATCAGTTAAAGAGCATAAGAATAGATGTTCAGAGGCTTTCTAAGAATGTTCATGTGCGCCAAGGCCGGGCTGGACTGGCTTCCGAAAGCAAACCTAAATTCCATTCCGGGAACTGAATAGTCCCACATAGTCTTCAGCAGCTAAATAAAAAAAATCCCAGTGACGAATAATGAAGGCTAGAAGGCCCACATGTCTTTGCAGTGTTTATACTTAGTAAACATTTTCCACTCTGAGATGAGTTTCCTGCCAAGAATATCACATTCCAATACATTTTGCCATATGATGTTTGATGCTTGTTTGATTGTTCCCCCAATCATCGTGGCCATAGAATGTGGAGTTTATGATGGAAACATGAGGAATGAATTCAATATTTTGTCTTCAGTCTGTCTCCAGATTAAGTATATTTATTGAAGGCCTACTGTCTGTAGTAAATTCAGTCAGACTAACAGAAAACAGACCATAACCTTATGGCATGGGATGGAGGTTTTTTTTTTGAATGGGGAAGAGACACAGGCAGAGAGGAGAGCAGCATTAGACATCAGCAGATAGTGCCTTCCAAAGTCTGATCACCAAGACAACAGGAAGAGGCTGGAGGCTCTTGTACAGGGAAACTAGTGATGCTTCTATGAAGAAGCCTGCAGCAAAACTCACAACAATTTAGAGGAGGAAGAGAAGGTTGTCAGGAGAGGGTGGGGCTTTTCTTTCTGCAACTAATGGACAATTAGATGGGATAACAAAGGAGATGGAGATGAGGCATGGAAATCCAAGCAGAAGGACATAAGTCTTGCTTTGGGCTTGAGTCTTCATTTCCATGAAGCTATTTCCTCAGCATCTAAGTTCCTAAGAAATTCCAAAGGCTAAATGAGATCGTGGATGACATAAAGCAATCACTGAGCAGATGGCTTTCAGTATCAAAGGAGCTGAAGACTCCCTGGAATGCAGGTCACTGGGATGCAGGTCACCCCGATGTACCAACGGCATCAAACAGGATTCCTCATCGCAAACAGAGAAACATACAAAAGAAAGGGGATTGAGAGGAAGGCTATTAGTTGGCTCGCACAATCACCAGGAAAGTTGAAGAACCACATTGGGAAGACAGACAGGGGCTGCTAGGAGCCTAAGCAGCCTTTGACCACAATCCAAAGCATACTCAGAGTGAGATCTACTGTTGGGCACAGTGGGCCAGGCCTTGTGTCAATGTCCATTGTCTGACTACAGACACGGATGCTGTCCCTGAAAAACACCGCCCAGGGCCACTGCTCACCTACCATTAGAATGTAGTCCACACATGTCTTTCTCCATAGCACTTGACTCTATGTCTGGGGTAGGGTGTCCAAGCCCGGACTGAGATCAGCATCTCCAACTGAATTGTAAGCGAATACCCAGCACTTTCAGTTTTCCAAGTGAAAAGCTCTCTGGGTAGTTTATGCTATAACAAGATACCCAAATCTGAGTAGTTTATAAGTAACAGAAATCTCATAGATCTGAAGGGTGACGTTCAATATCAGAGCTCTGGTACTTTGTGGATGGCAAAGGCCATGTTTTCTGTTTTAGCTTTGTTTTTCGAGATGGGTTATTATGTAGCCCAGGCTTGCTTTGAACTTGATGTATAGTAAAGATTGGCCATGGGTTGCGGGATATTTGATCACACTGTGTTAAGATGTCTCTGTTTTACCTTCCTTGCCTAAGGCATCTTCTGATTGGCTTAATAAATAGATGAATGGCCAATAGCTAGGCAGGAGAGAAGAGGCGGGACTTCTGAGGAGAGAGAGAGGAACTCAGGAGAAGAATCTGAGAGGTGGAGGACTCACCAGCTAGATGTGGAGGAAGTCAGACAAAAGGTACTGAGAAGTTGCAAGTCATATGGCAGAATTAATATAAATATGGAGATTAATATAAATATGTCATTTACATTTTAAGAACTAGTTGGGAACAAGCCTAAGGTAAGGCCAAGCTTATAATTAATAAGTCTCCATTCAGGAACTGGCAGTCCAAAGAAAGTTTGACCACAGCCATGAACTCCTGATTCTCCTGCCTCCATGTCTCAAGCGCTGGGATTACAGCCATGCAACAGCAAGTGTGGTAAGGCTTCTCGCTATACCCTTACATGGCAGACAGGACAAAAGAAGCCAAAGTATTACCTCGGCCTCCCACAGCAGCCCTAATCTTAATAATTTAACTACTCTCCACCTTTTTAGCGCAATAGCATTGACAGGCCACAGGGATCCACAAATTCATGTTTAGCTCATAGCAGAGGTCAATGCTGTATCCTACCAGACTGATGAATGGGGAATTTTTCCCAGTTTGGAAATGGATTGAAAGATCAGTCAGAAACATGACAAAACCCTAATTATATTAGTGACTGGTAAGGGAGGCCATGTGTTGAGAAAATGGGGAAATTTGGCTATTCAAAGCTGGACACCATGGTGGACACCTGAAAGACAGCCTGGAGAAGCTGAGGCATTATCACCATCATCACCACCACCATCATCATCACCACCACCACCATCATCACCATCATCATCACCATCATCATCACCATCATCACCACCACCACCACCATCATCATCACCATCATCACCACCATCATCACCACCATCATCACCACCATCATCACCACCACCACCACCACCATCATCACCACCACCACCACCACCATCATCATCATCACCACCATCATCACCACCATCATCATCACCATCATCACCACCACCACCACCACCATCACTCTCATGGAATCAAGTCACAAAATCCAAAGTGTAAAATGGTTTTGGTTTTGCTTAGAAATTGAAATGAAGTCTTTTTTTTAAAAAAAAAAAATCTAATTTCATCTTGGACAGACCTGGGGACATTTTCTAGAACATTAACTTCCAAGCCTTTCAAGCATCTCTATCATAAGTGTGAGTGAGTTAAATCTTTCCTTACAGACCCACCACCAGCCCTTTGCCCAGGTTTGCCCTCCTGATGGAAAGACAGGGGGTGGGGTGGTTTATTCCTTTCCTCTGGAAGTGGGACTCTGGGCCAAGCAGGAAGACTGGGGATTTAGGATGATTCTGTCACTATTCTTATAGACAAATTCATTTGGACCAGTTGCATTATGCAGTGGACACTACTGTCATCTTCATTTGAAAGCCAGAGGGACTGAGAGCTTAAATAATTCAACTGAAGGCAGGCAAAGGGCAGGCTCAAACTTAAGTAAGGAGGTTTTCCTTTAAAAAACTAATCTGTGCTCTTCACTGGCATACTGTATTCAGAAACAGACAAATATCACCTTGCTTAACTAGGCAGCTCTCCCACGGAGAGGTATTTGGCTTCCATTGTTGGTTCCTTTTAGAATGCATGACACATAGCAATATTCTGTCCCACTCAGCATCCTCTGAAAGCCCTCAGCGTGAGTCATTGCAGCAGCAAAGAGAAAACTGTTAGAAACAGAAGCATGGATGGTGGCTCGGCAAGATGTAGATGACACCGTGAGGCGCCTGGAAGGACAGCATGGTGAAAAGTTGGCACCTGAGCGAAAGTCCGCCTGAAAGTCAACCCAGGTGCTGGGAATGTGGGGGATGGTCGAACCTGGCATAGAAGTAATGGTATCCAAGATGGTAGGTTTGCGGGTAGAAATAGAAAGCAGTACGTGGGAGCTAAGATCAGCTGAAAGGGAATACATTGGGGAGCCTCATATTCTCAGTAGATGGCGAAGGAGATTGTCCACTCATCTGGTGGCAAACCCAGTCACATACAACAGTCCCAGGGCTAAGCACTTTCCAGAGACATGACCTCACTAGGTTCCCAGAAACCTTAAAGATTCAGCTCTACACATTGGCACTGTAATCCTCCAGACGTGGTTGGGAAACTGGGCCCAGGTCCTGCAGCTGCCTAGTGTCAAGCAAGGTCTGATACAGACACCCTTGCTCTCACACAGCTAACCCTCCTGGCTCTCAACAGGTGGGACTGGGTGCAGGGGAACAGGAGTGGCTTAAAGCGGGCCCCTGGAGACCAGCCAAGCAGGAATGGAGACAAAGCCTGTCACGTGAGAGCTGAGTCCAGGCGAAAGGAAGCTCTTGGGACTCTGGGTCTTTGTGGGTGTATGTTGTTCTTTTCTCCTCTCAGGACAGACGGACAGGAAGGGAAAAGCTCAACAGTGACCCAGCTGGAGCTGAAGAGTGCCCCAGGTGTGGAATGAGATTATCTTTCCACATTTAACAAGTCCTGTGTCAATAGTGTAAACTTTTGTAAGAGGGAGTTCACACGTCAGACATAAGGAGGTGGCTCAGAAGCAGGGGCTCAGCTAGCTGTGGTTTCGGATGCACTATAATGACCGAGAGAATTGGAAAGAAGCACCATCATGGATGAAAACCTGCTGTATTCAAGCACCAGACCCCTGTCCTGCCAGATAAGCCTCTGCTTCAGGCTCTTTCCAGGAAGAGCTCTTCCTCCTTTCAGCCCCTGGACACAGGTACCTTCTACCCTAAGCTCCATCCCAAGTCAAGAAGTCATCATCTTCTTAGAGAAAGGTCCCTGTCCCACTGTCCCCAAGCTGAAAGGCTGCAGCCTGAGACACACATGCCTGGCCAAGGTACTTTCTGGAAGAGACCAATGTGAATCAGAGACAAGTGAGCTCTTCCCCAGTGTTCTCGGTGGCCTAGGGCCTCTGGACTTTTCTATGACACTCAGGAGAGTAGACTTGACAACCAAGTTAACAAGACTGAATCCTACACCCCCAGACAGACATAAAGAGACCCATAGAAATTCTTCTGGAATTATAAGAAATTATCTTATATCCAAGGATGATATAACTAACTATCTTCTGTAGATTAATTGAAGTATTTTCAATTTATCACTCAGGAGACTATTTTTTCTTATTTTAGTAATTGCTATGAATGATCTCTGCCACCATCAACCTGAATCATTTACAAATATTAAATTTATAGATTTAAGAATATATATATATATATATATATATAGAGAGAGAGAGAGAGAAGAGAGTCCTTCCCACTGACACCACTCCTCTTTCTTTATTGTTATTTCTGATATGAATAAATAATCACAGTTATTCCCAGTGATTCTAAATTAGTCCCTAGAATGGACAATTTGTCCATTTCTTAGTTTTTGGCATAGAACAAAAGATGTTATTTTGCCTAAAATTTTGTCATTAGTCAACATCATTTTGAAGCACTTTAAGATACAATGAATGAAAACATCATAAAAGCATATTTCCTGAAATAGACAATAAGCATGCAAGACTTAGTAAGACCCACTCTCTGATCCTACACATTGAAAGCAAACAAGAACCATCTTCTCGAGTCACAAAACAGAAACAGATTAAACCAAAACTGTTTACACCAAATAAAAAAATAAATTATCCAACGCTGAATGCATTTTCTTGGGAGTGTTGACCCGAATGCTCACGACTTCACAAAGAGAACTGTAAGTTATGTTTCATATACATTTTAACTCCTAAATTTAACCAGATGGGAAACACTTTAACAAGATGATTTAAAAAAAAAAAAAAAAAACCTCCATTACATTGAAGGATTTATTTTCTAACCGTAAAAATACTACAGATTGCTTTATTATTGCCAAATATCATTTTTATAACCCAACCTTACATTATCTCTTAAAATTTAATACCTAGTTCAAAATCTTCTTTTGAACATTCCCCCATCTATAAAAAGTTGCATTTAGGGCCAGTTTCCAGGTGTGCCACATGCTTGGTACCATTTTCTTTTCCTGTCACGATTCCAGCCATACTATTGACTTCATGCATTTTTGCCAGCTATATTTATGTTTTGATTTTTTTTTTAATAAAGACCATTTTATTTACTATTAAATGCAAAGTCTGGAAACATAAGATGGGGAGTGAGGAAAAATAAAACCAAGAAATGATACATCTGTTTTCCTGGATTGAAGAGTAAGCCAACTCAAAGACCCCCAGACAAAACAAAGCAAATAGACACAGGGAAGGCCGCCAAGGCTTTCTAGAGCAAACATCGGGAAACAGCCTGGATTCCCAGTGGGGTCCTGGAGAGGTAAGAGTAAGATGGAGTTAGGTCCTGGAGGACTTTTGAGACGTGGAGCATCTAAATTCAGAAAGGCATTGGGAATCTTTCAGGACTTCGGCAAAAAGTCATTTAAAGCCTTTTGCACTTAAATCTGAAGTAAAGAGGAAGTGTGGTGTTATTTTGATCTCGTTCTTATCACTTGCTATGATATTTTAATATGCTATCAAAATAACGTCTGCTCACAGTTGAGACATCAAGATACAGGGCCCTGAAAAACAAAAAGAAAAAATCCTTCTTCTCCCATCATGGGTAAGGAACCATTCCTAGGATCTCTGGCCCTCCCTCCCGACCATGGGACATCTCTGACCATTAACTATCACTGTGCTTTCATTCCATCTTCATGGAATAATATGTCTCAAATGGTTTCCCGTAAGCACACTGCTGGAAAATATGGATATTCATGATAGAATAATGTTCCATCATATAATTCTGTTTAACCATCCAATTTTGTAGTCAATAATTTGACAATTTTTCATGACTATAAATAATGCTACAATAAACAATTTTACCCAAAAGTTCTTTTATTGAAACCTCTGATTGATGTCTCAAGAGGAAACTCTGAAAGTGGAATTTCACGGTCAATCAGCAATGACTATGTTCAGTTTTTGATTTGCGCTGTCTAACTGTGCACTGGCTGGTACCAGGGAGAGGCACCAATGTGCATTAGTAGCCATTGTGCTAGCTTCTCGGTCACATGCCACCATGATGACATTCTACAATCCCAGCATTTTGTCACTTTAATGAGTAAAGATGGCCTGTTTTTGCTGACTTAATGCAGCCATTTCTGGTGAATTGTCAGTCTTTTGTTCATTCTTCTCTTAAGCTGTCCGCTATTAGTTCTGAACAGTGACCCACCTTTTAATATTCTACATGCCACAGCCAAAGTGTCCCCTTTCATGCATGTGTATTATACTTGTATACTTATATGTATAAGTGAGTGTACATGTACATGTGTGCCCATGAGCATGCCAAGTGCACATGTTGAGGTCAGAGAACAAATTGCAGGAGTTGGTTCTCTCCTTCCACAGATGGGCCCTGGGGACCGAACTGAGACGGCCAGGCTCAGCAGCAAGCACCTTTACCCACAGAGCCGTCTCAATGGCCTCGTCTTATCTTTTAAGACAGGGTCTTTTCCTGAAGCTGCTACTCACCAATTGGCTGGACTGGCTGACCAGCAAGCTCTAGGGTGCTTCCTGTCTCTACTCTCTGTGCTAGGGTTATAGACTGAAATAGCTTCACAAAGTCTTTTTATGCAGTCACGACCCCTTTTCTGTGATGCGGAAACTATTTGTAGTCTCAGGTCTCAGTACTGTATGCTGACATAATTTTCCACACGGTGTGGATGGTGTGTGTGTGTGTGTGTGTGTGTGTGTGTGTAGCCCTAAGGTTGACCCTGGGTATCTTTCTCCATCATTCCTCCACCTTACTGTTTGAGACAGCGTTTCCCACTAAATCTACAGTTCATCCAACTATTACTGGCTAGCAAGCAAGTCCCAGGAATCCTCCTGTCTTAACTTCCCTTGTTATTGTGTTCTGCTTTTTACATAGGTTCTGGAAATCCAAAGTCGGGTCTTCATGGTTACACAGCAAACACTTTGTCATCTGAGCCATCTGCCCAGCTCACAACATGCTATCGTATATTAATATTTTAATGCAATGTACAATTCACCACAGGTCTGTACGTATAATTTCGGAGCAGAGGCCAATGCTAACTAACAATGGTACAATGTCTATGTAGTGGCAGATAGTGATAAGGCAGGAAATCAATCACCATTGATGTATTTTTTTAACTTATTTGCTTTTATTTAATGAGCTTTGGTGTTTGGGCTGAAGGTATGTCTGTGTGAGGGTATTGGATCCTCTGAAACTAGAGTTACAGATAGGTGTGAGCTGCCGTGTGGGTGCTGGGAATTGAACTCGGGTCCTCTGGAAGAGCAGACAGTGCTCTTAAGCACTGAGCCATCTCTCTAGCCCAGCCACTGATGTATTAAAATAAATGATAATTGAATAAAGTTCAGAAAAATCTCACTCATTTGAGTGATTTGGCATTTGGGGATCATTTAAGAAGGCCCCACTGGAAGTTTCCATCATGATCACTATTTCACAAATACTTAGTAAGGAAATATTTAGTAAGCAAATTTACAAAGAGAATCCGTAGACTCTAAACAGTTAAAAACAACTTTGTACACTTCAAGAACTTTAAAAAAAAAAAAAAAAAAGCAAGGATCCCCTTTAAGAGTACTGACAGCTAACTTACAAAGACCTAACCTGTTCTATAAGGGAAACAAAAACGTTCATGAGAAGTAATATTCTCCAGGCCCAAAGTCATTTAATAGCACTAATAATTGTTTTGGCCTTAATGAAGTTAAAATAATGTAACTTAGCAGGTAATCTATTCACACAGTAGAATAAACGATAGATAAAAAAAAAAAAAGACCAGACCGCTGTAACCTGTGTCTCCTCCCTCCTGTCTTGTGGGTCCAGATCAGGTCTCACGGCATCATGTGGGTGCTATTAACATCTGGACTGCACTTACAGAGATGCTGAGCACATCCAATCACGTCTGTAAAAACCTTCATCAGGTGAGCACAGAGGACCTTGCCCTCATTGATGAGCCCTAGGGAAACCAGGAATGTTCAAATGGTTGTCTTTTCAAAGGGAAGAAATATATAACCTGTTTCCCTAGAAGGTTAGGAATGGAGGTGGCTAAGCAGCCTAGGTGACCCCTGCGCCATCTGTAGCACCAGGCCTTACCTGGCTCCCTCAAGTTCCCATAAACAAGACTGGAGGTTGCTACTTGTCTATATGTTCTCTGGGCTATCTTTATGACCAGGGGCTTCCCCAGACTCCCACAAACAGGACCAGAGGTAGCTGACAGCCTAGGTGACCTCTGTACTATCTGTAGGACCGAAACCACACAGTTCCTCCTCTAGTAGCCCACCTACAGAATCCACCTTCATGGAAGAAGTGGCATTTACTTTGAGAAGAGTTTCAAGATAACCATGCCTCCTTGTGTACATGGGATTGTATTACACCAGGAAACTTTTTTCCAAACTGTACTGTACTTACATATGCTAAAAATAACCATCCAGGGTCGGACTCCAAGTTTGAACCAGCGCCATCTACTGAATCGTGTTGAGCCTGATCGCCTTCTTTCCTCAATGCATCATGACTCTGCTGGCCATGGAGTTTGCAGAGACACTCCCAGCCTCCACCCCCGACATGCGCACACACTTATCCCTCACAAACCAATCTGTGACTTCCTCTTTCCACTGTAGTTTTGATATTTTCTAACAAGACATGGAACACTCTCCCCTCTGTCTTCTTCACGACTGCACACCACTCCATTGTGTGGAATATTGGAATGAACCACTTCCTATTACTGTATCTTCTAGAAGCCAAACCCAGCAGAGAGACTCTTATGGAAGTGATTTATTGAGAAAAGCTTTTAAGAGAACAAAAACTTCTGCCTGATCTCACGTGGGGCTCTGGAGCACACAAGCGCTGCCATACCCAATCTTACACGGGTGATGGGCTTCCAGCTCAGGTCCTGAGGCTTGTACATCAAGTGCTTTTCCCACTGAGCCAACTCCACAGACCTTAAAATATTCTTACAGTAATAGATATTTGCTTTAATGCCATTTATATTTTATGTCATATTTCCTAAGTCTCTAACACAGCAAAACTTCATGGATGGTTTCCTTTGTCTTGACTTTCAAAGTTTTATTTTTTTTTACACCCAAATCTTTAATTCAAATAAAATTCAGTCTGTATAAATAACAAATTAGGAAAATCTCAGTCACTCCTAGAGCAGTGAGGCAGAACTATTGCCTTTTCTCCCTCCTGCCTAGAGAGCTCTTATGGAAAGTTGCAACAATTCCCTGAAGAAAGGCTTAAGACGACATGAGTCAGGAGCCAAAGAGATCAACCAGCCAGACTGCCTACCGCGCCTGCACCCTGCACATCAGAACTGAAACCTAAAAGAGCATCAGCTTCAAGGCCATGGGGACTGAAAATGTGCCGTGGGCGAGAACAAAGATACAAGGACCAAAGCAGTCCCCGAAACCAAGCAAGGGGGTTTTGAGGAAGACTGCAATATGTAAAATGCTGGAAATGGAGAAAGCAACATTACTGAGGATGAGTTCCCACAAAGGAAGCTGAAGAAGTATGAGAGCAGATAGATGGAGACACCCAAGGAGACGGAAGAGAAAGGAAAGAAGCAGTAACAACAGGAGAAAAAAAGATGGTGAGAAAGGTCAGAAAGAAGAAAAACGTCAATATAGAGAAAGAAGAAAACAAAATAGAGGGCAAAGATAAAGCAAGGAAGGAGAAGATGGGAAAAAAGAAAAAGTTAAAGAGAAAAGAGGTGAAGACGGCAGAAAAGAGGATAGATATGGAAAGAGGAAGAAAACAAAGAAGAGAAAGATGAAGCAGAGAAAGAAGAGGAAAATGGAAAAGGCAAACAAGGAAAATAGCGAAGATGGAAAGGAGAAAGATGATTTTAAAAAAACTAAAAGGAGGGAGCTGGAGATACGGCTCAGCTGTCAAGAGCACTGACTTCCCTTCCAATGGCCCCACGTTCAATTCCCAGCACCCTCATGGCAGCTTACAACTGTCTGTAAGTGTAGTCCCAAGGATCTGATGGCTTCTTTGGGGGCAGATGAACATGCAGACAAAGCACTCACATCTATAAAAGATGTAAATAATAAATCTTTAAAGTGGAAGGAAAAGGAGGTGGTGGCTGGGGGAAATGAGAAGGACGGAAACAAGGAGGGACCTGGAGAAGAAACTGAAAACAAAGGTTTCAAACAAGATGGGGAAAAAGAGATGCCTCTGAACATTGCTCAAAACCACCCTATGTGACTTCACAACTTGGCAACATGTACCTTCCTGTTGTAATGTTATTAGAGACAAATATCTTTATCAGATATCTTATAAACAGTGCCTGTCTTTAGACTAGTCAATCTCAGAACAACATCATATGCATTGTTAGACACAAAATACATGAAATGACGCTTTATACATTTTATGATTATAATAGTGTAACATAAAATGTATACTTGCAAGTTTGTCTGGCATTTCACTGTGTGTAAGTTATTTGATAATTTTTTGGGTTTTAGTTTTATTTCTTATGTATGGTAATTTTGCAAAGTAGAAGGATTCCAAAAGACAGAGTTAGGTACAATGTTGCTGTCGTTCTCTAGATTGCTCACAAAGGGCAGCTGTTCCCATGCCATGCTGAGCTAGGATTGTCGGTACCAAATATCACAACTGTGTTAGCAGCTTGGAAAAATACAAACTTTTATTTTTTTTAAGACAGGATTTCTCTGTGTAACCTTGGCTCTCCTGCAACCAGGATGGCCTCCAACTCAGAGATTCGTCTGCCTCTGCCTCCCAAGTGCTGGAATTAAAGGTGTGTGCCACCATATCCTGGCTTCAATTTCATTTTCAAAGACATTTGAGTTTTTTCCAGGAGGCAGTTTTGGTCATGTTTTATTGCATGTATAACAAAATGGCTCCACAAAGATTTTTTTATTAAAGAACAAATTATGGATCAAAGTTTTCAAACTATTTTTTTTCCAGATGGCATTCTACTGTCCCTAATACTCTGCGCTCATTATATTGGTACTTGTTCATGATGTGAAATTGAGCCCACCTGACTGGAACAATTTCTGCAAGTATTGGGGCATAATTCTAGGACGTCTTCCTTTGTAGTGACCTGTCCATCTAACTTGGCCTTGGTGCTAGGCACTTTCCAGTCCAGGTCTAGGTTTTAATGTTAGCTGGACAACAACCACTGATCGGCGTTCCTCCTACGACTCTTCTTCTCTCCTGCCCTGGAAGACATAGCTTGATTCAGACAACTGAGAACCCTTATTTCTTTTAGGCATTGCTTTCCACTTACAGATTAGCTTAGGGAAAGCAAACACTTGATAATATCGAGAATCCTCCCCAACAGCAGACATCTGTTCAGCTTAACTTTTGCATTTCCCAACAGAGTTACGTCTTAAACATTTTTTGTTACATTTGTTACTAGATATTCAATCTTTAATGTCACCGTTATAATGTGATTCATTATCATTTAAAGCTCATTTTCAATCTCTCCTAATTCTAGGAGTAAATTTCTAGAAATAACCTAGATTGTCATTTTTTTAATCCAAATTTTAAGAGCAGTCGTGATAATGCCTCGCATGAATATATAGTTTAGAAAGCAATTGTGTATGGTATAGAAAAATGAGATGCTGACACCTTCTCAGTCAGACACGCACATGGCAGGACTCGTCATGAGCCTCATCCCAAGCAGGAGGAAGTTCTGAAGGGTTGCTCTGGGCGTGTGGTCCAGGCCATCCCTGACTCCCAGCTCAAGTGCACAGATGCACTTGGTGTTTTAAGCAAAGGCACGTGAACTTGTTTGTTGAATCAGAACTATAAACCCACAGGTTGGAAACCCTAGATCCCATACAAAATAAACATAGGCAGAGCCAAGCCAAAGCACATAATATCAAATTTCTAAAAGCCAGTAATAAAGAGGAAGATCTTAAAATAACCTATTAAAAGGGGACATTGTGTAGCAAGGATCAGATGACTGGTATTTTGTTATAAACAACAAAAAAGTATCTTTCAGTCTTTAAAGTACAAAAGAGCATCCTAGAATTTTTAAATGTAGAAGGCATCTTTCAAAAATGAAGATAAAATAATTATTTTTTTCTTATAAGTCAAAGGTAAGAGAATACATTGCTATCAGATTTGTATAGCTATAAACACTAAAGGGAGTTCTTTGGGTAGAAATAAAACATATTTGATGAAAATTTAGATTACACAGAAGAAGGAAGGATAGTAAGAATGGTAAACATAAGAATAGATACAAAACAAATGCATCTTTTTTAAAAGATAATTTTAAATATAATTGACTGCTTAGCCAAAAAAAATCACAAAGCACTATGGGGTTTGTAGTCTACATAAGATGAATAGCAATAACAACTCAGAGGCAAGGAGGTAGAAGAGGCATATGTATATAAGTTGTCACATTAAGTTTAGAGTGACTTAATATTATTTGAAGAATGCATATTCCTAGTTGCAGGCAAATGGAATGGGTTTTGAAATGTACACTACAAATGATGCATTAGCAACCACAAAAATAAAAGCAAAATGTGTAGCGAACAAACACAGAGGACGGGATCATTAAAAGTCAGACAATGTAAAAAAGAAGAAGAAAATAGAAAACAGATTTCAAACAGAAACAAAGAAATAGATTTACACCAAGCCAAACTGATAATCACAACAAACCCTAACCGTTTAATATCATATTGAAAAGATGGGATGCTCTGTTGAACCTCAAAAAGTCAGAATTACGAAACCACTCCGTGTTGTGA
Source organism: Alexandromys fortis (assembly GCF_014885135.2). Taxonomy (NCBI): domain Eukaryota; kingdom Metazoa; phylum Chordata; class Mammalia; order Rodentia; family Cricetidae; genus Alexandromys; species Alexandromys fortis. Next base: position 15,023,497 of record NW_026067897.1, read on the forward strand.
TTTCATACACACAAAAATAATACTATAAATATAAAGACATAGAGGCCAAAGAAAGGACACAAGTTTGTGAGGAGGACATTATGGAGGGTCCGGGGAGAGTTAGAGGGGAGTTGGGGTAAAGACTGAAATATAGTGTGTGTCTGTGTGTGTGAAATTCTCAAAAATAAATTTAAATATTACATTAGAAAAACTACAGAGACATTAAAAGTGAAATAATACAAAATTTTGTCAGCTGAAAACACTACAGGAGGCTGAATTAGGTTATCACTCAGGATCCAAGAGCCACAGAGTTCGTAAACAAAGTTTAAAAATTCAAGTTGAAGCCAGGTATGGTGGCTCACGCCTTTAATCCCAGGACTTCGGAGGCAGAGGCAGGCAGATTTCTGTGAGTTCGAGACCAGCCTGGTCTACAGAGTGAGTTCCAGAACAGCCAGTACGGTTACACAGAGAACCCCTGTCTCAAAAAAAAAAAAAAAAAAAAAAAACCAAAACACCCAAACAACGAAAACTTCAAAGTGAGATGAAAATCACAAGAGATGAGGAGAGAGTTTCTGCTTCCTACCCAACCAGACAGTGATTCAAGCCCGCTCCCCCTGGCTCCACTCTCGCACGGACAGATTAGGGTTAGCTGCAGAACCTGCAGGTAATCTGCAGAACACAGAAGTGCTGTAAGGATGTTTACATGTGTGTATAAATCAGATGTGCAGCGCTCACTCACCTGAGACTGGCGTGCTTGGGAAAATTTGCATCCCGTATATTGTTGTGTGTATGCTTTGATCCCTGCCAATTCAAGTCAGTTGCAATTTTCCCATCATCCCTTCAACTTCCCCCTCTCTGCTTCTTCAGGATTCACCAGGTCTCTCCTGGAGGCCCTTAAAACCATCTTCATAGCCTTTGTTCTGAGGTGTGCGCATTCATTCTGCATGATGAGAACGGGCGAGTGTGTATATGCACAGAAGGATATATTTGCTACCTCAGGACATGTCACAATATAAAACTGGGGTCTTGCTCCATTTCAAAATGGTACAGAATGTGACCATTACTCAAAAGCCATTCCTGTGAGTGCAGTGTGCAGACTCTGGAAGACAGCTCTTAAGATCTGCATCTTCATAAACTATGCATGCTTGCTTCTTTGGAACACTTAATGACAGGCACCCATATATCTTAGGTTAGCCTATTTTTAAAAAATACTTTTAGATTTACTTTATGTGTATAAATATTTTCCCTGCATGCACATATATGTACCATGTGAGTGTCTGTTTCCTATGGAGATCAGAAGAGGATTTGGGGGTCCCCTGGAACTGGAGTTCGGGGTAGTTGTGAGCCACCACATGGATTCTGGGAACTAAACCTGGAACCTCTGAAAGAGTAGTAAGCATTCAGAGTCTGAGCCATTACTCAGAGTCTGGCTTAGTTTTAATCTTTGATTCAGTTTAAAAGGAAAAAAAAAAAAAAACACAAGTGCATATGAGATTAATTACTGTCGGGCATTTGTTACAGATTATGAGCCTTATGTAGTATTAAACAACACCAAAAAAGAGAATAAAAAAAGTCACTTCCAAACTGTGAACTTTTGAAAGATATTTTGAGATTGAGAGGCACAAATCTGCAACAGTTCAGACAGGCCCTTGGAATACCCAAGAGGAGTTGCAACCAATTTTAGTCAGCATCCACTAGAGAAAAAGACATTTTATTCCAACCTCAGAATTATATGAAGATACATTTTAATATTTTCAAGATACTTTTGCCTGTACCTGCTCTCTTTTAAGATGCTTTACAATTGGAAATTTTGAAAGCACGCATTTCAAAGTGGTGAGACTTTTACATCTGTCACCCTGGTCATAATCCAAGGCAGGGTGAAACACCAGCAAGCAGCAGCAGGAGAGGAGGACAGCTTCCTGAGAGTGGGGGACAAAGTGGTTCTGATGACATGGAAATGACCTGGAGCACCCACACTATGAGCAGCTCCAGGCTGAAGCACCGGGCTGTCTGGGTTAAGACTCAGGGTTCTCGCTCCTGTTGATTATTGCACACAGAGGAGGCCTTATTTTCAACGCCAGCCTGGCCTTCTCTCAGCCCTCCTTGGTTCTTCCCTGGGGAGAGACTCAGCAGGGTTGTGACCTCGGGGACGGGAGTGGAAGTGAACCTGCACTAATGTTCTCAAAAGTGGAGAACCCCCAGAGAACACATGGCTTACTCAGCTCCTCCAGGGACAAGTTCAGCCTCCACAGGGGATTCATGAGGCTTGAGGCCTAAGGGGCAATGCCGTCCTGTGCTGGGATTTAAAAGTTCACATGAGTCTCACACTGAACTATGGATCCTAGCCTTTCGTATCTCTAAAAGTGGAATTTATTAATTCTTACGTCTTGTTTTCTTGATTTTTGAGAATGCTAGCAAACTGTTTACCATGCTCTCCTCAGGACCCTGGAATACTGTACTGTGTCCTCCTCAGGACCCTGGTGTACTATACTGTGTCCTCCTCAGGACCCTGGAATACTATACTGTGTCCTCCTCAGAACCCTGGTATACTATACTGTGTCCTCCTCAGGACCCTGGAATACTGGGCTGTGCCCTCCTTAGGACCGTGGTATACTGGGCTGTGTCCTCTTCAGGACCCTGGAATACTGGGCTGTGTCCTCCTCAGGACCCTGGAATACTGGGCTGTGCCCTCCTCAGGACCCTGGAATACTGGGCTGTGCCCTCCTCAGGACCCTGATACACTGTGCTGTGTCTTCCTTAGGACCCTGGTATACTGTGCTGTGCCCTCCTGAGAACTCTGGAATACTGTACCCTCAGCCAGTCTTTCTAGAAGGTTTTCCTGTCTTTCTGACCACATGGAATCTTGAGAAAGCACTGCAGTGAGCTCTGTGAGTTCTCCATCGTTAGTCCTCTCTCGTGAATGTGATTCTGCAGTGTCTGCACCCTCCCTCAGGGTGGGGGGACAGTAAGCCCTATGTTACTGATGGTAGATGTATGGAAAACTACAGTGTCTTAATCAGTGTTATACTGCTTACTATGAAGAGACACCATGAACACAGCAACTCTTATAACAGAAAGCATTTAACTGGGGCTGGCTTACAGTTTCAGAGGTTTAGTCCATTATCATGGTAGGGAGTGGGGCGGCATGCAGGCAGACAAGGTTTTAGTCAAGTAGCTGAGAGTTCTACATCTGAATCAGCGGGCAGCAGGAATAGAGAGACACTGGACCTGGCTTGGGCTCTTGAGACCTGGCGGTGACATACTTCCTCCAACAAGACCACACCTACTCCGACAAGACCACACCTTCTAATTCTTTCAAATTGTGCCACTCCTGGTGACCAAGCATTCAGATCTCTGAGCTATGAGGGTCATTCTCACGCAAACCACCACATCCAGGATTCTCAAAGATGATGTAGCCACTGGAGCCTCAAGTGCTCATAAGCAATTGTCACAGCCGGGTACACTTCATAAAAAACCGTAAGGGCTGTAACACAGTGTGTCTTTCCCTTCAATTTCAGCTTTCCCTTATCTTCTCTTTGGGACCTAATTTCTTGGCAGCTTAATAAATCAGATCATTATGGACTTTTTTTTAGAAGCAAGCATTTCTTTGCCTTTCACCTGTGCCATAAATATTTATTAGCCTTTACATTCCAGAATGTGTTTCCTGGATTTAGGATTAAAATTGCTGCCCCATTTTAAGGGAGTCAAAATTATATTACATCAAACAGGGGGTACAGTAGATCCCTCACGACTCCAAGGGAGTCATTCTGGGATCATGTTCCAGCCACATGGGTGTCTACTATAGTCTTTCTACGGATGTATCTAAGAAGCTCTTTCCAACTCTTTGAAGAACTATTTTGAAGGCCCTGAGCAATGTCTGTTTCTGATACTAACCTGGTAAGACCTTGGACCCTGAGCTGAATGAAATAAGGCTCTGCAGACCAGCCTAGGACCCCCACCTCATAGGTCAACGTTCTTCTAAGTTTGGCCCAGGGACCAGCACCAAACTATTGCGCATCAACTACAAAATCTTGACAGAAATGAAAAATCCATGGTCATAAAGTTTTGTAGCAAGGTACACAGAACCTTTGATATAATTTATATAAAATAAGATTCATCTACTTTAAGTGTATAGTTCAATTAATTTTGACAAGATCTTTTAGCAGCTGTGGTTGCTAGCAGAAGACCTCCACAAGAACAAGTCAGTCAGCACACCAACATAGAAGGAGAAGGAATTTTATGAGCCTCCACCTCTGAGAAGTTTTGGATGGTTGATGGCTTCTGGAGGAGGGAAAGTTCACTTTCTTTAAGGGTATGGCCCGTTGGGCTGACTGTGCTCTAGTAGGTGGCTGCACATTCCTGAGTATATGGGTAGCGTCAGCGGGATTCAGTGGGTTACTGATTAGTAAAAGTTGTGAAGGCGTGGTAAGATCTGTGAGGAGTTGGGATGAATATTATCAAAACACATTTAACAACGTTAGTGAAGAATTAGTAAACATTACTACACATGTATGTGTAAGACCCTGCCTGTGGTGGACACACAATGATTCGTGAACTGCGTCCTCACCTAAGATAGTTGGAAACCCTTTGCTCTGGGTGACAACTCTCCCTTGCCTTTCTACCTGTTAAGTCTCAGATCAGAAGTGTCACTGAATTGTATACCTAAAAATAGAGCCAAACCCTCCTTACATTGGAGCCATTTCTACAGATCATTATATACTCAGGGTTTCTAGAGCAAGGCCTGGGCCTGGGCACCTTCTGCAGTGAACAATCAGAGCAGAGAACCGCCACTCTGAACACTTCAGGGAGAAACGTTCTTCAAGATCATCAGCTCTGAGGTGATCTGAGGCTGTGGGAAATCCTTGGTTCAGAAGAGAAAAGAGCCCTGTGTAAGAGAGGCTGCCTCTCTATGAAGAACCTGGCAGCAAGCAGCATCTTGGCCTGGCTTCAATTCACTGGGCTAGGAGATGCTAATGAGTCGTCTTTGCACAAGTCAAGAGGCCAGCGAGAAAGTTTAGGCAGCTCTAATACCTGCTCACATTACCGCGCATTTGTGTGCTTTGAGCCCTAAGATAAGCACTTCACACACAGTATAATACTCCTCCTTGTCTGTGGGTTTCCTTTCTATGGTATCAGTTATGCTAGGTCAACCATAGTCCCAGAATAGTATGACAGCTCAATGAGGAACTAAGCTGTTTTAAGAAAGGCAGACCACAGGTACACAACTTTCATCTCAATGCATCGCTACAATAATTCAACTCCAGATCGTTGCTCATTTTCATACAAGGCCTCATTTACAAGTTTAACTTTATTATCGATATGTATATGCTGAGGAAAACAGATATTCTGGGTTCTGTGGAAGCTGCAGCTTCAGGGATCCATAAGATGGGGGTGTTGGAATGTGTCACTGTCTTATCACAACTGGCACCATGCCCGTTTTACATTTAAAAACACTGACTCAGGGAGCAATAAATCACTGACCCAGAGGTGCACTCTTCGCTGTGGGAGCAACAACATGCACGCCAACGGTCCTGAAGCTGCTGTAACAAGGCACAGCACTTAGCTACCCAGCTCCGGCCTCTGCCTCTGTCTTCATGTGACCTTATCTTACTTGTCTCTGCATCTCAAATCTCTTTTTCCCTCTCCCGTCTCCTAATAAAGGACAGATAACAATAAATTTAGGGTTTACCTTAAGTGACACCTAATCTCATTTTTGTGTCTTTGTTGCTCAACCCTCTACAGGAAGGAAGCTCTGAGACAAAGACAACAAGTCAGAGATGAGGGAGGGACATTGCACCGTGGTAACACATCTCCACTTAGTGCAGAATTCAAAATGACACTGGGCCAGTAGGTCCAGAGTATATGACACGGCATTTTTAAAAACATGATCAAATTGCCCTAGAAAAAAAATCTCTACATGTGGGCCGCTGCATTGACTGAACACGATCCCAGGTCTGTAATTAAGAAGTCGTCTGGGCCTGAATCATTGTGTGTGTGTGTGTGTGTGTGTGTGTGTGTGTGTGTGTGTGTGTGTTAGGGGGGGACAGAAACTGAGTTAGAATATGAGTAAGCTCCTTTCTGCTGTAATATTTCATGATTCTTATTGTGATGCTTTGCCACTCAGTCCAATGGCTTTAAATGACACGCAGATGAGAAAGCAGGGTACTCTCTCTTCCCAGCAGAAATCCAGAGTCACCTGGATTCCTCAAGCAGGCTTCCATGGGGATGGAGAGAAGGGTGTTGAATAACTTAACCTGGCCACACCCAGACTCTACGGTCTTCTGAGTATTCCCATCAGACAAGCAGATTTGGAACGAGGCCCAGAACTGAGATATATACAGTCAGTTCTGCCATCTGTCTAGTACCCCCCAAAATTCTCAGCTCCCCTATTCAGGTCTCAACCTAGCTCTTCTCCATTTTCTGTGAAAAATCAAGTGCGTCCCAGAAAACAACAACAAAAGAGCCCGCCCTGCTCTAGCCCAACGCCTTCTGCCACATGTATCCCTAAGCCCACCCTTGTTCACCTTATCCCTTCGGTTAGGTTTTCCTCCTGGACCTATGCCATCTGCCAGCAGGAACGGCGTTTGTCTCATCTGCACAGTCCCCATTGTGCCACCGGGCTTAGTGTAGCGACCGTCATGGCTTACAGCCTATGGACCCTCGCGGCTATCAGAACTCCATTGGTAAGAGAGGCTAACGCCAGCTTATCAGAAGCATTAAGTGGTATAGAAAATATTCAGCAAGGGCTGCTGAGATGGCTCGGTGGATAAAGCCCCTGCTGTACGAGCCTGACAGCCTGAGTTTGACCCCTGGACCCCACGGAAAGGTGGAGAGAGAGAGACTCAACTCCATACAATTTTACTCTGACTCCCATGGACACGCCCCCTTCCTCATACATGCACACACTTGCACACACAATAATGATAAATTAAATGAGCGAGTGAATAAACAGTACCTAAATAAAGATAATGAATGAGAGCTATTGAACTGTAAGAAATTAGTGAAAACCCTCTCTCCTATCTGATGAAATATTACAAAGTTACGAAGAAGATACTTTGAAAAAGCTCAGATGTAATCCAGGTGGTATATTATATATTATACTTTAAACATTTTACACTCAACACTAACTGGGCTCCTCTGTCGTGTGGTCATCGTACCCTCAAAGAGCTTGTAGTTCGGTAGAAGGGAAGCAATGGCTGAATTACAAGAGGAAGCAATGTTTTTGTTAGCTTCTTCGACACATATTTCTTGAGAGATGACAATCTGCAAAAAGCTAAGCTAATAACAAAACTGAGACCTATTTATTGTTTTTAAATTATGTTAATATATGCAGTTATTACGGAATTGAAATATAATTAACATTCTCTATGAACAAAACTGAAAAATAAAGATCTCTATTTTTCTTTTATCTTTTCTTTTGGTTCTTTTATTGTCTCAGCATAGGAGTCTGAACCTGAAATAGATCTAGGGACCTAGCAGATGGATAAAAAAGAAAGAAAGAAAAAGAGAAAGAAAGAAAAAGAGAAAGAAAGAAAGAAAGAAAGAAAGGAAGGAAGGAAGGAAGGAAGGAAGAAAGAAAGAAAGAAAGAAAGAAAGAAAGAAAGAAAGAAAGAAAGAAAGAATTAAGTTGTGAGGGAGTTGGGGGTAGAGATGGATCAGGGAATGAGGACAAATATGATCAAAATATATTGTACGCGTACATTAAATATAAAGTAATTAATAAAACTATTGCCTTTTAAAATTAACTTTTTAAAAAGAATCTAGGGAACCTGTGAGCTAGGGTAATAGAAGAAGAAACCAATTTACTCTCACTAAGCTAACTGAAATCCAGCATTTCTCTGAACGTAGACAACAAAACACAGTGGCTCAGCCGTAGCTGTGACTTTGTCACCAAGAGAATTCACAAGCACTTCCGCGCTATTACGTTGTTTGCAGCTGTGTTGAAACAACTGTGACGAACACCGCGCCTTTTAAATGGGTATTTAAGGCACTGTTGGAGTTTAGTTCAGAAATAAAAAGGACATGATTTACAAGGCAACAAACTGATGCTTAGAATATTTAAATGGGATTGGTATGTGTGTGGACATGTGTGCGCACGCGTGTACAGGCAAACCTGCCTGTGTAGTCAGAGGACAATTTTCAATTATCATTTCTCAACTTCCACCATGTGGGTCCCGGGGATCAAATTCAGGTCATTGGTGACAAGTACCTTTACCCACTGAATCATCTTGCCAGCCCAGTACTGTATAACTTATAGGACATTTTTAAGGTCCATAGGCCTTGTCAGATTAGGGGAGAGATCCACAGCTCGAGGAAGTCTGGCTCTTGCTCCACGTCCTGACTTCAGTTGTTTTCAACTGTGTAGTTGAGATCTTTCTCTGAGGTGACATTCAAAGACAGGGACTCAGTTATGCGTGGACAACCACATGTTGAGAGTACAGAAGGTGCGGCATGTTTCTGCATCCCTGACGGACATTCTGCTCTGTGCTCTTGAATCTGGGCACATCTCTGTGTGTGCCTGGGTGTCACCACTGGGGAGTGCAGCTCAAAACTAATCTGCACAATTTGAATCAAAGCCAAGCCATGCACCTTCTGATGGGCGGAAGAGGCTGGGCAAAGCCAGGTGCAGCAAGCAGAATCCCCGAGAATCTTGGTGAACCAAGCCATGCACCTCTCATTGGCAGAAGAGGCTGGCCAAAGGCAGGTGCAGCAAGCAGAAGCCCCGAGAATCTTGGTGGACTGCAAGGCACATGTGAATCATTCATAACTGACTAACTCCCAGAATAAATGTCAATGGAATATAAAATAGCATTAGCAAGGGAGAGGGTTGAAAATGGTTCCTCCTCTTGCACGAATTTCCATAGATTAGATTATTATTCCCGGTGAAGGGCAAAGCCTGGATTTGCAGCATGGGAGAGAACCCAGTTGCCTGGCTAATTCAGGAACGAAGCCCTTCTTAGGGCTTCTCGCTGAACACACAGCAGACCCATCCGTTCCATCTGTCCATTACTGACTTATCTCCGCTCCTTTCACTTATGAAGCAGCTATCTTTTTTTTTTTAATTGAAAAAAAAAACTTTTTTCATACAATATATTCTGGTCATGATTTCCCTTTCCTGGCCTCCTTCTTTCTTTAGAAAGCAGACAAACAAAACAAAAACAACAAATCAGAATAAAAGGGAAAAAAGAACACGAGAAACACATACACACACACACACAATCAGAAGCCATAACATACAAGAAAAAGACCCAATAAGCAGTAAAAAAAAAAAATACCCAATTAAAGAAATGTTAATAAAAAGTGTACAAAAATACCATTGAGTTTGCTCTGCTTTGGCCATCTACTGCTGGGCGTGGAGCCCACCATTAAGTGTAGCTAATATACTCCATTGGAGAAAACTAACTTTTTCTTTGCCAGCTTCAATTACAGATAGCTTCTCGGTTAGGGATGGAAACCTGTGTCCACTCCCCTTCTCCATGCTGGAACTCCATCTGGTTTGAACCTGTGCAGGCTCTGTGTGTGTCATCACAGTCTCAGAGAGTTCACCAATCCTGTTATGTCTGGAGGGTGTTGTCTCTGTGAAATCATCCATTCCCTTCTTCTCGCAACCTTCCCGCCTCCTCTTCTGCAGAGTTCCCTGCACCCTGAGAGGAGGATCTGAGGAAGACACCTCACTTAGGATTGAGTGTCCCGAATCTCTGAGTCTCTACAGACTGCTCAGGTGTGGGTCTCTGTCTTAGCTCCCGTCTCCTGCAGGAGAAGGTGAAGCAGCCATCTTTCATGCTCCCTTGTCTCACACAGGTTATGGCTCCAAAATGAAAGCGTTTTCATCCAATCAACACTCAAGACAAAGCCCTTCCCAGCCACAGTTTGGTAATGTATTAGATGAAATGCTTATGAGATGAACCAAGAAGAAAATTAAAACAGCTCCCATCAGAGACCCGTCCCCAGGGACACACAACTTGGGGGACATCAGGAGCAGAGATTTGTTTCTTGTCAACACATTTTTAATTTAAATTAACACATAACTATTGTTTATATCCAAGGGATTACTAGGTGACGTTGAAATACTTATCTGTAGGATGTAATGTTCAGAATAGGGTGGGGCATGGAGATTTCTAGCATGTTCTTCCCAGAGGTGATGATACTTGGCCAGACACGAGTCTGCCATTGTCATATTGAATTTCTTGGAGAACTTTCCCCAAAGATGGGTTGGAAGCTTTCCATATTGAATCTTACCTTGAGATAAACTATTTCAAATCACACATGCTACTACTTATGGGTTTTTTTTAAGTATTGATTTCCAGCCATCTATGGCCCACTATCCATTAAACTTATCAAACCAAAACCATCAGTAGTGTAATTACATTTTGGCTTACCTCTAGTAAGGTAAAAAAAAAAAAAAGTCACTGTAACAGTTGGATGAACAGTGATTTCCTCTTTCTAGGGCTTTAATTTCCTCTCTCTGTACCTTGTCTTTGCTGGACCCTGGCAAACCCATTGATAGCCTCTCCTAGATACGTCCTGAGAAATGGCATCCATTTGAAAACCGTAGTGATTATAAATGAGACTTAATGTTCTTATCAGCCCCTTATCCTTGAGTGAAATGCATGATGAACAATGGGGATGACAACCGGAGGACGATCATCTTCATCCATTCTGAAACGAAGTGGAGATAGGCTTCAGGCTTGAAGGCGAATGAAGACTGAGAGAGGAATACTGTCTGCACATTGTTGGAGGAATGAGGTTTGCTGTAAGCTCTAAGCCCAATGACCTACGGTTTTGTGTACAAAGCCGTCTAGTGACCCTTGCCAAGACTTCATTTGCTCTATGTCATTTCATGTGCTACTTTCAGTGAGGGGCGTAGAAAAGAAATTTCTATAAAGTCTGCATCTGTACAGATTGTGAGAATGTGAAACACCCATAAGAGAGAGAATTGTCTCATAAGTTTAAGTGCTAAGAAAATCCATCTTCTTCCTTATAACTGACTTGTTTTTGTCATGAGATGTCATAAACCACCTCGTCAGTGGTTTTCCCTTCCTTACTCGATCCCCAGTAACCTTGGAGCCAAATCTACAGCCTGTCTTTATCTGCTGAGAACAATGTCGCACCAGTTTACTGTGTACTAATCTTGCCTGGCTTTAATTTATATTCCAAACCCAATTTCCCCCCCTGCCTTGATGTTATCACTCTTTTCTTTTGATCCGACGTATTGCTTATTTTAATCATCCCAGCCCCTGTAAAAAGGATCAATTTCTACTGAGTTTTTCTGTTTGCATTATAAATACTGAGGGCGTGTGCTAAAGTTATGGGGATGAAGATCTGAAAGACCCCCCTTTTGAAAATATGGGACAAAGCTAATCCCATTGTCAGCATGGCAGAAAGTCAAATTGTCTGTTAAAGCTCTCCATGATGCTGAAGCCAGCATAATGTCAGCTAAGACCTCACCAATCCAGAGATCTCTGAATCAGCCCTGTAGAGCTGCGGAGCGAGCAGTCTCTCGACCTGTTCCTGTCTACGCGCAGGGAGCGCGTTCATCATTCTGTCTCCGTCATCAACCGCGGTTCTTCCTTTCATAAGGCACCCCTGTGTTCTAGCCTCCTTTACCTTACGTAACGTTCCTCCTGCTGCTCATTACTTTCGCTTTCAAAGCCAGATTTCACAAAAAGCCTTTATGGTCCTGACTTTGCCCATCTCCTCCTCCTCCTCCTCTCCCGGGACTCCTCTGAGATGCTTTTGGCGAAGTCGACCAGCCTGTAAAGCCACTGTCACCCGTCAGCACTCGCCATGGACAGCCTGGGCTCTCTGAATTAATTCCGCCCTCTGAAGGGGTCATCTCTGTAAACTAGTCCTCCCTTCCATTGGACTTCAAGACATCACTCTGTCTCGGCACCTTTCTACCTCTCTTCCTGTGTCACACCGACTTTATACGTCCATCACCCTTTGCCTATACTTAAACTGTTGTTTTTTTGGGGGGATTTTTTTTCAGGTGCCTTTTCCCTATTTTCACAATCCATACCTGTTCTGTCTTAAGTGCCAATCAAACAGCCAAGTACCTACCACCTCTCCTGAGTCTGTTTGAAATGTCTTGATGATTATAAATGAATGTGAACACCGCAGATGTTAATAACAATTATAATAAAACACCACAGGGGCCTCTGGCTCAGCAGGTGCAAAGCTGAGTTCCCTGTCTCTCAGGTCAATGCGCCCTTCCTTCCTGTCCTCCCTCACCATCTCTCCCCATCAACCCAATGGTCCTTTCCTTGCCCCTATCACCAGCGGTGCACCCAGATCACAGCAGAGAAACAATAATTGCATTCGCTTTTCTTCTCTGTTTTCTTGCCGTAGCATGGTCTTTAAATAGATGTCTTGAAATAAACAGAGATAAAGCTACCTAACAGCTTAAATGGTATCAGTGATAAAGCAGAGAGTGTGTTTTCTCTTTACCTCTCTTAGGGGCACGAGGACAATCGTTCCTACACCAAAGCACGGGTGGGACACTGGCTGCTTTCCTCTGGTCAACTCCATTGGTTATAATTCATGGAAACTCCTTCTAAAGGTTACAAAGAAGGTCATGCACCTCAATGCTGGGTGTTGAAAATTTTTACCTTCTTGGTCTCTTCTAGATATGTTTTCAAGAAATGCGGCATGGCAAGCTTCTCTAAGAGCTTTTAGGATAGTGCTTAATGAGGCTCTTTTTTTTTTTTTTTTTTTTTTTTTTTTTTTTTTTTTTTTTTTTTTTTTTTTTTTTTTTCCAGAACTTTCTTCAGATGCAGTAAAAATGAAGACAATCCACACAGGGAAGTAAGACACACAGAAGAGGTTAAGAATCTAAGTGGGAAAACTGGCATGAAGAACTCTTACTGTGTCTGGGTAGAACTAGGAGAGAGCATGGCTAGGCAAGGCCTGGGGTGAGATGCTCACACCAGGGAAGTACAGAGACCATGACTAGGCAAAGCCTGGGGTGAGATGCTCACACCAGGGAGGTACAAGAGAGCATGACTAAGCAAAGCCTGGGGTGAGATGCTCACACCAGGGAGGTACAAACTCCCTTGTTTTTATATAGGGCATTAGAACTGAAGCCAGATGTGATGGTACATGCCTTTAAGCCCTGCACTCAGAAGGCAGAGGCAGGCAGGTCTCATGAATTCCAGGACAGCCTGGTCTACATAGTAAGCTTCAGGTCAGAGCAACAGTGCAACCACATCTCAACACACACAAACAAATTGCTGACTAGGATATAAAGTCAGAATCTTGTCTAGAAGACCAAGACGTTGAAGGCAAACTGGAGGCACAATGCAATAATGACACATTTTATTAATATGTGGTCAAAGCATTAAAAATAATGAATATAATATCAGTGATGGCCAAACAGAGAACAGGGAACACTTTACTAATTTAGAGATTTTTCTCATTATTGGAGTGCCCAGCTAGCACTTAACCTACTGATATAGAGGCACTCTACCCGGTAACTGATTTAATGCCTTCTGGTAAAAAGATCTACACATATCTTCCACGAGAAGATTCAAGTACCTTGGTGTCTTTTTTTTTAATATTTATTTATTTATTATGTGTACAATGTTCTGTCTGTGTGTATGCCTGAAGGCCAGAAGAGGGCGCCAGACCTCTACAGATGGTTGTGAGCCACCATGTGGTTGCTGGGAATCGAACTCCGGTCCTTTGGAAGAGCAGGCAATGCTCTTAACCTCTGAGCCATCTCTCCAGCCCCCCTTGGTGTCTTTTAACTACAAATAAAACACAGGTGTTTAAAAAGCCCTGGGTTCCCAGTATTCCATTAAGTTTAAATTCCATTAAGTAATTCTATTTGGAGTAGAAGATAGATTTTCCTCCAATTTCCCTCATTCAAATATTTTTTTCACATTTTCATAAATACTTATTTAAAATATATATGGTATGCTGACTATGGCTATAATGTAGTAGCAAAACACTTAGCATGTGTAAAGTTCTGGGATCACTTTCTAGCACCATAAAATATATATGACTATGTATGAACAAGGCAGGCATAGGGCAAAGTAGACATGGAATAGGAAGTAGACAGTTTTTCCTATGAAATATCCCCCATCCATGTAAATATACTCTTACCACCCCCTTACATGAAGGGATTTGTTGGGCACTTTAGACTTCCTATTAGAGTCCCGGGTGGGGGGGCCACCCTTCAGAATAAGCATGGACGCCCTAAATAAAAGGACCGCAGTACTGTCCCACCCTTTGTTTGGTGTATACGTTTATTAGTTTCCAGGAACTTTTCTCATTTTTGCCACAAACCAACAAAATGTCTTGTTGACTAAAAGTCACAATATATAACTGAAAATTGCGAGTCAAAGAAAAAATAATTAACACTGCTATGTGATGTGGGAGTGATTTCTTATTAATAAAGAAACTGCCTCGGCCCTCATAGGACAGAAAATTAGGTAGGCGGAGTAGACAGAGGAGAATGCTGGGAAAAAGAAGCTGAGTGAGTGAGTCGCCATGATGCTCCCACTCCAGACAGACGCAGGTTAAGATCCTCTCTGGTAAGCCAGCTCATGGGCTACACAGAATATTAGAAATGGGTTAGAACAATATGTAAGAGCTAGCCAATAAGAAACTGGACCTAGCCGGGCCAGGCAGTGTTTGAAAGAATACAGTTTCCGTGTAATTATTTCTGGGTATAAACTAGCCATGCGGGCGGCCGGGTGCCGGGGACGCAGCCCTGCCGCTCCTATTTCAACAGATGGCGCCCAGACGTGATGGGCTAAATCCACTTAAAAACCTGAGAAGGCTTAAAAATAAGGGAGAGAGAGTTTAACACAGATTTTTGCTGTTTTGTTGGTGGCGTGCTGTAGAGAGATTCCTGATTCAGCAACAGCAGCAGAGAAAAAAAGCTGCGTCATTTTAAAGCGCGGCTTCCTGGTGCTGTACTGCCAGCGTGAACTCTGGCTTTAAAGCATTTCAAGGCTTTTATGGGACTGGATGTTTGTGTTCCCGCTTGGGATCGGAGGAGAGTGCTCTGAGACCGTGCAGATGGCTCAGCGCTCCCCGCCTGCACCTGGGCAGAAGGCAGAATCAGGCTTAGGCAGGCGGAAGAGCATGGCGGATTCCTGCCGCCATACAGAGACGCGTTTTCAGACTGCGCAGTGCTCTGCGTGTCAGATTTGGCTGTAACTTGGATGAAAAGAGTTTCTGTGCTGCACACTCAGTCTCAGAATTAAACTGCTGATTGCGGCTCCAATGTGAACTGCTGTGTGCCTGGAACTGTGCTCAGCTCAGAAGCACCAAATGACTCTGAGGCAGGAGCGGCTGCTCCATGCTGAACTGTGCTGATCTCAGGCAGGAACTACCGTAATTACCTTAAAACCGTGCAGTTAAGGTTTAGACTGGGCAGGACACAGGCAGTACCGTATTACCTGTACATGGTGCAACTTAAGTTTTTAAGAAATGCTTAACATTTTAAGAAATGCTCCTGGATAGTAAAAAAATTACAGATTCACAATAAAACAGATTCAGACACTGTTGGATAAATGTACGTAGGCTTGGGAAAGAGAAGAAAAAGAATATAAAGAATAAAGTTAATGTCTTAAAAAGAAAAAGGGTAAAGTCTTTAAAGAGACAGAGTACAGAAGTACAGATAGTTATAGATTAAGAGAAATAAAGAAAAATAAGCCACGTAAAAATGGAAAATTCACAGAGAGTCTGGATTATGTACATTGTGTTTTCTTTAAAATTTTTGACTGTGAAGGAGCTAAGTACAGAGAGACATTTCATTATATGGGCTGCCAAGCTAAACCAAAATGGATTTCATGAGGGTATTATGATTTCAGAATTTGGGTCTAAGGATATGATGCTTTGGAGAGGGTCTTCTTTTGTTTTTGCAGAGGATGAGACCCTGTGGATTGCATCTATTCCGATTTGGTATGATAGACCACGCCCTCCTGAAAGGTTGCTGTGAACACCCTCAAAAAATTGCTTCGCTCAATTGCCAACTGAGATGAAACTAGCACACAGGTTATATCATGAACAACCTAATTAACGACGCCCCTATTCAGCAGGAAGCAGTTTGGAGAGAAAAAACTACGCCCATGTTCCCAAATATTGTTTATAAATGTTCTTTTACATTTAAAGGGGGATATGATATAGATATGAATAATTTGCATTGGTATGGATTTTAAGGTCAATTTTGTTATATGTATATGTATTTTTGATCTTGATTAAGGTATTGTGATTGTGTAGTTCATTTAAAAATGTAATGTATAATTAGGAAATATAGGTTGTTAATGGATAATCATCGCTAATAGTTAAGCTTGTAGTCATGTTAATTAGATTTTCTAGATATATAGAGATATATTTCAGTTAGATAGGCATTCTTCATATCTTTCAAAGACTGCAGAATATGGCATTTAAAATATTTTAATAACTTAGGACTTTTCATGACAAGGAGACACGTCTGCTCCTGGCAGCACCAGCTACTTCAAGAGGAAGATGGGCATCGAAGAGGATCCTTATGGAGTTTGATAGTCATTTGGGCAAGAAACTGCTCTTGCCTGGACTGTTGCATAAACTGGACACAGAGAACCCGCAGAGAGAGGACTGCTGAACTTGCCTAAAGGTGAGATGGTCTTTCGGGGTTCCTGATTCATGAAAGAGTCTGCGAGACATTCTGCAGGACACAGCAGAAAATGACTGAACTGTCTTTGAAATTTCCTGCTTCATGGAAATGTCTCTGGATACCATGGGCCTGTAGGCCGAAGATGGATGCCCCAACGGTACAGAGGAACTTTGGGTGACTGTCCAGGCAGCGAGATGTCTCTGTCATTTCTAGAGTTTTCTTATTTCTTGTTTACTTAGATAATATTATATCCTTCTGGAGTCTTTGATGGAGTTGAAGAATAAATAGTTATAGTTTTCCTTAGTTATGATAAGAGATAAAATAGATATAAATATTGTAACTGTAATTCTTACTTGATAACTGTTTTGTTATATGTAATTTTACTATGCTAAAGTTAAAGCCTTTCTTTTTTGTTTAAACGGAAAAAGGGGAAATGATGTGGGAATGATTTCTTACTAATAAAGAAACTGCCTTGGCCCATTTTATTGGATAGAAAATTAGGTAGGCGGAGTATACAGAAGAGAATTCTGGGAGAAAGAAGGTTAGAGGAGGAGTCGCCATGATGCTCCCACTCCAGACAGATGCAGGTTAAGATCCTCTCTGGTAAGCCAGCTCATGGGCTACACAGAATATTAGAAATGGGTTAGAACAATATGTAAGAGCTAGCCAATAAGAAACTGGACCTAGCCGGGCCAGGCAGTGTTTGAAAGAATACAGTTTCCGTGTAATTATTTCTGGGTATAAACTAGCCATGCGGGCGGCCGGGTGCCGGGGACGCAGCCCTGCCGCTCCTATTTCAACAGCTATGGTTTGTGTATAAAGTGTTCCCCCAAAGGCTCCTGTGTTGAAGTCTGGGTTCCCGGTTGACAGGTTTAAAGGAAGTGAATAGATCATGAACCTTCAAAAGCTGATGTCATGGGAAAAGTGAATGAACAACATTAATAACCTAAAACTAATGAAAAAGAAAGCACTATCATATAAAGAATAAAGCGTGGGATATCCCTGCAGATCCTCAAAACAATAAAGAGATAAAGGCCTATCATAAAAAACTATGTCAATTAACTTTGTAACCTAAGTTATATGTAAAAAATTATTAGAAAACATGATTTGGTCATCCTAGCACAAAAAGAAATCTTAAAATCTGAGTATCTAGTGTCGAAAATCTTTTAAGAGGATCAATTAAGACAATCTGCACCATTTTACTAGTGAACTCTGCAGGGATTTTTAATAGAAACCATGATGCCTTCAGTTAACCCTCCCAGGAAATAGGGGCACACCCTTCCCTGTGAGCAGTGAGGCCGGCACAGCTCTGGCATCAAACCCTGACAAGAGTGTTAGAAAGGAAATACATCACAGGCCAAATTTCTCCTGAGCATAAACACAAAAGAACTCAACAAAACTCAGTCATATTGTCAGATCTGGGAAAATGGTTTTGACAAATATAACACTTCCTTTTAAAATTATAAAAACACACACCAGACAGAAGAACAGGGTGCAGGCCACACCAATCTGAGGAGCTGGTGAATGACCCTCCTGCCAGCTGGACTGCCCCATTCCCTGGATCCTGTTCCCCAAGATGCATTCTACCACCCGAGCCCTCCCACCTCACCATTCTCCTTAAGGCCAGCCCTACCCCCAACTATAGAATACTGCATTGGCTCAAGTACAATCCACACCAACGAAGAACAGATGAGTGACCTCCTTGACAGCCTAGCTGCACCACTTCCCAGATTCTGTTCCCCCAAGACCCTTTGTGCTGCCCAAACCCTCCCACCTCATCATCTTCCTCATGGTCAACCCCCCCCCCAACTCTAGTACAGACCACACCAATCGGAAGAACTGGTGCAGACTGCAGCAGTCAAGAAAACATGCCCCATCAGTCAGAAAAACAGAGAACTCCTGCTGCACCAAAGGCCAAGCTAACTACCAGAAGGCCAGCTCCCAACTTGGACAGAGACTCCTTACTACATCACATAGAGGTCACATTGGCCACTAGAAATTCAGGAAACAAAGAATAGAAGGCCAAAGAAGAAAGAGAAACCAAAGAACAAAATACCCATCCAACAAAGACAAACTCAGAAATCAGGCCCTAGACCTGATCATCCCAAACCCAGAAGCCTACATGCCAATGTAACAATACAGTCAACATCAGCCAGGGATGTATGGCAGTGCCAGACAGACCCCAGCTAAACTATGACAGTAAGACCTGAATATCCCAAGGCAGATGAAGCAGAAGGAAACGACCTCAAAAACAACTTTGTGAAGAAGACAGAGGTCCTTAAAGAGGAAACGAAAAACTTCTTTAAAGAAATTGTGGAAAAAGACAACCAAAAATTGGAGTAAATCCCTTAAAGAATGCCAAGAAAATCAAGAAAAAAAAACAGGTGAAGGAAACTATTTAAGATCTGAAAACTGAAATAGAAGCAATGAAGAAAGGACAAAATGAGGGAATTTTGGGAATGGAAGGTCTGGAGAAGCAAACAAAATACAAGGCATGGGAGAGAGAATCTCAGGCATTACAAATATAAGAGAAGGAACAGATTCATCAATCAAAGAAAATGTTAAATCTAAAAAAACTCCTAACACAAAACATCCAGGAAATCTGGAACACTATAAAAAGATCAAACCTAACAATAATAGAAATAGGAGAAGAATCCCACCTCAAAAACCCAGATAATATAGTTAACAAAATCATAGAAGAAAATTTTCCTAACCTAAAGAATAACATGCCTATAAAAGCACAAGAAGCTTGCAGAATGATCAGGAAGGAAAGTCCTCCTGTCACCTAAGAATCAAAACACACAAAACATCCAGAGCAAAGAAAGAATATTAAAAATTACAAGGGTATTAATCCCAGCACTTGGGAGGCAGAGGCAGGCGGATCTCTGTGAGTTCGAGACCAGCCTGGTCTACAAGAGCTAGTTCCAGGACAGGCTCCAAAACCACAGAGAAACCCTGTCTCGAAAAACAAACAAACAAAAAAAATTACAAGGGTAAAGAGCCAAGCAACACATAAAGGCAGACCTGTTAAAATCACGCCCGACTTCTCAATAGTTACCCTAAAAGCCAGAAGGGCCTGGACAAATGTCTTTGCAGACTCTAAAAGACCATGGATGCCAGCCCAGACTATTATACCCAGCAAGACTTTCAATCACATAGATTGGGGGAAAGAAGATATTTCACGACAAAGTCAAATTTAAACAATATCTATCCACAAATCCAGCCCTACAGAAGGTACTAGAAGGAAAACTCCAACCCAAGAAAGTTAACTACACCCACAAAAAAATAGGCAATAGATAATCTCACACCAGTAAAACCTGAAGAAGGGAAACACACACATACACTCCCATCACCACCACTACCACCAACAACAAAAATAACAGGAATCAACAAGTTCTAGTCATTTATATCCCTCAATATCAATGGACTTAATTTGCCAATAAAGGACACAGGATAACAGAATGGAGAAAAAAACAGAATCCAGTCTTTCTCTGCATGCAATAAACACACCTCAACATCAAAAATGGGCATCACTTCAGACTGAAGGGTTGAAAATGATTTTCCAAGCAAATGGACCTAAGAAGCAAGCTGGTATAACTATCCTAATATTTAACAAAAATAGGCTTCAAACCAAAATTAATCAAAAGAGATGGAGAAGGACATTTTATATTTATCAAAAGAAAAATCCATCAAGATAAAGTCTCAGTTCTAAACATCTATGCCCCAATGCAAGGTCACCCACATTTGTAAAAGAAACATTACCAAAAAAAAGTCACACATTAAAACCTACACATTCGTAATGAGAGACTTCGACACCCCACGTTCACTAATAGACAGATCATCCAGAGAGAAACTAAGCAGAGAAATAATGGAACTAACAGACATTATGACTCAAATGAACCTAACAGATATCTACAAAACATTTCACCCAAACACAAAAGAATATATCTTCTTCTCAGCACCTCGTAGAACCTATTAGCAACAGATACAAAAAAAATGTAAATAACCCCCTGTATTTTATCAGACTGCCATGAATTATAGCTGGATTTCAACAACAAAAGAAATTATAAAAAGTCTAAAAACCCATGGAAACAGAAAAACTCTCTACTGAATTACTACTGGGTTAAGGAAAAAATAAAGATATTAAAGACTTCCTAGAATTCAATAAAAATGAATGCACAAAATACCCAAACTTATAGGACACTATGAAAGCCACACTTAGAGGAAAGTTCATAGCACTAAGTACCTGTATAAAGGATTTAGAGAGATCACGTACTGGCAAGTTAACAGCACACCTGAAAGTGCTAGAACAAAAAGAAGCAAACACACGTTGTTTGTAATTGTGTATTTGATATCTGTTCCTATTGGGTTTGGATAGCTCTTGTTTAGACAAAAAGGGGAGGTGATAGGGAAGCCTTGTTAACCAATTATCTTTAAGAGGTGGAACCAATTTAGGTTGTGGCTTTCTGGGATCCAGAAAAAAATGGGCACATAGCCCAGGTTCGTTCCCCCCCCCCTCTCTCTCTCTCTCTCTCTCTCTCTCTCTCTCTCTCTCTCTCTCTGTGGTTCCCTTGCCACACAGCTGAGCTTGGACTTCTCCTTCCAGTTTAGTGAGTTTTCCCCTTATAATAAATAAAAAATATCATTGTTTACCTTTTAGCTAGCCTTGTTATTTCCTGAATTGAGTTAGCTTCTAGCTTCTACAAATTCCTACAAAAAACTCTGAGGACAGGAGAGAAGTGAAACTGATGGTAATCATCTACTGTGGAGGAAGTGTGTGTGTGTGTGTGTATGTGAGTGTGTGTCTGTGTAAGTGTGTGTATGTGAGTGTGTATATGTGTATGAAAAGAGGGATCTTATCTCTGCATTCAACAAAAAAAAACAAGAATATAAGAATATTTCATTCCTTTGCCTATACCTGTATCTTTCTGTTCTGGGAATAATACAGAAAACATTTGAACGTGATTTTTCCAAGCTGAGATTCATTAAAAAAAAAAAAGTCCCTCCAAGCTACAATCCATACACATGCTTCTATGCCCACAAATTAGGCTAGTTTATCTCCTTGTCAAGGAAACTTCTCTTTGCAACAGATGGAGACAACTCCAGAAAACCACAACCAATCAAAACATAGCACTGTAGAGCCCAGACCCAAAGTATGTATTTGCAACACACTCCTGCACCCAAGGCTCAGGGGACATGGCTGACGAGGGGCAGAAGGATTGTACGAGCCAGAGGCTCATGGAGTTTGCTGGGAGACTGTGTCTCCTGGCTAACGTTTCACAATATGAGTGCCCAGATGTGAGCTGCATAAAGAGAACAACAATGGCCATGCCAACGTGGGCAGAGGCCTTAATAATACACAAAGAATTGTAGGGAACCAAGGAAGGCTGGGCGTGGGAAAGGGGGCCTTCCTCAGGGAAGAGCACATGAATGGGTTGACTGGTACCAAAAGGTCAGCCCTGAAAATACACATACAAGTAATAGTATACTGACTTGACAAGTTAAATGTAGGAGTATATAGGTGTGCACAAATGCAGACAATAACAATTAGTGAAAACAAAGAAGCCACAAATTTTAAGGAGAGAAAGAAGAGGCATACGGGAGGGTTTAGAGGCAGGGAAAGGAAGGAAGAAATGTAATTAAATCGCATTCTCGAAATTTGTTTTAAAATTTAAAAAAGAATACCTCTAATCATGATTAAAGGATACTCTGGGGTTACAGGGATGGCTCAGTGGTTATGAGTACTTACTGCTCTCCCAGAGGACCTGAGTTCGGTTCCCAGCAGCCCCAGCAAGCAGCCCACAACCACCTGTAACCCTAGCTCTAAGAGAGATACTACACCTTCTTAGGCTTCTGCAGACAACCACACACACACAGCATACACTCACACAAATCTTTAAAAATAAACAAACAGAGGCTAAAAACATGGCTCAGCAGCAAGAATGTCTCTTGCAGAGGAGTAGGGTTCTACTCCCAGCACACGCATCAGGCACCTCAAAACTGCATGCAACTCCAGTGCCAGAGGATTGGCTGCCCTCTTCTGAACTCCATGGGCACTATTTAAACTGCATACACCATACAGACAATTGAGTGTGTGTGCATGCACACAAGCTCATAAGTGTGCCCACACACACAAGTAATATTAAATTAGAAGATCTCTTGGGCTGGTGCTTGTCTAACATTTGAGAGGCCCTAAATTCAATGTTTCGCATTGCAAAATATTAATAATAATGAAATAAAATTTATTTATTTTTGGTTTTGTGAGACAGGGTTTCTCTGTAGCTTTGGCGCCTATCCTATCCTGGAACTAGCTCTTGTAGAGCAGGCTAGCTTTGAACTCACAGAGACGGACCTGCCTCTGCCTCCCGAGTGTTGGGATTAAAGGTGTATGCCACCACCACCCGGCTTGAAATAAAATTTAAAAAGCACTTTTGCTGAGATTGGTAGCTCAATAAGACACTGGAAACAATGTTAAAAATAAAGCCATTTTTCTATAACTTCTTCATTTAAGTTCTTTTATTTTATTTGTATTAATGTATAGCGTTTGCTTTATGTATTTTTATCTGAATTTTTTACAAAAAGAGATTTTTGTTGTTAATCTTGAAGTTGCTAAGTAGGCCAGGCCAGCCTCAAACTCTCCATTCTCCCAACTCAGGCTCCCAAGTGCTGGGATTGTAGGATGCAGTACCAGCCATATAAAACTTTTTTTTAAAATAGAACAACATATTCTTTATAAGAATAAAATATGGATTATGCAATTTTGCTTAAAGCTGATTCACATCTTTACGAAGTGTTAAATATTTAAAACCACGTAGCTTGTATAATGGAGTCTCATTCCCCAAAGAAAGATGAAGTACCAGGACATTCTTCAATGCAGTTAAACCTCAAAATCATTATGATGCAGAGGCAGGCGGATCTCTGTGAGTTTGAGACCAGCCTGGTCTACAAGAGCTAGTTCCAGGGCAGGCTCAAAAACCACAGAGAAACCCTCTTTCGAAAAACCAAAAAAAAAAAAAAAAAAAAAAATTATGATGAAGTAAAAGCCACTGTCATACGAGATCAGATGGGTTCATTGTTTCATATGAAATAACTAAGCAGAGAAACCTATGGAGATAAAAACAGACTTAGTGGCTGTTGTGGTTTGGGAAACTGGGGTGCTAGGGCTCACAGATAAGGGGTATGGGTACTTGGAGTAATTAAAGTGTCCTAGAATTGACAGTGAGGACTGCACAGCTTTGAATACCCTGGAAGTCATTCCTACCAAGATTCACAACGTTCTTACCTCGTCTTTTGATTTTACTGTTTAGCTGAAATTTTAACTTTTGTGTTGTAATGAAATCACAGGGAAGAAAACATTGCTGTAGTCTTGACTCTGAAGGGACTGCTTATCCTTTTATATTACAGTTGCTATAGATTTTTTTGTACATAATTTCTTCCATTTCTGATGTACTAAGTGTTCTGAATGAACACTGAAGGTGCTAACTTCATTATTATTCTTGATTCTCTTGAGACATAAACCTATTATTGATACCTTTGCTACATACATTTTTTAAAAGTATTTAGGGAAGCCTTTTTATGGAAATAGAAATAAGTAAAGAACAAAATTATTGAATATAGAAGATTAGAAAATTAGTAATTAGTCTCTTTAAAATATCCAAACTCTCTTTCAAAATCAAAGTCTTATAAAGCTCCAAAATCTCTTTAAAAATTCAAAATCTCTCCACTGTGGGCTCCTGTAAAATAGTAAATAACTTAAATATTTTCTTACTCCACAAAGGAAGAACCAGGACACAGTCACAGTCTGAGCAAAGCAAAACCAAATCCAATTGTGTCAATAACTCAATGTCTAAGTATGGAACCACTAAGCATCTTCTGGGCTCCTCCAGAGTGCTTAGGTCACTTCTCCAGTTCTGCCCTTCACAGCACACCCAGCTTGTCTGCTAAGGCTCTAGATGGCTCCACTCCACTGTTGCTGCCGTCCTGGATGGTCATTCCATGGCACTGGCATTTCTAAAATGCTGGGGTGTCTTCTGCAACTGGGCTGCACTTTCAGCAACCGCCTCTCCTGAGCTCTCCTCATAGTATCAAGTATCAGCTACTCTCCACGGTCCCTTCCTGCCTTCAAAATCAATACTACCTAGGAGACTGTCACACATTACGAAGTCCAGCTGCCAGCATGAAGTACAACCCTGATGGCCTGGAACACAGTGTGTGTCCTACATGGAACAAACACTTCCCAGAAGACTTCATCTCAATGCTGCTGGTCTCCTCCTAATCACAGCTGATTCCTGAGGGCCCGCTAATCAGCATCCATTGTCCGAGCAAACTTGGTAATCACACCCCGTTCTTCAGCTCAGCCGAGCAGACACCACAGATTCTTCACACAGATGCCCTGGTAAAGTCTCTGCTTCCCTCTGGAGGTTCACAAGCCAGGCCCCATCTTCTGCACGGTTCTCTCTCAACACTCTTCTCTCCCAAGGTCCTACAGCACAGCCCACTGAGACAACACTCGATGACTTTTCCAGCCCAAAGTTTCAAAGTCCTTCTGCAATCTTCCCCCAAACAATATAGTCACATCTGTCACGGCAACACTCCATTATCCTGGTACCGACTTCTGTCTTAGTTTGGGGAGGAAAGCATTTATTTGGCTTACACTTTTGCATCTTAATTCATCACTGAAGGAAGTCAGGGCAGGAACTCAAGCAGAACAGGGACCTAGAGGCAGGACCTGATGCAGAGGCCATGAAAGGGAGCTGCTTACTGGCTTGTCCCCTTGGCTTGCCCAGCCTGTTTTCTGAGACTACCAGCTCAGAGGAGGCATCACCTGCAATGGGCTGGGCCCTCCCCCACCAATCACTAATTAAGCAAATACTACAGGCCTGCCTACAGCCCAATCTAGTGAAGGAATATTCTCAATTGAAAGTTCCCTTCTCTCAGATGACTTCAGCTGTGTCAAGATGACAGAAAACGAGACAGCACAGAACTCGGTCTTCTGTGGTGTTCCAAATCTGACCCTTTGCTGTGACCTCCGCTGCCACCTCCTGGCTGCCAGGTAGTGTGAGACCCACAGAAAACTGCTGGGAAGCAGGTTGAGCTCTGCACCTAAAATCAGTGACGAGGCCTGCTCATCAAAGAACTATCAGTCCATGTTCCTCCCTAGCTGCTCTGAGGACCTGGACCCCGAAAATCTAATTGGTTACACTAACTCCTCTAATGGGCCAACATCTCTTTCTTTCCCTCTCTGTCCATTCCTTCCTCCTTAGTCTCCCTGACTCCTCCCAAGACCCTCAGTTGATTACACACAGACACACAGACACACACACACACACACACACACACACCATGCTAAGTTACTGCCTAATTGCTCACAGGCCATAAACGCTTTCTTCTCACCCCCCAGATGCGACGGTTTAGAAAATATGAGTATCCTCCCTTCTGCAAAAAAAGAGGTGGGGTTCTATCATACTATTTCACAGCCCAGAAAGGCCTTGGCTAGTGCGTAAAGCAGAGAAGTAAGGGATTACAAATGACAAATGCAGCTGGGCGACAGAGTGCTCACGTGAACAGCCCTGCACTGTCTCTCCACTGGGATCAGCACTATGCCCGGGGACTGGCACCAGCTTGTAAGGTGTATGGTTGGGATTATAAGATCTAGAGCTGGATCCCAGACCCACATAAACACAATCTCCTTTTAACATGGTTGCTTGGGACTCTGCGCTCATTACTGACAAAGGTGCTGTCTTGGGGACGGAGATCTTATTCTTCTTGACATTAATTTTTGTTACTTTGTTTTAGAGAGAAATTTATTACAAACCCTTAGCTGGGACCTGACGAGAAAGAAAGAAACACCATGGTCATTTGAGTTAGACACAGAGGTCGGTCACAGGGCAGGGAGAGGAGCTTCAGGGAAAATTGAAAAACTCCAAAGTACCAGAGAAAGCATTTTTAGGCTCCGGCCAGCATCTGAAAAGAAAGATAAACAAAAAGAAAAAGGAAAACTTCAGGCTTCTGAGTCAAGAGCCAGACAGAGCCTCCCGGGAACCACGGGGACTGCCACGGCCATTAACTTTAAACACTGCACCCCTTCTGCAAAGAAGCGAGCTCTGCATTGCAGTAGGAAGACTTTAAAATTGTTTCCAGACCAAGCTCAGAGTGACTCTCTGATCTGAAGAGATCACAGAGCTCTGACAGTTTTGATGACTTTCAACCCTTCAGAGGCTTAGGGGCCGGGTGGGGTGGCTCAGTCAGTAAAGTCCTTGTTTTGCGAGCATGAACACTTAAGTTTGATCCCCAGAGTCCACGGAAAGGATCCAGGCATGGTGGGCTGTGTCTGTGTTAACACTGGAGAGTAGATAGGAAGGTCCATGGCGCTTGCTGGCCAGTCCAGTCTAACGGGTATACTCTAGGCCAATGAGAGACCCTGTACTGAAGGAAGTGGACAGCCTTCCAAGGATGACACAGGAGGCTGAGCACTTGCCTCCATGTATGTGTTACACACACACACACACACACACACACACACAGGCACACAGGCACACACATACACACACAAAAAAAAGGCCAGAGGCTTTTTATGTGATCTCAAAAAGCAAATTGCACACCTACCAGGCCTTTTGTGTGCCCAGGAAATCCCACCTTTATTTTCCTGTTTTCATTTGTTTCATTCACCTTTATTTTCTTTGTTTTTAATGATTCCAGTTTGCACCAGCATCTGAAAAACTGAGTTTCTGGTTCCTCAAGAGGGCAGGCATTCTCCACCTCCCATAGTGAGAAGGATCACGGAGGAAGCCTCAGTATAAGAAAGATAGTTGGAAGTTAAGCTCATTTTTCAAATTCTGTTTAACGATGTCTGAAATATTTCTTCAGAACTAGGATTAGTCTGTTGTAGGACAACGCCCAGAGATATTAAGCACAGGGGTTTTATGGTAAATTAGTCTCAGGGGTTAAGCAAGAGCTTGGCACTAAGCATCTCAGCCTCTCAGCATCCCTCGTCTGCCCAGACGCACTTTGGCTCCTGTACCCCGCGACCTTCTGACAGCCTTTCATCACTCGTTCTCTCTCTTCGCAGAACATGTGGTATATCTTATCGTGATCACTTAATCATTTGTGTTTCTTTCTCCTCGGAATGGGAAGGCAGGGGTGGCATTGTCTTTATGTTTGTATCATGGGTACCAGCAGTGCCTGGCACACAGTAGGTATTTAATGGTGATGGGTTGAAGGAGTGATAAACCTAAGCCTTAACACAGATGTAACATCTGGAGGCAAGGGATGCAGGAAACAAAAGAACCACAACGGCCCCGGTTGATGACTTTGCCTACCTGATTCCATAGACGCTGTGATAGTTGCTCTCCATTGCCAGCTTAATAGGACTTAAAGTCCCTAGGGAGGCACACCTCCTTGTGCATCTATGAGGGTGTGTCCAGAAAAGTTTGGCTGAAGATGGGAGATCCACACTGAATACTATCCCGTGGGGTGGGGTCCTGTGGTGATCTGAATGAAAATGGCCTCCCACAGACTCATAGGGAGTGGTATTATTGGGGGTGTGGCCTTGTTGGAGAAAGTGTGTCACTGGGGGGTAGCCTTTGAGGTTTTGGATGCTCAGGCTAGGCCTAATGTCTCACTGTCTCTTTCTGATGCCTATGGCTCCAAGTGTAGAGCTCCCAGCTGTCTCTCCAGAACCCTGTCTGCCTGCATGCTGCCCTGCCATGACGATAATGGACTGAACCTCTGAACCTGTGAGCTAGCCCCAATTCAATGTTTTCTTTATATGAGTTGCCGTGGTCATGGCATCACTTCACAGGAACAGAAACCCTAAGGGACAGTTCCCGAACTGAATGAAAGTGGAAAAGTGGGGAGAGCACCGGTGAACCCCCTCTCTGCTTCCTGATGGTGAATGGAACGGACCGGCTGCCTCACAACCCTGAAGCCATGCCGCCTCTGCAAGAGTAGTGAGGGCCTTCAAGCCCTGCACTGGAATAAGCGCTATCATCCCTAAGCTGCTTCCATCAGGCATTTTATCAGAGCAAAGAGAAAAACAGCCATTGCAGGTGCCGACTGAAAGCAACTAAGTGGTAATAAATAGTGACTGAACACCTACCTTTCGTGCACACAAACACCAGAAAGCCAGCCACGATTTGTGAGCCAAATCACCTGCTCACTCATTATGACGTTTTTTGTTGTTGTTGTTGTTGTTGTTGTTGTTGTTGTTTTTTACAAAAAGACAGGGCAGAATAATAAGAAATATTCATGAGACAAAATGTCAGCTCTAGTTCCTGCCCTCCCAAACTGGCTGTCTCCACTCCTAACAGGGACAACTGCTCTGTTTGTAAGTAGTAAGCACAAAGCACTCCACATGTATAAACGCTCTGTGCACACTTATTCACCTTC
The DNA here is from genome assembly GCF_014885135.2 of Alexandromys fortis. Lineage (NCBI taxonomy): Eukaryota > Metazoa > Chordata > Mammalia > Rodentia > Cricetidae > Alexandromys > Alexandromys fortis. The sequence continues at coordinate 15,052,469 of NW_026067897.1, forward strand.
AAAGGAAAAGATCTGCAAGCAAGGAGCAGATGAGGGCATTTCAGAACATAGCATAAGAAATACTTGAGTTTCGCTCCACATGGGGACTGGAACTGGGACCCCAGCATTTGTGCAATAAGCCAAGGGTCCCCACAAATGCCTTTAACTTTCGCTCTGTGGAGGGTGGAGATAGCAGGATTGCTGGGACTTGCCGGCTTTTGATCTAGCTTAGAGAAATGCAAGCCCAGGTATAGAGAACGTGATAGAGGGAGACAGCCAATGCTCTCTTCCGGCCTTGGCACCTAGGCTCAAGAGCACACTCATATATCACGCGTTTGCACATCCACACACAAGTAAGTAAATACATAACAGATAAATAAATCCTTAAACAAGAATAAAATGAAGTGCCAAGTTAGCTAGCAGAGTCAGGAAAAGAACTAAAGATAACAATAAAACCACAACAAGTCAGGCAGTGGTGGCGCACGCCTTTAATCCTAGCACTTAGGAGGCAGAGGCAGGCGGATCTCTGTGAGTTTGAGGCCAGCCTGGTCTACATAGCGAGTTTGGAGCCTGTTTGGACAGGCTCCAAAGCTACAGAGAAACCCTGTCTCAATAAGAAAAAAGAAAGACAAGAAGGAAGGGAGGAAGGGAGGGAGGGAGGGAGGGAGGGAGGGAGGGAGGGAGGGAGGGAGGGAAAAGAAAAAGAAAACCACTACAAATATGAAAACTACACCAGAATAATGATAAACAAATGTTGCCTTGCAAAGCAAAAGTGTCCGTTATCCATAGACTTTTCAGGACGGTGGAACAGTGAGCTGTCCCCTACAGCAAAGAACTAGTTATGGATGGTGGAACAGGGGGTTGTCCCCTGTGGTAGGAAACAGAGAATGCAGATCTTTGCACACTGAAATGCATGAAGAAACTAGTCAACAAACAGAAAGCATCAAGGATAATGCCATACACTTACAAGATTAGACCTCAGGAGGCTAAGGGGAAAGGGTCATAAATTTGGGGCCAGTTTGGGCAAAACCACAGCCTGGGTTATATAGTGAGACTCTGACTCCAAAAACCATAACAAGGAATTCATAAGTGAAAACCCGATTCTTCAGATGAAAGAAATCACTGTTCTCTAGTGAAAACTAACACAATACCTTGCAGTGAGAAACACTGCAGAGAAGTCTCAAAGTTTCCAAGGCTTAAAAGTAATTCTGCCAGTATAAAAAGCTTGCAAGGGTCTGGAAGGATAGGAGACAAGCCATCCACAAAGAAGAAACAATTAGACTAGCCTCAGTCTTAGCCACAGCGAAGATCTGAGGTTCTGACATAGATATATGTCAAAATATCAGAGGTTAACACATAGAATTATGAAAGGGAAAGACCTGATTCTAATTGTTCTAGTCAGGGTCTCATGTAGCCCAGGTTAGCCTCAAACTCTCTGTGTAGCTAAAGAAGGCCTTACACTTCTTTCCTGCTTCAACCGCTCCAGAGCTATGATCACAGGTACATGGCACTGTGCCAAGTTTGTGATTTAACAGTTTCTTGCAGACTAGGTATGGACTCTACCAACTGGGTTTCATCCCCAGCTGTGATCCTAAAACTTTATACACATTCAGGGTATTTATTCATTGAAGGAATAGGTTAGAAAGACTCGCTGCCTTTGAATCTTTCTTGAAAACGAATCTTTCAACTAAATATTAAACTCACAGAAGCAGCTCAGGAAAGATCACTGCCCCTGGCAACAGTGCTCTTGGGGAGCGGACGCCACGAATATCCAGGCCAGCATACAAAGGGCTGGCTGATGTCACTGCAGCAATGTAAGGCTGCGTTGTGGTGGTCCAGTCTTTTTGGAGACTTTAATCGCACCTGATGAAACTTACAGTATGCACGTTCATTCACTCACTCCACACTTCCAGAAAGCACTATTCAGATTCATTGCCGAAGCATCCAAGATGTTCACAGTAGCTTGTATATAATGGGAAGAAATGGGAGCAAAGCACATACATGTCCAATGAAGAAAAGCTGGCTAAGACCCAAAAAGAGGAACATGGGTTGTTCTCACTCATATTTGGTTTCTAGCCATAAATAAAGGACATTGAACCTATAATTTGGGTTCTTAGAGAAGCTAAATAAGAAGGAGAACCCAAAGAAAATCATATAGGCATCCTCCTGAATATTAACCTTCCTTCATCAGGCGATGAAAGGAGACAGAGACAGAGACCCACATTGGAGCACCGGACTGAAATCTCAAGGTCCAAATAAGGAGCAGAAGGAGAGAGAGCACAAGCAAGGAACTCAGGACCGCGAGGGGTGCACCCATACACTGAGACAATGGGGATGTTCTATCAGGAACTCACCAAGGCCAGCTGGCCTGGGTCTGAAAAAGCCTGGGTCAAAACCGGTCTCGCTGAACATAGCGGACAAGGAGGACTACTGAGACCTCAAGAACAATGGCAACGGGTTTTTGATTCTACTGGACCTATTGGTTTCGTGGGAGCCTAGGCAGTTTCGTGGATGCTCACCTTACTAGACCTGGATGGAGGTGGGTGGTCCTTGGACTTCCCACAGGGCAGAGAACCCTGATTGCTTTTTGGGCTGACGAGGGAGGGGGACTTGATTGAGGGAGGGGGAGGGAAAGGGGAGGCGGCGGTGGGGAAGAGACAGAAATGTTTAATAAATAAATAAATAAATTTAAAAAAAAGCTGGCTAGCCACACTTCCACAGTAAAAACAAACTGGTTAATAAATGCAGATGAAGTGGGTGTGGACATTTTGCTGCATCAAGGCATGCACAGAATAGCGTGGACAAAATGCAAGCTATAGAACAACGAGAACAGAATGCAAGCTACCGAACCACATATAAGGATGTTGTGGGTGGACAGAAGTATTAATCCCCATAAGCACTTGTTTCTGACTCTGCTGTGGGCATCTAAATTACCCGGGCGGATATCTCCAAACGGCTCATGGTAACAGCCTCTGGGGGATGAGATTTGGAGGAAAGAATAGAAAATGGAGATGTGCAGCCCACAAATTCTGAGACATTCTGATTACTTAAAACCATGCATTATCATAAAATTAACTCAAAGTATTTACACATTTTTCTTTTGGTGGTGGGGATCAAGCCTGGGCTTCTGTGCATGCCAAGCACACACACTAGACCACTGAGCTCCCACACATTAGGAAGCATGATTAATACTCATAATGGCCTGAGTTCGGGACATTTCACATGAGCTGGGATTAGCAAAGCAAATCTTCCGGAAGTACATGGCATCCGCAGTCACATGCAGCCTAACCCATGAACCCCTGAAAGATAGGGCCAAGGATGCTGAGTCATAGTTTACCCTAATTTTCCTCTCACAGCACTGGCTCAGAGAAAATAGTAAGCAAAAGTTTGTGAAATAAACCAATGCCTGCATAAATGAATGAATGAAGGCATGGATGCTAGTCCTGAACTCGGGGTTCCACGTCCTCACCACACTTAAACCTTACTGGGCCTGGATTTGTTCGTTTGCAAACCCTGGCAAATGTGGTGGTGCCCATTTGTGATTACAGAGCTCAAGTGGTGGGAGCAGGAGAATCGTGGCTCCAAGGCCGGTGGGTTCTTGGTCAGCCTTGGCAAGAGTAAGAATATGTCTCAGTCAACAGCCCCCACCGAGTTCAGCCCTTGTATGATCTCCTCTGAGTGGTCTCAACTTGCCGCACAGGCCACGCGGAAAGCAGGCCTCTGCCCTGGTGGGTGGGAACATCAGTTGGGCTTTGAGGCGGCCACGGGCTTCTCAAGAGCTCCAGAGTTTGCAGGGATGGCAAGAGCTTGAAGAATTCCCACGTTATGTTTCTTCATGCCTTGCTGAACCCACGCTGTTTTGTAGACTGCTCCAGAGAAGTGTGAGGCAAAGCTTCACGAGTGTCATCAGATTAGGAGGTGGGCGTGCGTCCTCCCAGCCACATCCAGCTCACACTCACACTGAGAACCACAGCCAAGGCTGCCGTGCTGACATGCACTGTAGCCAAGCCCCGGCTCGGCACAGGCCACACCATCCCTGCCTCTGATCTCCCATAATGGAGCTTCTCAGATCCACACATCCTGAAGAGAGCACTCCAGCAAGGAACATTCTAAATTGAGTGGTTAGCGACCCTCGGATCTTAGTTATTACCAAGTCTTCTCTTACCCAAGTTAAGAAGCTCTCATTTGCTCAAAGCCAACAATTCTCATGAATAAATGTGCTTCCTTTGAATGGCGTATACTTTGATTTTGTTTGACAACCTTGGTTCGTCCAAGATTATCAGATTCTGGCCCACAGAATCTGATAATTTTTAAATTATTTTTAAATTGATTGTCCCCCTTCCCTGTGGCAGACGCTTATAACTTCCAAAGACTTGGCTAGGACAGTTTCTAAGTCACCTGTTTTAAGTACCTTCAGGAGAAAAGAGGGGAAAAAACAGTTTGAGGGGTTTTATATAATCTTTAGACTTGAAGTTTTATCATTGTCTTCAGAGACCCTCTGAAACACTCGTGATGAAATCTGAAGTCCTTGAGGTCCTCACGAAGTATTAACTTCTTTGTGACCTTCCCTGATGTGGCTTAAACCCCTTACCAGCTCATGTGTTTGGACACTTGGTCACCAGGTGGTGGCACTATCTGGGAAGGTTATGGAACCTTTGGGAGGCAGAACCTTGTTGGAAGGATTACATCAATGACGCAGGCTTTGAAGATTTACAGCCTGGCCCAAGCTGCTGTTCTTCTAGTTGGAGAATCAAAGTGACAGACTGGCCTCATGCCTTCTCTGCCATGACAGACTTATCCCTGCTGAAGCTACAAGCCCAAATCAGCCCTTTCTCACGTAAGTCATTTTGGTCAGCATATTTTTAATCACAATAGATGAGAAACACACACACATATATACATTCACACATACTCACACGTTCTCACATATGCATTTACACACTCACATGCTCACACAGATTCACACACAAACACATATGCTCACACTTCATACACTCATATACACTCACACTTACATACACACACACTCACACACATGATCACACACACTCCCACACATGCATTCACACATTCACATGCTCACACAGATTCCCACACACACTGACACACATGCTCACACTCTCATGCACTCATATACACTCACACTCACAACCACACATACATACACCCTCACACACAAACTCTCATAATGCATTCACACACTCACATGTTCATTCACACACTAACATACATGCTCACACTTCATACACTCATATACACTCACATCCACACACTCATACACATGCATTCACACACACATTCACACAGACTCACACAGACACACATGCTCACACTCTCATACATTCATATACACTCACATCTACACACACTCTCTGCACATGCTGACACACACTAACATGCATGCTATAATTCACATCCACACACACTCTCACACATGCATTCACATGTTCACACACACGAACACGCATGTTCACATTCTTGTACACTTATACACACTCACCCACACACACATTCTCCAGCCTCATCCCTGGACCACCTTCTGCTCCGTCTTTAAAGCTCCAGGCACACCACCTTTTTTTCTATCCTCCCAGCGTGGCGAGCTCTCCTGCCTCCGGGCCCTGGCACAAGCTGCTGTCACAGCTCCAGCTGTTTCTTCCCTTCATGTGCTACTCGGCAACCCTAACTCATCCCTTAGATCTCACATTAAGTATCAGCTTCTCAAGGAGGCTTCTCTAACACTCTTACTCTTCCTATTGTTTCCTCTGTGTCCTTTCTTCTCACAGTGTGTGTTTCACCTTGCAATTTCATGGCTCCTGCATTTACTGGGTTAGCATCGCACGGCTCCTGTGCTTAGTGGGCTAGCATCTGCTCTTATTAGATTTTGAATTCCATGCTATGAGAATCATGACTGTTTTATCAACCACTGCTAATCTCAACGATACCTATTGATTAAATGGGAAAGTTGATTCAAATTTATTCCTTCTTTTAATTAATTTTTTTCACAAATGCAAGTTGGACACGATAAGTGAAGGGAACTAAAACTATATCTCACTCATATTCAAAGCAACCTGGCTACCTGGGAAGAGATGAGGGGGTGAGATTGGATTGGCATACGCGCAAGGCTTGACATTTGAGAAATGTTGTTAGGCCCATGGGTGGACAGAAAATGTAGTATTGTGAAGGAAAGAAAAGAGTGGAATACTAATGACCTTAACGAAGGAAAGAAGTGCGGCAGACAGACAGTTGAAAATTAAGCAGGTTCACAGAGCACTTTCAAATGCCAGATGGGGTGAAAAGCCCAAAGTCAAGCTAAGCAGGGTAGGGGGACATGTGCGTACCCAAAAGGAGAGAGGGGGAGAGAGAGGGAAAAAGGTCCTGAGGTAGGCACACCTGGTACCAACCACGGCTAAGACCAGGAGGAAACAGTGTGAAGTCCTGAGGCTCTGTGCCACAGTTATGAAGACCAGATAACAGATGCTAAGTCTAGGAGAGAGATATTAGTGTGGGGATGAAAAATCACTGTGCCTCATCCTCGAAACAAAAACAGGCTGTCCTCAACCCTGCATTATGAGACAACTAAGTGAGCATTCAATCCCTGTTCAAGAGCAGTCTCCATAGTGAAGAATATGACCAACGGGGATGAACACTCAGAGGCCCAAGGTGCCCCGTAAACGGTACTGAGTACCAGGAGCTCGCCCAAGTCCACACTCCCACAATGTCGTCATGGGGGCTGCAGCAGGTTCAGCGGCCCTTAGGACATTGTATTTCTGTGTACATTATCTGTGGGCTGGAGAGCTAGCATAGCTAATACCAAACCTACTGACCCAGGGATCCAGTCCGTGAGAGGAGAGAACCAGCTCTCACAAGCGACCCTCCGACCTCCACGCCCATGTTGAGGCATGTGCACCGCAACATGAAATAAGTAAATGAATATTTTAAATTATGAAAACTGTCCCAAAACTGGCTCTCTACCAATCTAATACTCCATAAGCTGTCAACAGAAAAGGCTGGGGACTACAACAATGATACTAAATGACAGACACTGTGTGATACTTAGCAAGCATACTTCGCTCTGGGTCTGTTCTAAAATGCATGCGTATTAACACATATGTATTTATAGATGTAGATCAATTGCTTAATTTATACTCAAAGAAAAGAACTACTACTATTGTTCCAGTTTCTAGAAGGGGACAATGAAACCCAGAGAGATTGACATTGTTCAGCAATGTGTCAAAGGCCTCAGTCCCAGGCAACCTGACTCTGGAGACCAGCCCTTAATGTCCAATTCCTCTATTTGATTTTACAATTTATAAATTTATAAAATTTATAAATTTAGAAGAGAAGCAAATATTATCTGATCTTCTCAGTAACTCTAAATAATAAGGGACGTCTTTTTCTGATTGTGATTGGGGAAACTGAGGCTCACAGCCATTAAAACACTGGCATGGGAACTCAACAATGCCGTTGCCAACCAAAGAATAATTTCCTACAACCCCTCACTCCTAATGAGCCACATCATCTCCGCTCCTCCTTTCCACTCTGAGGATTATATTGCATCTGCACAATTGGTTATGCAGAAGGATAAAAGCTGAATCCAGAGTCTTAGGGTTTGGCATGGAGATCCTAGTATCTGGAAGCATGACATTATCTCCAACCTGAAATATGATTTCCTACGACCTCAAAGTCAGCGAGTACCCGTGGGAAGAGAGCGAGAGGGGGAGATGACCAACTGAGCAAAGATGTAATTGCTGGCTTTCTTGGAGCGGCAGGCTGACGCCTGTCACGGGAACCTTGCTGCAATATCAGCCTGGGAGAGCGACGGAAGGCAGAAAGAAACGCGCAACCCTAGTCTGGGTCCACACCCGGAGACCTCATTGTGTCTTTTTCTGGTTACCGCCTCTCTTGTCTCCTTGCCATCTTTTCCCCCCACCCCCAACCCCATGAAATGCGGGTGATACCCAAGATGGTCATTGAACCTCAGACTGCTGCTAGAACATTTCTGTCTCATTTCTCCGATTACCCCAGGAGCAAACCAATTATTTTGGGTCTTCCGGTGGCTTTTAGTAGCCAGTCTGTCTCATATCCCTCACAACTCAACAGCCCTCCATCACATTCTTATGGAATCACGTTTGCTTCGGATCCGCAGTGACACCCCCCTATATGTGCGCGCACACACACACACACGCCTCTTAACTGCAGTCCAATAATGCTGACATGGTTAGGAATCGGAAGTAATGGCTATCGCAGCCAACTCCCCCAAGAAGCGCAAGGTCGGGAGCAAGGACCCAGAGAAGCTTAAAACAGGTCTGGCTCCTTAGCAACATGACACCCCATGTGCCCCAAAGGCAGTGGCACAAATCCCCGTGTCGATACCCCCTCCGCAGCGGCTGCTATAGAAACAGCAAGAGGAACACACTGGACTGAAATTAAACACCCAGACTGGACAGAGATGAGCGGGGATCAGTCACCATAGCAACATGCCCAGGGAGGCACCGAGCTACGCGCTGCGCGGGGATACTCACTCCATCGCCGGGATCCGGACGGCCCGGTGCACTGCTGCGGGGCTCCAGTAGCTGCTGGCCTCTGCCTGGGGTGCTCTGGCCACTTGCAAGGTGGAGCAGCCCAGCCGATCCCCGGTCCCCGCCCGCCTCCCTCCTCCCCTGGAGCACTGGCGAAGGGAATACTCTGGCTCTCGCAGCTCCCAGCCTGCGAGTAAAACGGGAAGCAATTGGATAACGTTATTCGCCGGGTGCTAGACCGAGCCTCTTCACTTAAGGGGATCCGGAAGGGAGCGCGCCACCAGCCATGCGCCGGGCGAGGCGGCTACCCCGCTCCCTGGTCCCCTGGGCGCCCGATGCTGCAGGTGCGCTCCCGACTCCCCTGGGACACACGGCGGCGCCGCCGCGCAGAGCTCCGGGAGAAGCGTGGGAGGGGGCGAGGGGCGGTGGCGCCGGGTGGCACGTCCTAGGGGGCGTAGGGAAACGATGGAGTCCTTGGCAAGGTAGCAGTTGTCGCCGCCTAGAAGTTGCAGGAGGCTTCTGGTCTCTGCAAAACAGCAAGCGTTGCCTTCAGCGGGGCTTGTCTGAGACTGCGAAACGCCATTATGCCAGCGCAGCCGGTGTCTGCGGGAGGAAAACTCCAGCTGCGCTGCCGCAAGTTCATGCGGTGTTTCCACTTGAGCGACCCCACGCCCTGCTCGGTGTCACTCCATAGTCTCCGACTTCCTGCCTGCCGGGAAGATATTCTTCAGATATCCTGGCCTGTTTTTCTTGAAGAGTTACATTGAATATGATTTTCCAAGTTACCTCAGCCCCACCCTGTGGTAATAAGCTCCCCGGAGTCATGAATTCCCTGCTTTGTGCCCAAAGAGTTCTATAGGAGCAAGCTCCTCGCCCACTGCAATGAACAGGTGGGACAAGCCTCAGCGTCTCCATGTATTCCCTGATCCATCTATAAGAGGGACTGCGGGGTGCTGCCCAGGCAAAGCCATCAGTCTCTGCCACGCTCCAGGCTGAAGGAGAAAGACAGGGCCCAGAAAGAAAAACCATGGCTGAAGATGTTACTATTAAACAAACAAACAAACAAACAAATAAATATATAAGGTCAGAGGGATGGCTCAGTGAGTAAAGGCGCTTGCCATGCAAGCCTGGCCACCTGAGTTCGATCAAGGTCCAAGGAGAGTAGTAATTCCATAAAGTCGTCCTCTGGTTTTCACTGGTTTTCCACCGCGCCCATCAGCCCACAGATGCATACACAAAACATGTACACAGGTGCATATTAATTTTTTAATCAGAGCATGCTCTCTCTGTGTCATAATCTCAGGTTAATCTGTGAGATTTGCAGAACTCTGTGAATAATTCAAAAATCACTGATTTTTTTTTCTTCTGAGTGATTTTCTTGGCAATTTAGGTCTTTTAAAAGGGTTAGCTGAGCCGGGCGGTGGTGGCGCATGCCTGTAATCCCAGCACTCGGGAGGCAGAGGCAGGCGGATCTCTGTGAGTTCGAGGCCAGCCTGGTCTACAAAGGGAGTTCCAGGACAGGCTCCAAAGCTACAGAGAAACCCTGTCTCGAAAAAAAAAACAAAAGGGTTAGCTGTGTGTAGTGGTAGGCACCCCTGTAATCCCAACCCAGACTGGGTAGGCAGGGAAGGAAGATCCGCAAGTTCTCAAAGTTAGCCTGGACGTGAGATAAGCCTCAAAAAAAAAAAAAAAAAAGTTGAGTGACCTGCCTGGCCAGGTGCCAAGGAAAGCCTCTGCCAGACTGGAAAGGTCAGAGGACACAGACAGGCAGTCAGCAAGAGCCAGCATCAAGAGGGGTCTGTGGGTTGCAAAGCGCCCCACCCATCATAAGGACAAGAAAACCAGGGTTGAGCTGGAACTGCAATGGAGGCTCCTGCTTTCCTTCTAGTGAATGAGTCGGAAAGGCTCAGGAACAGGGACTGTTCGTGGAGCTTCTTTACACATAGATTCTCTGTCCCCCACGGAAACTCTGCTGTCTGCGGTCTGAAATTTATCAAAGCCTTTTATCACCAGATTGGCTTTCCAGCGCCTTCCTGCCTTGACACTTACCCTCCATTGCTCTCTGTATTCACCAGCTGGACGCCCACCACTTCCGGTGATAGGTTTGGTGCAAGTTTGAGCACCGGTGAGGTTTAAACTGAAAAACTATTGATTTTCTACTCCAAATGGGTGTGTGTGTGTGTGTGTGTGTGTTCGCGTGCGTGCGTACGTGCGTGCGTGCGTGCGCGCACATGCGCACGCCTACATGCTTGTGGTTGTGGAGGGCAGAAGTTGATTCTGAGTATTTCCCTCAGTTACTCTCCACTTAATTTTTTTGAGGTAGGATCTCCCTGACCCTGAAGCTCACTGATTGGTGAGGCTGGCTGGCCAGACAGCTCCGAAAATCAGCTCCTCTGCTTTCCCAACACTGGAGTTGGAAATCGGTGCGGTTTCATCAGCTTTCTTTACATGGCTGCTGGAGACATAGACGCTAGCTCTCAGGCTTGCGTTGAACAACGTACTTTATCAGCTGCGACATCTCCTCTCACGGTTGTCTTCCACTCTTAAAAAGTCAGAGATAAGCAGTTCTGGGCTAACCTCCCAAGTGTTTTCTAAAAGCTAAAAGACCCGGGATCCTTCACTTTTCGCCATTCTATGTGGACTTCCTTCCCGAAATCATCCCATAGTCCCGCTCGGCCTCAGCAGCTCCAGCCTTCATGTCTCCGTTTCAACCCTCGCAGAGGGGAAAGGAGCAAAGAAAGGCCAAGGATGTGCGCCAGCTGCCTCCCAGGAAGGCTCTCAGGGGTCCTCCACTCAAACCTCTTTGTCCACAGTTCAGTCACCTGGTGTCACAATTAAGTTTTCAGAGAGACTGGGCAAAGCAGACCTCATTCGGCATGGCAAAGAACACGGCCAAAATTAGAGAGTTTGTACTCCCAGGAAAGGGGAAAAATAGATACTGGGAGGCAACCATTAATCATTGGTTGACCCACATCTCAACCCTTAGCATTCTGGCTTCTGCCTCCCCAGGTCTATGGCCACTGCTCCCTGTAAAATGCCCAATGTCGTATCGAATGGAAACATCTCAGTCTTCTTGTATGGTTTATAAAGAGCTTTTTTTTTTTTTGACATTTTAATCACTCATTTCTCCTCCTCCTTTTTCTTAAAGTCAGTTTTACTGAATGTAGCTCACAGATAGCAAAATTGGTTCTTTTAGGTGTACAGACACATGAGTTTAGATGTATTACTCATTTATTTATTCTCGAGGAAACAAGAATGTTAGCATGGACTATGTATTTACTTACTCAATTAAAAATATATTGGCAGGGGCTAGAGAGATGGCTCAGCGGTTAAGAACATTGCATGCTCTTCCAAAGGACCCAAGTTCAATTCCCAGCAACCACATGGTGGCTCACAACTATCTGTAGTGAGGTCTGGTGCCCTCTTCTGGCCTGCAGGCATATATGCAAACAGAATGTTGTATACATAATAAATAAATGTTTTATATATATATATATATATATATATGTGCAGGGAAAATGGTTCACAGGTTGAGGTATTCCACACACAGCCTGACAACCTAAGATTCACAGATCCCACATAAAGGTAGTAAGAGAGAAGAAACTCCACAAAGTTATCCTCAGACCTTCACACGCATCCGTGACATGCAAGCCCACATACACCATGTCTACATGCACAACAAAAGCAAAATGTTAAAGATATTATCATATCTGTAAATAGAGCAAAGCTACAAAGTAACAGAATGACCGTTCTTTAATAATTACTTAGAAGCTAACAGCTAGCTGGTTGACTAGCAGTTCATAAACTGAGCTTACTAGGGACTGTTTACACACCAAGTTTACATTAAAACTTGGGAAACTCCCGTTTAAAGTCTGTAACTTAACAGCCCTAAACTTTAGACGAATACTGGGGAATGCAGACACCACCATCCCAAGTCCCCGAGATAACGCACTTAGTTTGGGACGATCACAGGGTTCTTTCTACAATTATTCTTCTTTGAGAATGTCACTTGTCTATGAAGCATTTTAATCTTACGAGCTCCTCACTTACTCTCCAGTTCCTTCCAGATCTCCTCACCACCACCCGCCCCATCATATTCTCCTTCCAATGCCATATCCCCTTTCCTTGGTCGCTAATTAGGGCTATCCTTAAGTGTCCAGGTATAGGACCAGCCACTGCAGCATGGACAACCTAACAAGAGCCACTTCCCTAAAGGGAACTGAGCTTCCTTCCCCAGCGACTCTCAACAGTGAAAACGTCTCATCCAGAGACTGGACTTCATGAGTCCCTCTCCCATCTATGTCCAGTTTCACGGCCTTGATCTTGCCTAGGTTTTGATCACAAAGTACTTTTTTAATATAACATTTTATCAATGCTTTGAAATCCCCACTCCCTCCTAGCTCCTCTCGGATCCCTCCAGCTGCCCACCCAAGCACAACTTCCCATCCTTTTTTTTTTTTCTTTTCAATAATCCAGAGTCCAGCTTGCACTGCCCTTATACTCATAGGTATGGAGCCATTGGCTGGAGCACAACGTTCTTCAGTGACTCATAAAAACTGTGAGACCTTTTATGGCTCAGGGTCAGAGGAGAACATTTTGCTTATGTCAGGCAGTTCGCTGACTCCCGAAGGCTGCCCACTGTCTCAGGATTCCAGACTCTTCCACCTGCCTGGAGGGTGCAGCCTGTTTGCCTCTGTGTTGTTTCATTCTTATCGCCTTCTGTAGATGAAAAGACAGAAGTCTGGAGTACTTAAATTCCTGGCCACATCCAGTGTTAGCAAGAGTAAAATCCATCACCTGGTCTAATACTTTCAGCCTGGTGGTTTAGGAGAGAAGCCGTCTGAGAGAGAACGTGGAAGGAGTTTTCTGAAATTTATTCCATAAGTTTTTGAATGAGAAGTCTTGCATTGAGAACCATATGAACTTCTAGGAGCTGCCTGGAATGTGGGATAGCATTATGGCTTGGGAGGATGATGAATTCGAAGGGCCAAGTCCATGGCTCTGAGCAGGATCTCAGTGTTCAGAATGAGCAAACTATACAAATGACTAGTTGTAGCATTTGCCTGGTTCGGTTCGTGATTTCTAGGCTTCTAGGAATAGAAGCATGTAATTAAAGGGGACTGGAGAGGAACGGGAAAAGTGTCACTTCAAACTAGCAGTTCCAAGTGTGACAGTGGCACAAAACAACACGGTGACATCAGCTTCGGGTGGCTGGGCAGAGGAGCACCGTGTCGGGTCGCCATAGCCCCTGAGCACAGCAAGGAGGCAGCGCTCCGTACCTGTGCCTTAGGAAGAAGCAGGTTTTGGGCTTTCCCGCTCTCATTGTTCCTCGTGTTGATATTTTGTTGAGGCCAGCATTTACTCGTTTAGAAATGTGCTCAGTGTGTGTTTGTATGTGTGTGTGTGTGTGTGTGTGTGACACACTCTCATCCTTTGTCCGCAGTATAGCTAAACAAGAAGGAGATGGAAACAGGCTTCCCTGTGCTGAGAAGTGCAGGGTCCCATGCCCAGGACACACACAAGCCAAAACAAAGCCACCAGATGGATCACTAAACAATGACAACACACCCAGCCCCCTCGCCTACGCCGCTTTCCTGGAGTTTAGTTGTGCCCTTTCTACAAGGAGTATCACCCATGGGGCTTTCTGCAATGTTTGTGTTTGATGATGTCCTCTGCTTGACCTTTTTAGACATCTATGCCAGCAATGTCCCTGCCAGCTACATGCAGGAAAGGAACATTTCTCATAGAGGAGATGTTTGTCTGTCTAGAACCGTGCAAGTGGGGTGTGCAATTTTGTGCATCTGAAGGTCTCCATCCTATTCATATGGTCACTACGAGCTTTTCTATCTGCCTGCAAGCACTAATAAATTCTCTTTGAAGCATGTCGCCTCAAACACTCGCTGGTATTCTTCCTGACCCTACAGGAAGGTAACCCATATACTGACACAGGAAGGATGATGTCAAAATGTACATTGCTTCTTTTCTTTCATTAGACATTAAACAAAAAGAATTCATTGAACAAAATTTCATTAAACAAAAAGAATCTCTCTGTTCTGCATCGTGGTCCTGTTGATCTGTGTGGGTTTATGAGCAGACTGAGGCAAGGCACTTAGAGCATCAAGTCTTGACTCTTGGGTGATTCTTGTAACGACAGTCTATTGACAACAAGAGAGACCCTCGGGGATCAGGGACACAACTGTCTATGCTTGACCCAGGATCATCCTCCCTATTAGAGCCTGTTTATTGTTTTCTTCTGCTCAGAGGACTGAAAGGACCTATTTGTTTTTTGTTTATAGCATCCTCTCCCCCACCCACAACATGACGTATGTGTTCAGAACAGCCCATGATTATCTGTGTACTGATGGAGCCAGAACATTTATTCCACAACTGCCAAGTCTGAGCTACAATGGGGGACAAACAATGAACTCTCAGAGATAGTCCGGTGACACCATGGACTCATCCAGGGAACCTTGCCAAGGACAATGGCTGCCCCTTAACCACCAAACAGACACCAACTCGATGTCACCCAGGGATTCTACACATTGCCCAAACCGTGAGCCAGGATCATGGTGCTATGCACTCACTGGAAGGCTAGTCATCTTGTTCCGCAGTCCCCCATCAGCTCCACTATACTGAATGAGGCTTGGAAGCTATTTTGTTGATTTATGTTACGTTTAATGGGTGTGCGCTGGTTAGTCTTTTTGTCCACTTGACACAAGTTAGGGTCATCTAAAAATAGGGAATCTCAGCTGAGAAGATGCTTTCCTCAAACAGGCCTGTAGGCAGGTCTATGGGGCGTTTTCTTGATTAATAGTTGATGTGGCACCATCTCTGGGCATGTAGTCCTGGGTGCTTTAAAAAAAACAGGCTGAGCAAGCCATGTGGAACAAGCCAGTAAGCAGTGTTCCTCATGGCCTTTGCTTCAGTTCCTGCCTCCAGGTTCTTGCCCTGAGTTCCTGCGTTGGCTTCCCCAGTGATGGACTGTAACTTAGAAGCCAAAGGAGCCCCTTCCTCCCAAGTTGCTTTTGGTCATGGTGTTTATCACAATAGAAACCCAACTAATAAAGGGGGTTTATGTAATCATCATTAACTATTTCTATCTCCTAATACAATATTTAATGACAATGTTAAAAACAACCCTAGCTGAGATGGACCTTGTGATATTTTTCTTTGAAAACAGTTTTTTTGAGGCAAATCACATAAAAAGCTGAAAATCTTACCTTTCCCTATAGGTTTATCTCCAAGGCAAAGTGTTACTTTTTTTTCCTAGGGAAAAAAATGAGTAGAATATAATCAATCACCCACTGCAACATGAGCCAAATGGGGACAAAGATTTATATTTATAACTTTATTCTTTTATATGTCCATATGTGTAAGCACACTGTAGGTGCTTAATAAATGCTTATTAAATACATCTTTAAAAAGAGCTCCTCTTGATCAAGACCCTAGGAAGTTGTTCCTTCTTAGATATATCTTTAATCAGATCAAATTCTTTACAGTTGATGGTTGTCATGGCAACATTTCTCTTGGCACAGCAGCTGCCTTATGCCTAGATAGGACTGTTTGTACCTAAAAGATCCAGAATGTCACACACACACACACACACACACACACACACACACAACAGGTAAGAAAGTCTACAAAACTGTATTCTTTTTTCTTTAATGCTGGGGAAAATGTTAAAAGTCAATCTGTTTGTGCTTGAAGTAACACAGCTTTGTCTGATGGCTC
This sequence comes from Alexandromys fortis, assembly GCF_014885135.2. Classification (NCBI taxonomy): domain Eukaryota; kingdom Metazoa; phylum Chordata; class Mammalia; order Rodentia; family Cricetidae; genus Alexandromys; species Alexandromys fortis. The sequence goes on from NW_026067897.1 coordinate 15,068,698, forward strand.
ATGTTCCGATTTTGCTGTTCTTAGTCAGGAAAAGGGACTGTGGGCATGTGTGTTTGGGGCTAAATTCTATAGTTAATAAAAGGTCGTAGGATAAACTCATATCCTTCTAGGTAGAGGAGAGTTTCCAGGGAAAATCTCGCCCACATCAGGTTTGAAGTAGAAAATATGGACTGCAAAGAAGGGTTGATATCAGCACTATTTTAAGTACCATGATGTGAGCTGAGACCACCACTGTACATAAGACCCCTAAAAAGCTCGGGGTTTAGGGAGGGAAAAGTGTACAAATAATTGATATTAAAACACAACGTTGTAAGTGTTGACAGAGATGAAGAGGAGAGGGGAAATAGGAAGTCTGCCAGGAGGTGTTGATAGCTAGGCTGTCTTTAAAGATAAACAGCTTTTAGCCAGAAGCAAAGTGAGTGGGTGTGTGCATGTGTGTGTGTGTGCATGTGTGTGTGTGTGTGTCCATGAGCCAGTGTGTCTATGAACGGGGTGGGGCAAGCAGTTGTAAAAATGATTTTTTAGGACAAGAGACCAGCAAAGTTGAAGACAATGAAAATGAATCAGCAAGACAAGGTCTAAATAATTACAGTATCGGCTTTAGGGTTGGACAAGGAGAGGGCCATGTATTAGTCAATTGCAGTCATAGAAGCTCTACTCTCATACAGTGTGGTGTGGCATCACTCCGTTTGGGCAGTGCAGTGGTCCTGCAGACAGCGGCTGACGATGAAACAGAAACAAGGAAACAAGGGGACCTTGAAGGCAGAAGCTAAGCGAAGGGTAGATAGAACTACCAAATGCGACACGTGCCTTCTTCACCCCCTCAAATGGCGCACGGGTCATCATAATCGCAGACAAGTGTCTCCGTTTACGTCAACTTAAAAATTGTGGGAACATATAAAGAAGAAACAAAAGCAGCTTTCATGGCTGACTTCAGTGATTTGATCTGGAACCAAAATGTACATTCTATTACAGTGCATGATTTAACGTTTTCTTCCCTCTAGGAAATCGGAAGCATGTGTTGTGGTGGAGAGGAGGGATTGCTTGCAGGACGGACAGGGTGGTGGTCCCCACCCAGGCTCCTGTCACAGCTCCTTGCCATATTGCTGGGCATGCAAGACTGGAATGGTGCTGCCATGGTGTGGACCAAACCGAGATAAGGTCCTCAACTAGGGCAGGAGGAACTGGCACCAAATGGAAAGAGTCCAGGGAAATATGCCCCAACTCAGACTGCAGGGGTAAGAGAAAGGCATCCAGTCTGGTTCTCACGGCTCAAATGACGCAGAGTAAAGTGATAGCTCCAATTCTGCAGAGAGGTAAAGAGGTGCTGCCAGGTGCCACTGCAGGATTCTGACCTCAGTACAGGAAAGCAGACTGTCATCTGATGAATGGATGGATGGATGGATAAGTACATTAATGTATGATTTGGCTGGATGTGTGTATGGATGGATGGGTGGGTGGATGGATGAAGGAATGGATGGGTGGGTGGGGGGATGGAGGGAGGGAGGGAGGGAGGGAGGGAGGGATAGATGGGTTGGGGGATGGATGGGTGGCTGGGTGGAGGGAGGGATGGGCAGATGGAGAGAGGGAGGAAGGGAGAGGGAGGGAGGGAGGAAATAAATAAGTGTATCATCATTTCCCTCTGGACTGGAAGTACTATTGCCCTGTGTACAACCTGGGAAATACATTGATCTGCTTTTAAGACAACTGGGCAGAGGCCAGGAGATGCAAATTAGCAGGAACGAAAGGAAGTTGAGTTTCCAGAATATGCTCATCTGTAAATTACAATGTCAGAAAGTCCCAGGGGGAAAGTGGTAAGTGAAGCCACCGATGGTTTGGAGGTTGCACTTCCAGGTATTTGTAAATGTAAGGAACCAGGTAAGTCACTCTCAGTAAGAAATCATTTTGTTTTCCTGTAACAAACTTTCTATCATTAGAAAAATTAATAAACTAGAATAAATATTCCCATAGCCACCACTTCTGTCCATTATATATCCATTGTCAGCCAAGTGTGTGTGTGTGTGTGTGTGTGTGTGTGTGTGTGTGTTGCATGTACACCACGGTACCACAAGTGTGTGTGTGAAGATGTCAGAAGACAACTTGGGGGCTCAACTGACTCCTTCCACTATGTGGGTCCCAAACGTTGAACATGGGTCCTCAGGCTTGGTAGCAAATGCCTTTACCTGCTAAGCCGTCTTTTTCGTTTTTTTCTTTATTTGTGTTTTATGTGTATGGGTATTTTGCCCGCATGTATGTCTGTGCACCATGTGCACTGAAGTGCCCACAGAGTCCAAAAGAGGGCATTGGGTATCTTAGAGTTATAGACAGCTGTAAGCCTAATCATCTGGGGGCTGGACCCCCAGATGTTGCCCTTGGAATAGTAAACCATAAAAACCTTTCTCTCTCTCCCATCACCCACACCCATTAAGACACCATGAATTCCTTTTTTTGGTGATCCCATGAGCAGAGCACTGATATAGATGCATAAATGCCTTGTGCAAACCCTGGCTTCAAAGTCTCCTTGACTTCCCCATCCCCAGCAACCTGACTCTCACCCCACCCAAGCCACCAGCTCCCATCAGCCTCCACATTCGCACGCCTAATTTTAAGCCAGAATAAGCCAACAGTGACCTCATTTCACTTTCTCCACTTCGTTTGGTCCAGCCCCCACAAACTTAGCTTACCGTGAGATTCATGGATGCAGCCCTCACCTGCAATTTAAAGTTTATAAAGACACACTTTTAGTAGCTGAACAAGGGTCATTGAGGTCAGGGAACAGCTTTGCCTCCACAAGGCTCACTCAGGCACAGCTTTACTGATCACCCAGCCCCGTTCCATGAGTTCCAGCGCTGCCTGTTGGTCCTCTTGCATGGCCCCTGGCGTGTTTTTTTTTAATTTATTTATTTATTTATTAAAGATTTCTGTCTCTTCCCCACCGCCGCCTCCCCTTTCCCTCCCCCTCCCCCAGTCAAGTCCCCCTCCCTCGTCAGCCCAAAAAGCAATCAGGGTTCTCTGCCCGGTGGGAAGTCCAAGGACCACCCACCTCCATCCAAGTCTAGTAAGGTGAGCATCCACGAAACTGCCTAGGCTCCCACGAAACCAATAGGTCCAGTAGAATCAAAAACCCGTTGCCATTGTTCTTGAGGTCTCAGTAGTCCTCCTTGTCCGCTATGTTCAGCGAGACCACCCTGGCGTGTTTTAAATAAGGAAAGTGAGCTATGCAGAGGGGCAACAAGGAAGGCTGAGGACGGCAACAAACCCAAAGCCTCTATGTGATCTGGACGGCACGCTCGACTTAACTGTCGCCAGCTACACCATGGAGGAATATAGGATATGAGACATCTGGATCTGCATTTTCTCTGGAGAGCTATCTTTTGAATAAAGAGCCATGGCCATAGGATCTCTATAACTTGGGGCAACTTTAGGATATCTGAGAGGGGTTTCTATGAGGATCCGGTATTGATGGGGTACCAGAAGCCAGAGGCCTTGAACCTGACCACCAACACATTACACAAAGAACATTTGCAAGGAAGGCTGTGTGGACAAAGGATCTACTGCTTGATACACTGCAGCTCCCTGCGCCACTGAGAGGAATGAAGAGGTGATGGAGAGGCGGGAAAGATGAGGAGTGAAGTATTGGTTTTTCCTGTTTGCTTTTTGTTGTTGTCGCTGCTACTGTTGTTTTTGTTTGGTTGCTTGTTTGTTAATGAATATTCTTATTTTCACTTTTGACTTCTTTATCTTATTTTTGTTATTTCTTTTTCAGTTTTCCTTTGTGGGAGGACACTGCAAGGGTAAAGGGCAGGTGCAGAGGCACTGGGAAATGAGTGGAATTCCCAAAGAATCAATTAAAAATTATATTAATAAAAAATCGCAGTACAGATTCTGTTTCAGAACAGCCCTCTTTGGAGAGCTTTGTTTGATTAAATAAACTCCTATTTAAAAGTACTTGTGTCTCTTGACTGGACTCTTTGTTAAAAAAAAAAAGGCCCCTCCCCAGCATTTCTGGACCTTTTCATGGATGAAAGCATACGAGAGGGTTCTAGAGTGTGGGTTGTATTATTATTAATGTTCACACAAGCATGTCTGAAAAGGGGTTGCAGTCATGACTTAACACACCTGTGGTACACCTTATCTTAACCAAACTGTAGAGTTCCCACAGACGATGGGTATTTACATATCAATCATTGGAGACATTAACATCAGGCTTCAATCTTGATAACCAAGCTTTTCTCTAGATGTTGAGATATCTTCAATCGATTATTCTCTTTTTATTCCCATCATATCAAAAGCACAGTCAACTCTGGAGACACATTTGCAGCGAGCATACAGTTGTTTTTAACTGTAACAAGCATGGCCGGGAACTTCTGATCCTCCTGACTCCACGTTCAGAGTCCTAGGATGACAGATACAGGCCATCACGTCCGATTTAAGAGCTGCTGGGGATTGAACCCAGGGCTTTGTGCATAGTAGGCAAGCCTTCTACGACTGGGCTGTATTCCCTGCCTTGGTTTTTGTTTTTTATTTAAACAGGGTTTCACACAATGAAGGCCTGACTCGAACTCACTGTATAACTGAGGATGACCTGGAACTCCTGATCCTCCTGCCGCCACCTCCTGAGGATTGCTGTTTCATTCCGCCATGTTCTCCCAGTTCCTATGGGTTTACATAGACCTTTTAAGCCTGTGGTGAAGCTGCCTGAATAGCATGATATGGGAGACACTGTGGACAACGAAATATTTTGAAGCTGTATCAAACCAAAGTATATAGTTTAGTGAAGCCCTCTCAAAGAACATCATATTAGGACTCCATCAGAACTGAAAGCCACTTAAATCCAGATGATGACGGCATACAGGCAGATGGCCAGCTGGTCACCAGGAAGAGAGAGCAAAGGACTAAGTTCATTGAAAGCATGAACCAGCTTCCTCAAAGAAGGGAGCAACTCACAGTGAGAGAGAGGAGACCAGAATGAAAATTGTGCTGTTGGACTAAAATAGATGTTCGTGTTGGCAGATGGTGAGATAGATGGTAGATAAATATGCGTATATTTATGCATACATCTATGCACATGTTTATGCAAATATGCAAGCACAACTTATTTTCTCTAACTGTGACTAAGGAGAGATGGCCTAGGACCACCAATTCCCCAATAAAAATCAGAATACATATCCCCAAGATCCAGGTTTTTACACATTATTATATAATAATTATATATATATATAATATATATATATATATATATATATGGGGACAGTCCTAATTTGCTCTTGGTTGCCATGATAAAGCACTGACCCAAACCAGCTTGCAGAGGAAAGGGTTTATTTGGCTTACAGAGAACTCAGAGCAGGAGCTTATCAGGGACATAGAGGCAGAAACTAAAGCAGAGACCACGGCAGAAGGCACTTCACTGGTTTCCTTCCAGGCTTATGTGCAACCGCCATCTTTTATCCAGCCCAGGCCCACCTTGCTAGGAATGGCTCCACCCATAGTAGGCTGAACTCTTCCACATCAATTATCAGCCGAGAAAATGGCCCACAGCTGTGCCCACAGGCCAGTCTGTTGGAGTCTGTTCCTCGAGGGAGGTTCTTTCTTCCCAGGTGTGCCAGCTGACAGCCAGGATCATCCACCACAGGAACCAAGGTTCCTTGGAGAAATTACTTATGCCCGAAGTAATGTGTGTCCAAAACATCAGGGAGTTCTCAACGAGTGTTGGAACACTTCAAAAGGGATTTTTTTTTAAAAAGGAGAGACTCGGTGTAACTGATTAGGTCTCAGGGATGATGGGGACGGTGACAGAAATATATTATCACTCATTAATAAAAGAGGGACGTACGAATCAAGGAGGACTCAAAAGAAGGGAGAGAGACAGGAACAGAAAGGGCACAAGAAGGGGAGAGAAAGAGATGGAGACAGAGAATTAGGTGGATGACAAATGAGGCACCCAGAAGTTTAACCACAGCAGACAACGCCGTAGCCTTCTGACCAAAGTGATTATCACTAGCAGCAGGGTAAACTGACATGATAGACCACTTGACGGGATGCAAAGGGAAGAACAAAGCATTATTTTTATTGCTACTTTCTAACTGTAATTTTACTACCGTTATGGATCATAACATAAATATCTGTGTTTTCCGATGGTCTTAGGTGATCCCTGTGAAAGGGTCATTCGACCCCCGTGGGGACCACTGTTACACAGACTTCCAGGGGAAGGCACGGCCCAGATTAGATCTGGATTAAAAATCAGAAATAAAGACGTGTCCTCCTTCCTCAAAGATCTGAATTAGAAGTAGAGCTTGCCACTTCAAACTAAGTAGAAATCTCCCATAGGCATTCCTTCCATCTTTGGGTTTGAGTAAATTCCAGATGTAGTCAAGTGACAACCAAAAACAGCCGTTACATTCTCAAACATAGATCTCCATAAAACATCAAAATTTGACTTTGCAGAGTGATTTCCGATGTGCAGACTTTGGAGAGGACACATTCAAAACGCGGCATTTGTCGTACAAAATTAACCAGGTGGTTTTGCCAGGGAGTGAGAAGAATTTCCCACCCTTCTACTTTTAAGGCATCAAAAGCCCTTACCGTACATAAACAGATTTATCTAGGCCATCAAATCTTCTCAGGAAGGGGAGACCAGGAAACAAATGTCTGAGTAAATCTCTTTATTGGGTTATGGAAGCTAAGCAGGGCACTGGGCTGTGGGATCTTGACGGAGGCCAGAGACAGAGAGGGCGTTGTAGTTGAAGGTGACTTTCTTCAGTTAGGAGGACGGCTTACTTTTTGTTCTCGGCATGTAGGATAAATGTCTCCAATTATTTCTCTTTCCATTCTGGTCCAGATAATTACCACGAGTTCCTGAAAATTGTTTTGTTATCCATGTGGAATCGAATTTGCCCCCAAATGAAGCAGAATCCTCACCTGTGGTGTGCCAGATTTCGGTCTTGGGTCTCTGCATCATCTGTTTCCTTGCTTCCTGGGAGTTGTGATGAGGCAGTGCCTCACTTCTGGAGTCTGCATTCGCTCTCACGTCGCTGGCTTTATGTGAGAGCCGGAACATCTGCAGGAAGGCTGATTCGAGGTAGCTGGCTGTTTCACCATGAAGCCGCTTTGTCTCCTCTGACATTTAGAATGTAACTACCAGGAAACCGTGGGTGACCGAGGTCTGGAGTGGGTTGAACAGACTGCCCTGAAGTTCGTGGCTATCTGAAACTTCAGAATGTGTCTTTATTTGGAAATAGATGTTACTAAAGGAAAGAGCAAGGTGAGATTATGCAGAATGTGGGCTGTAAAATCCATTGAGAACGACCTTCTGAGAGACAGACTAAGACACACAAAGACAGAACAAAGAGAGCAGGTGACGATGGAGGCAGAGATGGGCACGCTGCTGCCATGAAGCCAAAAACTCCCTGGACCCGGGAGCGCTGTGGAGTTAGGCTGTAGGCCTGCAGAGCACACGCACCAAGTGCCTGCTCAGTCCTGTTGTGAGTCTCGGATAGACAGCTGCAACAGCTCTCCTTCGGTTAAGGACATTGACCGAGACTCTTGGGAACTCAGTGCTACATGGAGGTCTCTCGAGAGTTCCAAAGGCAAGGTGGGTACCAGAACCTGAGTGTGTCTAAGTCTCCGTGTTCTTCACAGTGACTTGCAGCTAATGTGATGAGTCTAGCCGGCTAGACTTTGACAGGCATCGCCGCCCACTTCCTTTGCTGTAGAATGTTAATCATCCTCACATATCACAGTGTTTTGAATAACACTGTCTCCACATATGTGGTGGGGTTAAGTTATGTGGTATCAACTGTGCAGGTAAAGTCCCTAAAGACTTTCAGCTAGAACAACAAGGGGGTCACCTAGGCAACACATAAAACCTAGGCACATGAGGTTTTGTCCCAGAGACGGGGAGGCGGGGTTCATTTGAAAAGCCTCGAGGTGTTGTGGCCTTATTCTGCGTGTGACATTAGGGGATGGGAAAGAAGTGGGAAGCCATTCCTGTTTGAAACCAAACATGTTTTAAATTTCAGGAGCTTACCAGGTCCTAACTCTAGAGATCGGACAACAGAAGCTAGAGTTGCCCCATCAGAAGATGCTACCCGGCCAGCCAGAGGAGTCCCAGACAGAGAGAAGGACTGCATTGAAAATGGTGGGCACCTGATGCATACGCAGGAGCAAGGACGCTCAGGCAGGGCTGGGGGTGCAGCCCAGAGGGAGAGCACTGGCTCAGCATGTGCAGGGCCTAAGGCTCAGCCCACACTCTCAAGTGTTGGAAACAGAACTTCCTACAGAGAAGCACGTTAGAAACACTCGCGGATGGAGCGATCCCACTGGCGCGCAAGGAGGAAGCCACTGAAGCCAGAGACCAGCCTAGGGACACGCTACATACCGTGTAACCTACGTACCGCACTCTGCTGCCCCAGCAAGAGATCTTTGAGGAGCCCGAGGAAGAGCCCTGGGAAGGAGAAATAAGCATTTGTTCTGACCCCATCAGAGGTCAGCAATGTAATTACAACTATAAGCACTAGGGAGATATCCCCCACTCCCATCCCCTTAACCTCCTTTGGGGTGTAGCCTTTCCCTAAAGAAGTCAGATCCATGGGGCAGAGGAGAACTGGAAAAGCCAGGAGGGAGTGAAGAACTCCAGGGCGGTCCCTTTCCTCACTGAACTGGTTTACAGTGTTGGAAGAATCTTAAATGGCAGAAAGTCTGACATTTTCTACTCAACCAGACCAGACTTAATACCCGGCACAGCAGACTGTGTGTTGACATCTGAGAGCAACTGAAAAAAAACTTTGGGGGCATCCAGGACGGGAAAGGACCTGCCACAGGGACATGTAGAGGGACAATGGAGGGAAAACGTTCAGTTGTGCTTGCTTAATAAGCTGCTCACGTGATAACTTTTAGGTAGAAATGTCTCCCAAAGGTGGACCAGGATAAAATGGCCCATAAGATGGGTTTTCAAATACCAGCTGTATTATTCAGCTGCCTTGGTAGCTAGCTATACTGGGGGGGGGGGGGGGGGGGGAGGGGGGGGGGGGGGGGGGGGGACAGAATTTGAGTAAAGAGTTTATATGAGTATGATTTCATTGTCTATGGCTATTTTAAGGACGGAGACACAGCAGGCTACACTGAGAAATCCCAGCCCAGCTTGCCCTACAATTTCCTTCCTCCTGCCCGGTTACTGATGTCCTCTTCCTCCGTCTCAGCAGGCACCAGTGTTCTGTTCTAATGTCCTCACTGAGGATCCCAAGGTATGAAACTTGTCCTGTAAAGATAACGTTTCATCCTTGGACATAATTTTGACTGTGTATATATTACCTTCCTGGAGAGACACCTTTTCCATTGATCTATTGTAACTTTTCAACAGATTCCAATAGTTAAATTCAACAAAACAAATTCTATCAGATATTTTTGTCAAACTGATGCTATCCCTCTCCGTAGTATTGAACCGTTTTTAATGAGATAATATTGAAAACAAAGCTAATTCTCTAGAATCAAATAAAGGGATGTAAAAGGAAGATTGCATAAGCCTTGCAGAATACCTTCCGTGGTATAAGAAAAATAATTATTGACCTCCTAAATGTTATCAGTCATTTTTTGTAGTTTTTCAGATCTTATCTGTTCTGAGGCTATTACAATGAATTCAAGGAGGTGTAATAATTATTATCAGCCAGCAGGTGTCGCAGTTGTAGCCACATGGCCGAGAGACACTAGCAGCAGCAAACAGTTCAAGTTGCTTACTTAGGTACTGAAAAATATTCTTTGTTTATCAAATTAAGATCAGTTATTAAGGCGATTAAATGATTCTGAGAGTTTGGGCCCAGGAAATAGAGAAAACCCAAAGTTTTCCATCAGTGTGAGTTGCAGACTGTGTGTACCACAAGGATCTCAGGGCAGCAGTGTGTGGGCTGGTGTGTAACACACAGAGAGGCAGTTTGTGGGTCACGAGCCGGGGAGTGCTGAGCAATCTGAGGGCCGGGTAGATCCACCCACGGGAGAGTCAGTGCCCACTGCACCACGTGGCTGGCAGAGCGGTCCCAAAAAGTGTGGACTGGGCCCCACATTGGGCACCACATAATGACAGAGGTCACGAAATAATCCCACACTAGTTCAGATTTACGTATAATAAAGGATTATTTATTTAGGGGAGACTCACAGATCACTGTCCTAGATCACAGTCCTCAGCACAAATGGGGAACAGGAATCAAATCTAGCAGCTGGAAGCAAGAGCCGGAAGCAAGAGAGTGAGCACAGGCTCTACAGCTGCATTTATAGTATAAGAGACCACACCCTGGTATTGTACTTTGAAAAGATTTGTCACTTGTATTTTAATAAACTGCTGATTGGCCAGTAGCCAGGCAGGAAGTATAGGCAGAGAGACCAGGCAGGAAGTAGAAGCAGGACAATGAGAACAGGAGAATTCTGGGTAGAGGAAAGGGTCAGTCTGCTGTCATCACCCAGCCACAGAGGAAGCAAGATGAGAATCCCTGGGCTAACACAGACAATAATGGGTTGATGTAAGATGTAAGAATTAGTTCATAAGAAGCCTGAGCTAATAGGCCAACCAGTTTATAATTAATGTAGGCCTCTTGTGTGTTTCCTTGGGACTGAATGACTATGGAACCAGGCAGGACAGAAACCTCTGTCAACAGAATGGTGCCCAACATGGGGCTCAAACCCATGACCCTGAGATTAAGAGTCTCATGCTCTACCGACTGGGCTGTTGGCTGAAGGAGCTCCCACAGCATTCAAGCCATAATATATTAATTGAACACATGTGTTTTAGCCATGAAAATCCATTTCTGACTAATTATTAGGATCTCTGCGGGTGGAATGGGGCTGTGCCTTGGTGGTATAGCACTGGACTAACATACACAAAATCCTGACTGAGTTCAGTCTCCAGCACCTCAAAAATGTCTCTCGAGGTGACAGACACAGGCTACTCAATGGCTGCACTAACTGCCCGTGGCCCTTCTGACTAAATGCCAAATTGACTAAAGCAACCGAGAGCCCCTAGGAGTTCTGACAAATATTCATATACTCACATATTAACATTCACACCCGTGTCTGTGCTCAAATGATGTAAAGTAAATTGCAGACTCCATGACAATATGCAAAGAGAAAACAGCATCTGCCCAAAGTCACTATTTTGGTAGCTCCATAATTGACATCCATGACACTAAGTAGAAAACTGATTTAAATAATGTAAAAATAATGGAATGTGCTGACTTTGTTTTTATAAAACTCAATCTTCTTATCCTTTAATTCAGAAAACATAAAAAGCTTGAATTAAGTTAAACTCCGCCGCAACCCTATAGAGAGCTCGTGTCAATGTCTAGCGTTTTCCTTTGTTACCATTCCAAGACATGTGCACATTCTACGAAGTTGAATAACCCTGATCAAATTAGATAAACCTTATAACATAGAATTAAACGATGAATATTGGCCTTTAAATATTTATTATTATGGGCTTTCAGATTTTAAATTAAAGTTATTGCATATTTAGCTGCACCACAATTTACAAACTAATTCTTGATGAGATTGTTTCAGGTTGTTCCTATTTGTTTTTCTTTTTTTGAATACAAGGTCTTACTGGATAGTGCTGGCTGGCCTGAAACTTGCTATGTAGACCAGGCTGGCCTTGAACTCACAGAGATCCACCTGCCTCAGCTGCCTGCGTACAGGGATTACAAGCGTGCCCCACACCCAGTTTGTTTCTGATCTCTTATTAACATGAACAAGTTCACACCTGGCACTCAGAAAAACACAGACGATCCACATACATTGTGAAGCAGAGTCTGTGGTCTGCCCTGCCACTGGAGACCATGCTGAGCTCCATGGCACGTGCTGGTGTCAGAGACCATGTGGATGTCCATGGCCCCTGCTATCACCAGAAACCATATGAAAGTCTTTCCGCTGACTACAAAGGGCAAGGAAGCTACTTTTGCCTTAGCATTGATGACTGCAATGTCACAGTTGAGAAAGAGGGACATAGAAGGCTTCATTGACAACGCCTATCCCCAACCCCACCCCCAGAACAAAAGTGCCTAGACAGGAAACCATTGAAAAAACTTTTCAAGATCATGATAAAGGTGCTGAAGTATAGCTCTCCACGACTGAGGGCTTCTGGCGAGGGTGCGGGTGGAACCCCACACCGTCTTCCGGCTTCAGTGAGCCCCAGGCCCACATATGACACACCGACAAACAAGGTGTCAGAACACCCATATACATAAAAATAGACAAAAGCTAGAGAATAAAAGTTAAAAGATTAAAAAGTGATAAAATTGAGAGTACTATTCAATTTCATTAATGAGGCTGAAGGGGCTCAGGAGGTAAGAATGCTTATGTACAACCATTAGGACTTGAATTCAAGTGCCCCGAACCAACAAAAAAAGTCAGGTGTGGTCATATGCACACCTGTAACCCCAGATCTGTGGGAGCAGAAGACACGAGGATTGCTGTGGCTTCCCGGATGCCAGCATAGCTCCAGGTTCAGTGAGAGACCCCCTCTCAAGAGTAGAAGGTGAAAAGTAGAAAGGTCGGGAAGACCACCAAGGTTCTCCTTGTCCTCTGCAGGCTTGTGGATGAATGCACTCACACGCATGTACACATAGATCACACAGTCACAGACACACACATACATACACACCACTCACACAGAAGCATAAAAAATAATACGAGTTAATCATTTCTTGGAGTTTTCTAGAACACCAATTAGCTATTCTGAAAACCATCAACTTTCCTTTTTGAACTGTACCTCGTAATAACTAAACAGCTAATGGGTATGTGTTTGGGGGCAGAAAATCCCAAATATTACCTACAGAAAGACAGGTTTAATTACCGTGTTTCCATGTTCTTTTCTCCTTCTCTATGTATATATGTGTGTGTGCATTATGTATGTATTATCTATGTGTGCATGCATGTATGCCATGGCATATGAATGGAGGTCAGAGGAAAACTTCAGGTATTAATCCCCACCTTCTCCCTTGTTTGGTCTCTTTCTTGTTTTTCCACTGCATACACCAGGCTAGCAAGATTCTAGGGATCCTCCTGTCTCTGCTCCCCATCTCCCAGTAAGAGAGCTAAGATTACAGATATATACACACCACTACATCTGACTTTACACGAGGTCTAGAGATTCGAACTCAGGTCTTCATGCTGGCACAGCAAGCACTTTACTTACTGAGCCATTTCCCCCTCACGTCTTAGTGAAGTGCTTTATCTATACAATCATTTGTACATCACTGCATATAGGATTGGTAGGGATACCCAGACTGACAGTTCTCCCATCCATTGATCATCTCAGTACCACACAGCCAGTAGGAAAACAGGCCCCATGTTTTCCTATGTGCTACATCCATGTGTGCACCCATGCGGTATGTAGGGGCTCAGAAGCAAGATCCATGAGCATCTTTCCATAATCTCATCAAGGCTCTAAATATAATAGCCACTTACAGAAAATGAAGGAGCTAAGGAAGTAAGGAAAGCAGATGGGACTTCAGGAAGCAGCTCATCCAAGCTGGAGGACATGAACTGCTGCAGAGGAGATGACTGTGTTGATTTCACAAATAGTGACATGATGGGGGAGAGGGGAACTGTGACAGATGTGCAGGCTTACAAGAGTAGCTGCTTCACAGAAGCGAGCTTCCTTCAGGAGTGATGAAAAGGTCCCGGAACGTAAGACCGAAGTTGGACAGTCCCCTGCTGGTCCCCACCCCCCACACCCACACAGCCATTCTCCTCCATAACATCCCTGCCAGCTGACCAATCTTTGCTCTCCAGGCTTCTCCTCAAGTTCTAGAATGCCAAAGATCATTCATTAATCCAGGAATGACCCCACTTCCTGAAGTGTGCTCAGCCATGAATGCTGAGTGGAAATATGACGTCAGAAGTCCTGTTTCATCGTCATTTTCTATGCCACACACTAACTCTCCAGTTCTTACACTGCAGCTACACAACCTAAGTTCAGTGTCTCTCCAGTTCCCACACTTTACAAAACAGTTTAGTTAAATCTGCCTTGAAGTATAGAAGCAACGAAATATAAATACATGCTCTAAGATGGCTGAGTAGGGCTCCAGCCGCTATCATTCTAATAATTTTCTCATTTTATTTTTTATTTTATGTCAGTGACTGTTTTGCCTACATGTCTGTGAGCCACGCACATGCAGTGTTCTTGGACACCAGCAGAGGGCATCGGAGCCTCTGCAACTAGAGTTGGAGATGACTGTGAGCAGCGGTGTAGGAGCTAGAATGGAACCCAAGTCCTCTGGAAGAACAAGACATGCTCATAGCTGCTAAGTCATTTCTCCTGCACATTCTAATAGTCTTATTTCCTTTGGCACAGTTAAGACCCCCAAAAGCTTTTATAAGTATCACTCTTCACCACTTATTAAATATTGAGACTCCTGACGATGGAAATTCTCTTTGCTACACCTTCTAAACCAAATATCCTATTATCCTACATTCAGGGTGCTATTTTTAGACTCAAGAATTGATAGCAACAAGTCCCACTGTTAAATGTGGTCTGAATGGATGTGTCTAACACTGTCAATATCTGCACGCCCCAGTTCTGCTCCCTGGGGTTTTTATATTTCTACTCCCTTCTAACATGATATATGATAATCCGTACAGGGCAGAACTGGGCACAGAACATTCTAACGTGCCCTAGAAATCTCTCTCAAAATAAGCTTTTCTTCATTAGTAAAGGTTCTTGATAAATTCTTGTGAACAAATTATTTTCTGAACACCCCCATATATGCTGGGAGTTGGTCGAGTGTTTAATCGTATCCAAGGATCCATACCACACCCATGGTTTCTCATTCTGTAATCTACTCTTGCCCTGTCCTGAAAGTCAGAGGCACCCCAAGAGGTCTCTGAGCTCTCAGTTATCAGGAAGGGACATATGGGTGGCTGACAGTTGTAGAACCAAGTTCTGCATATTGCAAACTATCCTAGCAGATGATCATAAAGTATCCTACTCCTTAAAAACCAACTACAACCTAAACCAAACATGACGGTGCACACTTGTAATTCCAGCATTCAAGGGACACAGGCAGGGGACCAAAGGCTCAAGGTCATTTTTGGCTACCCAGTGAGTTCAAGACCAACCTAGGACACATGAGACTCTGTCAAAATAACTTTTTTTAAAAAAAAAATGTCTTTACTAGAGCACTTTGGTTCACCAGAACAAATGTACCTAGGGCTGTCATGGAAAAAACTCACACACCCACCTCAGCAGCAACAAGCATACAAAACTCTAATATGTCATCCCCCCCCCCTTAAATGAGGTATTTAAAAAGACGCAGATGAATTAGAAATCAAACTCAGATGTGCTGGCCATGGATTAGAAAGGAAGCAACCTGGACCTTGGCCCTGGGAGTTCAGAGGCTATGCCTCACATTCTTTGGGGAAAAGGAAGAAGGTGAGAGGGAGGGAGGGAGAGAAAGAGGGAAGAGAAAAGAAGGAAAGAGCCCCATACATCATGCCATGAACTTGGATAAATTTTCAGGGGCACCAGATGGTGGCCAGGAAATGCTACACACTGCAATGGGGAAGGAGGGAGGAAGGAGACACCACGGCCTTGGTCTCCTTCCTCTTGAGTGTGTTCCCATTCTATCCCCATGCAGGAGATTTATATTTGCCAAGTAAATGAAGGAAGAATGGACTGAGGAATCTAGAAGGTAGCTACACACACACAACACACACATACATACACACAAACACACACAGACACACACACATACACAAACACATACATACACACACACATACACACACAAAGGAAAAAAGACCAATGCAACCTAATCTTTAACTTATTTATACAGAAGTATGGGGCGGGGGCAGGACCAAGGTTCAATTCCCAGCACCCACATGGAGGCTCACAGCTCTCAATAATGCCAGTCCCAGAGGATCTGATGTCCTCTTCTGGCCTCCATGGGCACTGCATGCACATGATGCCTAGACATACATGCAGGAAAATCCCCATACACATAAAACAAATAATAATTTAAAGGTACATAGGCGTTGTTATCAAAAAGAACTAGATTGGCTTGTTGTATGGATATTAACTATGTTTTATATTTGTCTATTGATGTGGGCATGTGCAAAGAAAATAACTAGAGCACATTTTCTCAGCCTTGGGATCATGACCCCTAAAGGGGTTGCATATCAGGTATTTACATTGCAATTCTTAACAGTAGCAAAATTATAGTTATGAAGTAGCCATGAAATAATTCTATGGCTGGGGGTCACCACAGTACGAGGAACTGTACCGGACAGTTGCAGCATTAGGAAGGTTGAGAACCACTGAACTAGAAGAATATGTAAAAATCTTTGAAGAAAGCACTAGGGACCAGAGCTAAGAAAGGTTCCTTTGTATTGTTTATCTTTTGGTACCATGCGATTTTTTTCCCGTGAAATTATTTAGTTTTTCATAGACATGCAAAATACCCTCAAATAGTTTTATATCTACATAATTACATGAAAAAAAAATGTTTGTCAGCCTCGCCCTACGGCTGTGATGATTTTGAACGACACAGAACAATATGGAGTGTTCGCTACATGGTGAGTTCTATGCAAACACGGGTTGTTAATATAATAATTCCTCTGTTAAAGCAACAAACATGGGCCCTGTCCCCTCATCGCATCTGGATTGGCAGGTGCTGGCAACACAGGGATTATCCCGAGCCAGGAGTGTCCCCTTTGGGGGACGTCCAACTAGCGGTCCAGAGGGCCAGGCAAGGTGAATAAACACTGGGGCCTCTATTTCACGCAGGTTTGGTTTCCTCTTCAGCCTGTGAAATCTACAGACCCGGACAACGCCCGCATTCTTGAGTGACTTCTTTTGGAAACCGAAACATAATAATTAGCTAAGCCAGTACCAGAAATTTTTTCTTACAAAAGAAAAAGAAAATCTCATTTGGAGTTCCTCCCCAGCTCCTCCCAAAAGTCCATGACCTGCTGTTCAGTGGGTTTTTTTCATAAAACGTCAGCTTATCCAGCTTGAACCACATCTTTCTGCGAGGCTCACCTGTAGATACACCTACTGTTTCAGAATCTTCCTCCCAGTCAACAGGAGAAAATGCAGGGAAGGTTTCTGTTCTGAGAACACAGTGACCTGTCCAATTTGGTCCTTTTTGGAGGGATGTAAATATTTACTCACCAGCTGCCAGGCGACTGGCACCATTAGGTCTATGTGTCAGAAGGGCACAAGTAATGGTTTCTGCTTTGCGCCAGGAAAAGCAAATACCTTGTCTATTATCTCTTTTGTGATGAGGTGAGCAGGCACTCTGATGGAGACCGCCCCACAAAGGAGCCACCGTTCTGTCATCTCAGCCTCTTCTCCCTTGTCAAAGGGAGATAATAGCCAGAGCTGGATATTAACTAACTTGAACACACCACTGTCTGTTGATTGTGGCTATGGCTGAGCCACCCCAGACCATATCTTCTTGGTAACTTAAGCCTGAACTAGAAATCTGTGCAGAGACAAAGACAGACAGGGTCTAGAAAGGAAGCTGCTCACCAGGCCTGCCCAGAAATCTGCCAGACAGTTGTGGCAATGACATCAGGGCAGTCATATTATCAGCTGGCAACTGTAGTGGCCATGGGAAATGCTGACATCTATCCATTGACCTCAGCATCCCGCCAGGTTGGGCACAGTAGCAGATGCATAGAGGTGATGCCTTATGGGGTCCCGGAGGCAAAGAGAGCAAGAGATCCATCCCCAGCCTTGATGCGAGCTTCCAGACAGAAGATTAGAGATGGCAGAAAGGATTGCCGATGTCCCAAGTTCCCCAGAGTTTCCAGGAGTGCTTCTATGCCTCTCCAGTTGAATACTAAGGTCTTACAGTGTGCAACATGGGATTGAGTTTGTTTTCTTTTGTTTCTATGGTTACCTTAAGATGGGTCCTGCTATAGGATAATGCCTTTGTATGACTGTAAAGATTTCTTACTCATATTGGTTTAATAAAATGCTGATTGGAGTAGTCAGGCAGTAATTACAGGTGGGGCAACCAGACTCAGAGAATTCTAAGAAGAGGAAAGGCAGAGAGATGCAGTCACCAGCCAGATGCAGAAGAAGCAAAATGAAAATGCTCCACTGGGAAAATGTACCAAGCCACGTGGCTAAGCATAGACAAGAATTATGGGTTAATTTAAGTTGTAAGAGCTAGTTAATAATAAGCCTGAGCTAATAGGCCAAACAGTTTGTAATTAATATACGCCTCTGTGTGTTTATTTGGGACTGAATGGCTACAGGGCCAGGCAGAACAGAAACTTCAGTCTACAGGGTCCCAAGAATGGCATCTCTCTCATTTCTCAGCTTAAAGAGAAGGATGTTCAGGGAATGAGATGTTGAGAAGAGATACCTCTGAATGTAAGGACTCAATAGCAAGCCTGGACAATGAGGATGAAGACTCCTAATTCTCCGTTCCTGCTCTGCTGGGCTGTCCTCCCCATCATACAACTTTGAGAGGCTGCAGGAGAGTCTGCTTAGACCTTTCCACCGGAGTCCAGTGTGTACCCAGTCTGAGGAACACAGGCAACACTCAGGCACATCACTGAGCAGCAGCGAGAACTGCTGACAGACAACAGTTAGGCTAGAAGGACTAGACAGACTAGTTCTGCAGGCTCACCCAACTCTGCCCACTCCCGCCAGGCCAGCGCCTGATCACCTGATCATAGAGCAGACACTGACCCTGGCTCACTTCTCCTCCAAATTCTCCTGGGTTTTCTTTTGTATTTGTGTTCTTGCTTTTAAAATTGGGCCAACCAGAGTTTCACAAAAATAACGTTTAAAATTAATCTGTAGGGTTTTGTGTGTGTGTGTGTGTGTGTGTGTGTGTGTGTGTGTGTGTGTGTGGTGTGTTTGCTGTGGGAAGAGCCCAGATCTCACAACAACCTAAACCACCCTTGCCTGGCTCGGGCTGAAAGCCAGCCAGCCAGCCCTATTTGGAAACCTTCCTAATAACTATGGGAACCTGTCAGATGCCCCGAGGTGGGGAAGAGGGTTTAATTAAGTGCAGTGTCTGATGGCTCTGATTAGGGAACTAAGGACACTGTAACTGGGTGCCATTCAAGCCATGATCTGCTCCTTTTGTGAAGACACAGTGAGGGTCTCTTTTTACCTACAACAAGCTGAAGGCTGTAATTACACAATGTCAGGCTGTGGCTAGACATGCTATTTTGGATTTCATATTCTCCTGGAGAGTTCTACAGCCTAGAAGATGAAGAGCCTCCCCACTTGAGTAGCGGCTGTGTATTTGAAGTATTTGAGTCCCTGTAACACGCTATAATCCTAATTATAATTTTCATGGGAAACAGAGTCACCAGCCAAAAGCTGGTGGTGTGTGCTTCGTACAGCTCTAGGAGCCTTGGGTCGTCTCCTAGCACCAACTGAATGGTCTAAACAGTAGAAATTTATTCTCCCCAGTTAGGGGGAGTGGGAAGTTCAGGGTCAAGGTTGTGGCAATGCTGGTTCCTTCTGAGCCCTGTGAGGGAAACACGCCCCATGCCCCTATCCCAGCTCCTAGTGGGCTGGCAGAAGTGTCTGTGGTAGCCACCTAAGCATCGCTTCTCCATGACGGGTGTGTTCCCAAGGCGCTACCCAGTAGGATTCTTGCATGCCAGCCTTAGTGTCTCCAGACCTCTTCCCTTTAGGAACTCAATCCCGCAATGATAAGAAAATCAGAAAATGTAAGAAGGGCTCAAATGCATTCCAACAAATTATGTGGCCTTCGTCTCTCCCATCTCTCTAAACCCTTCAAGGTTTCTAAACCCTTCAAGGAGTGTGTGTCTGCCCCCAAATAGTTCCTGGCTTCCTTTTAAGCAACAACATTCTCACCGATTCTAAACAAAGAGCCGAAGGATGGGTACACAGAGGAACGGGAACTAGCCCTCCCCATCCCTAGCCCCATCCATCAGCATCTCCCCATCACTGTCCAGGTATCACAAATGTGTGCTCCCTCGGGTACATTACAAAAGACAAGTGAGCCAACCTTGGCTATGGAGAACAGGAGAGGGCCAGAGAGGGCGGCCCTTGCTCTGCTGGGCTCTAGCACAAGTTCCAGTGACAAGGTGGGAAGGGCGGTGCCCTGAGTGACCCGAGATCCTTTTCCATTCTCTTGCTGCCAGACTCCAGACACTGATAGCCCTGGGAAAGGCTGACAGCCCCGTTCCATTCTCTCACAGGTCGGCAGCATCCTTGGCTATCCCTCCACATCTCACATAGGAGCTGGGATCTCATTTGTCGGCCACGCAACAGCACCTAGCCGAGGTAAGGCATCGCAGACTCTGCTCGAGCCTCTCGCTGCTCAACAAGGCGCAGAAACAGACTTCCGTCTCTTGACTAGACTACAAATATAATCCCTGCTTAAAGTGCAGAGCATCTCAGGGTCCATAGAGCCCAGAAAATTGATGAATGTTAATACACACACACATTTGGCATGGGCTTCTAAGTGGGTTCTTGCCATTCGAAGCCAAATTCTCAAATGCCCTTGGGCTGCCTTTTACAAAATTGGGGCTATCTGACACCTAACATAAAAACAAACAAGACTCCAAAATCCCATGGTTTCTAGATGCATGCTCCCGCCCCCACTCCCATTCCACACTCCCCTCCCTGCTTCTCTAGCTGTTTGTTCTCTACAATGGACCCAGATCCCTCTTCCCTATCCTTTCTAAAACACTACAGATGCTTCTTCTTTGTTTTTGTTTCCTCTTGCAGCTTCTGCTAATCTGGTCCTTAATGGGACCACCTCTGTGCTTCCCTGGCTTCTGCCACTTCCCAAAAAGTGCTTGTCTGCCTGTTAGAATAACATGGCCACCGTATGGGTGTGTTTTCATAGTGTGCTTGCTTTATGTCTCTGCGTGTACGTGTGCACGTGTTAAGATCTGTGAAACTGATAACTCCAGATTACAACAGCTTGACACTAGGCCCGCTCCTTAGGAGGCAACAGCCCACATCTTATTTACACAGGTGAGCATGAGCCTCTTTTCTTGCTTTCTTCTTTCTAAATCAGCATCTTGTTATATAGCCCAGACTGGCCTCAGCCTCCAGATTCTCCTGCCTCAGCCTCCCAAATACTAAGATTCTAGGCAGATGGATAACTGTCTGTTATGTCCCTGCGTGAGCTTTGCCAACATGTACACAGCCTTCCACTTATGGTAAGGACTCTACTCAACGTCCGAGTGTTGCCCTGTCTAACCTACTTGCGGTCTCAATTTTCTTTCTACCCGTGTAATAAAACACTGACCAAAATCAATTCAGAGGAAAGGGCTCATTTCCTCTAACAGCTTCAGTCCGTAACTGACGGGAGTCAGGGCAGGCACTGACTGAGGCAGGAACCATGGAAACAGTCTCTACTGGCTCACTCTCCATCACTTGTTCAGCTTGTTTCACTGGACAGCCCAGGAAATGCCCTGAGATGGTACCACAGTGGACTGGATCCTCCCACACCATCCATCAAGCAAATGCCCCACAGTACAGGCTTGGTGATTCATGCCTCTAATCCCAGCATTTGGAAGAGCAAAGTGGATCTCTGTAAATTCATCCAGCCTGGGTCTACTTTGGGAGTTCATGGACAGCCACAGTTACCTAGTGAAACATTGTCTCAAAAAAGAATGAATGAACGGGGGCTTGAGACATAGCTCAGCTGTTTAGAACACTAATTGCTCTTCCAGAAGACCCAGGTTCCATTGTGAGCACCTACTTAGCAGCTCACATCTGTCTGTAACTCCAAGATATGACACCCTCACACAGACATACATGCAGGCAAAACACTAATGCAAAAAAATAAGAAATGATGGATGGATGGATGGATGGATGAATGAATGAATGAATGGCCCACAGACATTCCTACAAACCGAGCTGATAGAGGCATTTTCTCAATTGAGGTTCCCTCTTCCCAGATGCCTCTAGTTGTGTCTAGTTGACAGCACACTTGCCTTAACTTAATCTGAAAAGACAGATCTCCAAATACAGTTACGTTCTGAAATGTTGTAAGTTAGTACTTCCATGTGTGACTCTGGAAGGATCCACAGCCCAGGCCGCAGCAGTAACCTTGCATCAAGTAAAAAAAAAAATTAGAGTTGAAAAAAAAATGCAGGAAAAGAAAGGGACGACAATGATGCTGTAACAAGATGGGTGGATCGTCTGGATAGTTCTGGTCCTCCCGCTCCGCAGCTCCTCCAAATGCTGTGCCATTTGATTGATTACACAACATCAAAAATCCCATTTGTTCATCCCGCAGTGGCATCCACTGGAAGAGTCTGCAAGGATTTCAGCTTTGTCACTGTCAAGCTTGTGGTAGCAGGAGCAAGTTTTCCAAAACTCTCGCTCATGCTTGAAAACATGGACTTGATCATTGGTAACAAATACTGTTGGTTCTTTTCCTTGGAATAGCAGGCTCGTTTTGTTCATTTTAACAAAAGTGTTTGCCAGTTTCCCTCATCAAAGCAACCACAGTTGGTCTGTCATGCTTTCAAATAGAAATGGGTTCCACAAGAACAACGTAAGACAGTCACTGCCCCTGGGGTACAGAAGAGGCTCTGTATTAGTAAACAAGTTTTTAATTAAATATACAAGAACCAGACTTAGTTTCCATCACTTCTTCCAGGTCATTTTTTTTTTTAGATTTTGTTTTGTTTTGAGATGATGTTTCTCTGTGTGGTCCTGTCTGTCCTGGAAGTCACTCTGTGGACCAGACTGGCCTCAGATGCACAGAGAGCCACCTGCCTGTGCTTCCTGTGTGTTGGTTTTGAAGGTGTGCACCACCACTGCCCAGTAAGATTTAATTTTATGCTGTGTGTGTGTGAGTGTGTGCACACATGTATGTGCTTGTCTATGTGAGTTCAGATGCCTGTAGAGCCCAGGAGAGGATGTCAGAGCTCCTGGAGCTGGCGTTCCAGGTAGTAGTGAGCTGTCCAGAGTGCAAGGAGTAGCTCTGAGGTAAAGGGACTTCCTCTACTGCCACTCAGTAACGGTAGGACACTGAGCATGCCCAAGAGTGCGTAATCATTAATTCGTCTATATTTTTGGTCAGTTTCTGATACAGAGCTGTGGGTATCACCTAAGACCATTCGTGCAAAGTGTCTGCCAAAGTGCAAGCGCACACTAATCACAGCTATGGGTACTTATATGTGCACCGCAAGAGCTATGCCGTAAAGCTCTGGTGGGTTATTATATCAGAATTCTGGATTTGGCTTGGCTCTACGGCATCCTAAGAAGTTTTCTAGGTACTCCTTAACTCTTCATTCCCCTCAACTGCCATTGAAGCTGAACTACTCACAGCCCACCTCCACCCCACACGGCACACAGCCAGCCATCCTTTCTGAAGTAGCCACAGTGAGCACTAAGGCCGTGTGCTTGATTCCACTGAAATGAAATGCCAAGAATGGAAAAGTCGATGGAGGCAGAAGGCAGATTAGTGGCTCTGGGGTCTGGGAGGAGGACGATGGAGAGTGACTGCTAATGGATATATAGGGCTTTGTGTGTGTTTGGGGGCATGCGTGTGGGAATGCTGAAACATCTGGATTTAGATTAGCCAATGGCAGTGATTAAACAACCTAGGCATAAACGCCACCCAGGTGAGCTCTCTGGGGGGGCGAATTTTACAGCACATATCGCAATTTTCAAAGAGTGTTGCAGGGCTGGGGGCTGGGGGTATCTCACTTGTTAAAGGCAAAGGCTCATAACCAACCATCAAAAGGTTGGTTCCCAGCACCCACATCAAAGTCTCTCTCTGTCCAGCTTCTCTGTGGAGGCTGGAGAGATGGCTCAGTAGTTAGGAGAAATGGCTGCTTTTGCAGAGATCCTAGGTTCAGTTCCCAGAGCCCACACTATGGTTGACAACCATCTATAACTCAAATTCCGGGGATCCCATGACGCCCTCTTTTGACTTCTATGGGCACCAGGTATGCACATGGCACACAGACATACATGCAGGCACAACACCCATATGCATAGAATAACATAAATAAATCTTTTTCTAAAACAAATTTAAGCATATGACAAACTAGTTGGCATGGTGGTACCCACCTTTAATCCCAGCACTCAGGAGCCAGAGGCAGGAGGATCTCTGAGGTCAGCCTGATCTACACAGTGAATTCCAGGACAGCCAGGCCTACACAGAGAAACCCTGTCTTGAAAAACAAACAAACAAAAACAAAAAAGTCTGACAAACTGAGAATCACAGATGGACATTTTCAAACCCAGTAGAAGCTTCCAGAATGCAATAACCACACCAAAGAGCAAGACATATTTTAAAAAAATGCTGTCCAACCTGTAACTTCCAGAATATGAACATCTTATATTAATGTCTCTAAAAAGTACCTTGCTTTCCCGTAGCATGAGAACATTGTCGATATTATGGGACAGTTCGGGGATTCAATGAAACCCTAGGAGTAAACCAGTGTGCTAGTACTGCTCCGCCTTTTAATAGCTCCCATTGGCCAGCTGATATTAGCATTCTTCATCATCATCACCATTATTAATATTGCTATCATTTTCCTATCCATTCATGGGCTTCACATTTATAGTGCAGAGATATTGAATGTCTCCTGTCTTTGTGAAGACAACCTTGGAGAATTCTCTAAAAGGGATGGCTCGAAGGAAAGTCTGCTTTTAGAATACTGAGACGTCTGCTGTGCCTCCTGCATGAAACAGGTAAGCGATAAAGCAACAACAGAAAAGCTTGCCTGGAATTCATTAGACCGAGTCGCTGCAGAACTGTTTGCTCAGGGCACCCTCTAGTGGTGTCTTGGAGTAACTGCTTCTGCTCTGCCAGTGCCTGACATTACAGTTCAGTCATAGCCCGATGTGCCGTGTTAGTAACTGAGACATGGAGTTCCACCCAACCTCCCCACACACACACTCAGAATCTGCAGGATCTACTCCCCAGTGGCTTGTATGTGTGCTAAATCTGAGAAATGCTGGATGCACGGGAGGAACACCGCCATCTGTGATGCCAGAACCATTTCTTGAGTGTCTGTCCTGGGAAGTGGAAACCCTGCTGTAAACATCATCCTTTCCATAAAGAATTGTTTACGTAAAACCTGATAAGGGCCACGATGAGTCTCTCACTTTTAAGAGATGTATTTTATGCCCCTTACACTGTAATTATCCGCTTTGCTAAAATGTATGGGTCTGCTGAGATCCTGGCGTGAGATTGCTCTTCGATGGACAAAAAGATGTCATAGTGACCACGATATGACAATCCCAGGTTCACTAAATCTAACTCACCTCCGAGATCCCAGAACACTGTCTATTCGATTGTATTTGGATTGGGGGGGGCACTAATTTTGTTTCAGAGCTAGTAATTGAAACCATTTTCATATTTTTCATTCTGTTCACTTCACGAGTCCTCCACAAAACGTGCAGACTGCGCTTTCAACACTGGCTCTCAAGGTTCCTTATAAAAATATTTCTCTTTGTACTGTCTTAAAAATAAATAAAAGAGCCGGGCGGTGGTGGCGCACGCCTTTAATCCCCGCACTCGGGAGGCAGAGGCAGGCGGATCTCTGTGAGTTCGAGACCAGCCTGGTCTACAAGAGCTAGTTCCAGGACAGGCTCCAAACCACAGAGAAACCCTGTCTTGAAAAAAAAATAAAATAAAATAATAAATAAATAAAAGACTAGTTTTATGATAAGTGAATTATATCTCAAGTTTTGAAAACCAAAGAAGGGGCATAACAAGTTAAGAATCCTAAGTCACTGCTCTTAGTCCAATGGAAAAGTTCCATGGACTGTCTGTAATCCCAGAAGTCAAGAGGCTGAAGAAGAATCTGAAGTTCAAGGCCAACCTGGGCCACATAGTGAACCCCTGCCTAAAGAAAGAGAGGAGATGTGGTGGCGAAGGGGAATGACAAGGGAGAGCTGACCCCACAAAAGTGTCTTCTAACCTTCACACGGGTGCCATGGCACACACGAACTGCACACACACCATAGTAAGAATATACACTAATTTCAAAGTTCTTCTTTATGTAATTGTATGTAATTCGAATATGTAAATAAAATTAGTGAAGACAGAAGACTAGATAATATTATCAGCCAATTCGGGTAGACCAGACAGGTCAGTGGGGTAAAGGCACCAAGCCAAAGAATGGGGATTCAATCCCTGGGGCTCACATGTTGGAAAGAGAAAGCTAGTTCCCTCAAACTGTCCTCTGCCCTGCAAGTGAGCATGCACAAGCACGTACTAAATAACTGTAAAAAAGCACTTTGAGCTTGCATTGCTGGAACACTTAACACAATAACCAATGTACATTTTTCTCAAGTGCACATGGTGTGCATTCAACAACATACAACATGTCCCTGTGAATGTCCCCAATGGCTTGTGCCCCAAAGACTTGGTCAGCCCATGTTGCTATTAAAATGTTGTGGGCCCTTAAGGAGACAGGGCCTTGCTGAAGAACACTGGGCCTTTGGGAGATAACAAGGTCTCTCTTCACCTCGTTATCTCCCACTTACAAACATCCATCATGAGATCTGGTGCCCTCTTCTGGCATGCAGGTATACATGCAGGCAGAACACAGTATTCACATTTTACTATGCTGAGCTTTGGTTATCATTCCATTCAAAAACTATTTTAGTCCTTTCCTTGTTCTCCTTGGACTCATCATGATCAGGTTAAAAAGATGTTGTTTCTTTTCCAGGTATTTAGAGATTTCTCATTTTGCATATTATTATTCTTGACTTCTAACTTGACCCTGCCATTGTCGGACATAATCCTCTGCTGCATTTAAATATTTGAATTAAATCTTTTGACATCTAAGATTAGCTCAGGGGGGCTGGAGAGATGGCTCGCTCAGAGGTTAAGAGCACCGACTACTCTTCCAGAGGTCCTGGGTTCAATCCTCAGAAACTACTACATGGTAGCTTACAAACATCCATCATGAGATCTGGTGCCCTCTTCTGGCATGCAGGTATACATGCAGGCAGAACACAGTATATATAATAAATTAAAAAAAAAAAAAAAAGATGAGCTCAGATTGGGTCAGGGCAGGGGAGGTCCATCGATACATGATGATGCGGGGCAGGTCAGGGCAGAGGAGGTCCATCGATACATGATGATGTGGGGCAGGGCAGGGGAGGTCCATCGATACATGATGATGCGGGGGCAGAGGAGGTCCATTGATACATGATGATGCGGGGTGCGGGGGGCAGAGGAGGTCCATCGGATACATGATGATGCGGGGCAGGGCAGGGCAGGGGAGGTCCATTCACTACGCCACCCAGGAGGTGAAAAGAGGCTGATGCAGGTGAGGCAGCTCAGTCAGCAAAAGCACTTGTTGCTAAGTATGATGATCCAGACTGAATCCCCAGATCCACAAGGTGGAAGAAAAGAAAAGAACTGCTTTCTGCAAGTTGTCCTCTGACCTACATATTCTCTCTCTCTCTCTCTCTCTCTCTCTCTCTCTCTCTCTCTCTCTCTCTCTCCGTAATAAAAAAAAAAAGTCTTCTGGGGAAAAAAAAGGTCAAGTTTGTCTATTTTTATGAAAGTATACAACAGGCATTCAAGCCCTACAGCACCCCAAAAGTACAGAAATAAACCTAGCGTCTACCCCAGCTGCTCCCAAACTGGAGGCCACAGTAACGTTCTTCCCCGACAAGTCCATGACCAATCTCAATGTTTGGGGGAAATCCAGCTGTGTCACAGCTGTCTTTTCTCCAGGGACACAGAGAGGCCTTTACTAAAATTGACATGCCCCACAGGCCAGCAGAAAGTGGCAGGGGCTCACATATAGGGCTCCCAAGCGTGGGGTTTCTGAGCAGGGGACTAAAACCCCAAGAACCAGGTAGAAAGGAGCAGCTGGGAATCTGGGGGCAAATGTCCAGGGATCACCCAGTGACTCCAGGAACAGATCGCGCACACAATGCTTTTAGTCACGCCTGAACACCAGAGTCACAAGTATAAGGCCAGAGACCAGCCAGATCTTTAAGTTTCTGGGGACTAGAGAGGAGGAATGGTAAGATTTTTCATGCTAGCTATAGTCTCCCTTTAAAAGTGTGTGTGTGTGTGTTCACACGTGTATCAGGAAGCATATGTGTGGACTCCTAAGACTAAGGGTTGGTAGAAAAGAAAAGTAATTAGGGACACAGAAAATATGTTGGGATGCTGAAAACAGTCCTTAAATTGATCATAAAAATCACATAAAGATAGGAGATACATAAGCATACCAAAAAACCACCAAATGCTTGTACAAATGTATATACGTCCATATACGTTATACTTCAGTTATTTACTTATCACAAAAGTGTATCCATAGGGATCCCTTGGAGGATCTTACAGTTGCTGTCAGTTGGCACTGGACCGTAGAATGTTCTGGGGTCACCCATGATGTCAGAGAAGCCTGTTGGCTGGGATCTAGTGACAGTTTGAATCCCAAACAGTCATTCTCGTGGCAGTTTCTCTGGGGTTGCTGGATCAGGGGACATGTCCCTGAGCCTTGGGGAGAGGAGAGGCTGTGGTTGACTGTT
The DNA here is from genome assembly GCF_014885135.2 of Alexandromys fortis. Classification (NCBI taxonomy): domain Eukaryota; kingdom Metazoa; phylum Chordata; class Mammalia; order Rodentia; family Cricetidae; genus Alexandromys; species Alexandromys fortis. The sequence goes on from NW_026067897.1 coordinate 15,097,160, forward strand.
TTGTGTTGGGGCTCTCCCTGCCCCTTAGAAAAGCTATATGAACCTCACCGCAAGGACGACAAAGTGGAGGGCAGTCTTCCAGCAGCTGCAAGTGCAGGTTCCACGTCAGGCAGCGATGACATAGCCTCTTAGGGGAAGATGCTCTGAGCTGCTGACTAAAGCCAGCCTGGGAACCCAGGCCTCACAGGGGGAAAAAAGGCCGGGGACACAGGAGAGGTTTGTGGGTTTACTGTCCTTCCTGTGGGAACCGAATGGATGGAGAAGACAGACCCTACTGTCCCTATCTCTGCTTTAAGAGCTTGCCTCTGGCCCTTTTCTCTCCTGCCCTTCTTCCAATTTCCAATGGCCACAGGAGATTGGAAAAGGGGCATCGGAGTCAGTTCCACACCCCCAAGTCCCCTATACTAACAAGGAAAGGGAGTCCTGAGAATTGAAATCCAAATGATGAATAATTTCAAAAGAAACCTGAGTTCAAATTTCTCCCATTTATTAACCAGATGGGTGTCGACAAGGGTCTTATGCTTTTTAGACCTTGAGTAAGTTAACTGTTAATAGGTACAATGGCTCCAAAGTTACAGAAGACAATCCTACCACCTGACGGATGTTCTCAAAGGGAGTGAGCATTGTAGCATTAGGCCTAATCCTGTTCGTCTTTTTTGAGAAGGTACATTTCCGTGTGTATTCTGGCTTCTCGTTATTTTCTTTGCTCTAACCTAATGTATGTAAAGAGTCAGCAGTGGTTTTGTAGCTCCACAGTTGCTGGTAGGAGTGGGGCATTGTGCTGTAATAATGGCACTAGGGACTTTCTAGCCTACTTTTGGATACGTGCATGCGTGCTTGCGTGTGTACGTATATGTCTGTCTGTGCACATGCTCACGCGCGCGCCAGAAGTCCCCTTCAGGTGTTCCTCAGGGCTTTTGTCTACCTTGCTCCATTTGCTGGCTTGAGACAGGGTCTCTCTCTCTCTCTCTCTCTCTCTCTCTCTCTCTCTCTCTCTAGCCTGGACCTCACCAAGTGAGCTAGGAACATGCCCATCTCTGTCTCCCCAGCGCCCGGATTACAAGTGTGCACCACGACACTTGACTTTTTTGTTTTAACATAGGCTCTGGGGATTGAGCTCTGGTCCTCGTGTTTGCACAGCAAGCGCTTCACCCACCGAGCCATGTCCCCAGCGTCTGTACTACCCTCTTCAGAAGTCGCAAATAGCAGTAACACAGGGCAACCGACTGCCACTCTCTCCACAGCCAACTCACACTAGATAACACTAGAGCAGCGACTGCCACCGCTTCCCAGCCAGGAGCCTCCTTAATAGACACCGTGGCAAGCAGGAAGGATGAAGGGATGGAGATTATTTTCCCAGGTCCCAGCCAGACCTAAAGGAGAAAGGTCAGGTGGGACAGGGTCACATGCAGGGTCTACTCTTATTCACAGAGGGTCTTTTTTCCCCACGTGACCTCACTACCTGGCCCTTTCACCCCCATTCCAACTGCCCTCCCCAGGGTGATGTTCATGAGCCGGATGGAGCGAAGACTGATGATGCTTTACTTCTTCTACATTTGGCTTTAGACAAAAAACGGCCTGAGGGAACTGATGAGGTGACGCGTCACTTAAGAGCACTGGCTAGTCTTGAAGACGTTCAGCTCCTAGAACCCACGCGATGGAGTACAAACCTCTGAATTCCAGCTCCAGGAGATCCAATGCTCTCTTCTAGGCCTCTCGGGCACCGCACACACTTGCACTGATACACAGACAGGCAAAACAGTCATATACATAAAATGAAAAATAGCCAGGAAAGGTAACTCAAAGCTCAGGCAGCCAGAGGGGGACACTGGAGCCATTGTCACCAAAAGCCTTTAGTCCTGCAGTGTCCCTGACCACCTCCGCTGCTAAAGTCACAAGGGAGCTGGAACTTGACAAACCCACTGCTAACCCCTTCTGTTTCAGGACGGGCCTCCAGACACAGCTGAGCCTGGCAGCTCCTGCAGCACTACCAGGGAGAAGATGGAGGAGTTATCTGGGTAAAACCCCAGTCACAGTCATTTTTGCAAATCTCTGTCTTGAGTCCTGTAACGTATGAGGAAACAACTGCCTGCCAGACGTCACAGTGGGCTAGTGGGCTGGACGTGGATCCTCCCGGCATCACCTGGGCTCGCTGCCCTGGAGGCACCCTTTGTAACCTCTGCAGGTATTCTGACTCCCCTGCTCCGTGGAACGGATGGTGAAGCCTTGTCGGGCAGTTTTATATGAGTGTGTGAGAGAGGCCTTCAACCTAGGAAGAGCCTGCAGTAGAATGGTCAGCCTCCCAGTGGCCCTGGGTCAGCGTGGGGGACAATTTCAGGACAGTAGGGCTGACAGATAGGGAGCAAACACCCTTGTGAGGGCATGCAAGGTCAAACCTCAGGCAGAGAGGGCAATACGGCTAGGGTAGTGGGGGAAAGCCCCAAAGACAGTGTGAGGAAATGCTATGTGATAAGAACCAAAGAGGAGCAGCTGGGGCATGAGACGGTCCAGGTCCTCACAGGGCACCTGTGTCGGAACAGCAGCCAGGGCGGCAGAGAGAAAAGGAGCAGGCGGCCAGGCAGGGTGCCCAGGGAAGTAGCTCCTGGGAAACAGTGTCCAGAGCAACCGGGACTGGGACATCCCCGAAGCCCAGCCCAGGTCAGAAACAGCTGCCAGCTGCTGGGGAACATGTGGGCAGACACCGGCAGTCAATGGACTGGAGTGGAGGAGTCCCAGAAACCACAGCAGAGCCACAGGCAGGACGATAGACTCCCTCCTGCCTGAGCACTCACTAGGCAAGCTAGGCTAACATGGCCCCAGTGCTTTTCCTGGGAAGCAAAGACCTCTTTGCACAGGCATGCGCACACACACACACACACACACACACACACACACACACCTCGGCCTGTGCTGTAGCACGCCCTTCCCTTGAGAAAGACTCAAGGGTGTGGACTGTAAGCCCCCAGTTCCCCAGGACCTTATCTGGAGCCCATACCTTGGCCTTAGAGATACCTAAGAACTGAGCATGTGAAACTCTTACCTGCAGGAACCTCAGCCTCTCTCCCCACCTTCACGGAGTCACCTGCCCTTAGCTCAGTCCCCGCAGCAGCCCTTTTCTCTGACGTCACCTTTGCTCCACCTATCTTGAGCTCTAAGAACTTCCTAGGTAACCTGGACTAGTTCTGGCATCTCCACCTGGCCTACAACTGCAGGCTCTCAGGGTTACAACAGAATCATGTGAACTGTTTGCTTGGTGCCGCCACACTTAGATGAACCTCGGGGAATAAGGGCTGGTCTGCTAATGGACGCTGCATAGAGGCGGTGTGTTTGCTGAAGTGGCCACACAGGGAACTGTGCGTCTTGCTGTCTATTGGACAGCCACTAGCCACAGTTAGCTGGGTTTGTTCTCTGGCCTTCATCTCAGCTCAGAACTGCCTGTGACTCCAATAATGGGAAATCTAACATCTTCCTTTGGCCTCTGAAATCACTTCCATATGTGTAGCACATATAAACTCCAGGTGCACACACACACACACACACACACACACACGTGTATAAAAATATGTAAAATTTTAATTAAAAAAATTACAACTTAAAATTTACTTCCCAGTTGCAATGGCCCTATTTTAAATACTCAGCAGTGAATATGCAACTAGCAAAAACTTCAGTGACCTCCAGCAAGTCAAGCCTTGAAACCTGATGATTGTCACCCATGGCACCTAGGGGAAAAAAGCACTGTCTCACCTATAGACTTCTCTAACACTGACTTGTCTTTCATTTTCTGCTCCCAGCTCGTTCCAGTTCCCAGAATGAGACAAGTACTAAGAACATGGCCGATTGCGCTTGAGACCCCCCCCCACACACAAATGCGAACTGGATACCAAGAAGGAAATGTTACTGAGGGGCACCAGAGTGTCCCCCTTCTCCCCTCCAAGCCGTGTCCTTGCCCACCTATCACAAGACAAAGGTCTCTAGTAGCTTCTAATGCCTCAGCGACCAGGGAAGGTCAAGTTTGCTAAAAGTCCTGGATTCCTCTGACTTCTCTACACTCAGAACTTACATTTGGATAACACTCTTTCTCTCACGAAGTTCCACACAGCCCCTCACTCAGGCTACACTCTGCTGAAGCAGTCTTCCCCATCATGGCCTGCTAACTGGTCTTCCATGGAGACACCAAGGCTGGCCCACCTTGACCTTCAGAGCCATACCCCACAAGGCTGTCCAGATGTGTCCTCCACCGTCCTTATAAATCTCAGGTCTTGGCCCTGAGGCCATACCCCATTGCCTTGGTCTCTGTCTCCCTGCTTAGCAGCTGGCTTGTTTGCCATCCACACACAGCTTCCAGACACCCTGTTCTGGGCGTGGGTAGGTCCTGCTCAGCTGCTGCTTCTGTGACCCACCACCCAAGACAACGAGGATCTGACTCGTCCTTCTTTTCTGGACTGCTTTTGCCACAGCTGAAGTGGGAGTCAAGGTGTCATAGCGCTTCCTATGCAGTGTGCATTCCAAGTTCCTGGCTGCAGAAACCAGCCACCTGAGAGTCAAAAGCAATATGGCCTCTCTTCCTTGCATGGAGTCTCCACGGGAGAAACCAGGGCCCTTTTTTGTAGGTTCGCCTTTCTTATCAGACAGGATACAGGAGAAACCCAGGGCCCTTTTTTGTAGGTTTGCCTCTTCCTTGTCAGACAGGATATTTCTAAAGGGCACATCCTTCCTTCAGTAAAGCCCTCCAAGGAGCCTGACTTTCCTGTCAGTTGGGAAGTGGCGGTAATCTTTCCCATTGGATTCACAAAGAATGGGCATCAAGGACCTTCTTGCTGTTTGGTAACAGAAAACAGACTATGACCTTGTGGGAAGAAGAGTGGAATGAAGAAAAGTAGGTGGGGAGAAAGAGACTTGGCAAGGCTTTTCTAAATGTTCCTCCATGTTGGTCTATTTTTGAACTCTTCTGTTGCTATTTTGTTTAGTAAAGAGCCCATGTGAATTGGTGAAAAACAGGCATGAAAGACAATGTCCACAGAGAGACAAGCAAAAAAAAAATGTGTCTAAAATGGACCTGCATTCAATTTCACAGATAGCCAAGAAAATAAAGCCTGTCACTCTGGGAAGCCAATCCCCACCTGTTGCATGGGCAGGAATCTAAGAGGCTGGTCATTCCCAGCGATGGAAGACTGTTTTGTCGAGAAATTGAAGGATTGGGAACTGTCCCTCCACTTGCACAACCTGACATATTGTATAGGCATGGATGAATATTGCAAAAATACGTGGTGCTGGAATCATGAATGGGGGTTTCTCTGAGCTAAAAACAGGAACGCAGCTTGTATTGCTTCCACCCATCGAGTCCCACAGGCAACAAACAGTGGGGCACTCTGCAGCCATGACAAAGAAAACATAGTTCTTTGTACCCACGTGAGAAGCAGCCTGCCCCCTCCCTGACTCCCAACAGCGAGACATAAGCCTTCGTTCCTTGGGGGGAAAGATCCAGGATTCTCACCCCAGTCTTTTGGAATATAAGAAGTCTCTCTCCAAGAGCCTTCATTTGTCTAGGGCTTTTAGAACCAGAGAGGTCTCCAAGGTGTGGAATGTTAATCCCTGGGACAGTGGGGGAAATAACAGTCCCTTTTTCCCTTGGATTCCTAATGATTTCAGCTGAGGTGGTATTTTGAACCTTAACTATTGAGGATGTTAACTGAGAAGTTTTATTATCCTTACAAATCAGAGAAATTAAAAAAATGAATAGGGAGAAAAAAACCAATCAGAGCTCTAAGGAAAAGTCAAGGCAAACCACCACCTGCAGCCACATAGAATCAAGGTACCCTTGTCTGGAGAGTATTAAGACAACTCTGAAAAGCTTTTTTTGTTTTCTTGCTTTTCTTTTAACAAAATACAAAACAAAAACTATCACATTAAAGTTGGGCAGAGCAACTCAGGAGAAGGCACCAGAGTTCTCTGGAAGACAACTCAGGAGAAGGCAACCAGAGTCAGAGAGCCACCGGTTCCCACACTCGGAAGTCTCATATAACCACTACGCCGAAAGCTGAAATGTAGAGGCAAAGGTCCAGGCTGAGCCCCAGGGCTTTCACTAAAGTGCGGAAACTGTGTCTTGTTTCTGCGGATGGAAATGCACATCCTTCACGTTCTTCACGGGGGGGAAGAAACCTGGGACAGTCAGCTCTGTCCACACGACTCTGGACTCTGACCCCCGGAATTTCACTTTGTGGATTTGTGACAAAGATGATGAAGGAAGCCAAGAAGAGTCCCAAGGCTCCCATTACGGGGGCGGCTAAGATAGACAGAGTGGAAAGCAGGATGCAAAGGAAGCGATGCAGGCAGCGCTTGAGTGGCAGGCCTCTGAAGGTGAGGACGGAAGTGCTCTGGGGGAGAAGGGATGGATGCCCCGCCCCACCCCAGGAAGATGTAGTCTTGTAACCTGCATGTCCTACTCATTTTTTTCCCGGTGAGTTGTAAAGCTGGAAACAGTAAATGACATTTTGTTTTCCTCTTTTCCAATTTGGCCACCAACTTGTGTCAACATCTGGTCCCGCAGCTAACTTTGAGAATCTGTCCAATAATGAACCCGAGAGAAGAGTTGCGATGGCAAACCTGAGCACATGGGTTCCTACATGAAGTATTGTGCTAGACTGTTTTTAAATGATCCTTCCATGTCCTGATCTGGAATACTTTTCATTGTCTAGTGGAGTGAAAACGGCACACAACACAGCTCTTGCTCCAAAAGGAATAAGAAATTTTGTTCTGAGCCAAATACAAGTGGCCAATGCCGAGAAACTCACATGGAGGTTATCTTAAATGAGCTAGTACTCTCTTCCACGGAAGAGGCTACATGGCTGCTCATAATTTAGAGCAAAAGGTCATAGATTAATACAATACATGGTGGAGATGTCAGCTACACACAGCACACAGCCACTCAAGAGAAAGGAAATCTCTTCAAAAGGACCCAGTCCAGGTTTTTGTTTGGGACTGGTGGGAGTCAGTGGTCCAACTCAGAGTCAAAAGTGTTGCCTGACAGTAACAATAGCGTTAGAGGTCAGAAACAGAAATTGGTCATTAATGGCTTTTAAGGGGGACTGAAGTTAGCCAGAGGTCATTTTGGTCCTTGATCTACAGCATTCCTGTCTTCCGGTCTGGGTTTCTGATTGGTCAATTGCTACCATGTAAAAGAATCTTTTACATGGATGTGGCCCCTGTCAAGGAACTGCAGTTCACAGCATGGGGAAAGATGTGGAGACTTGGCCTCATTGTCTCTGGAAGATTATGGACAAGAAGAGTTTAAATGCAGCCGAGAAGAGTTTGCACACCTAGCGCAGGAACAGTGGAAATAGAAAATTCCATGAGTTTACACTAAGGAACATACTAAATCCGCTCGTGGGCAAGGGACAGGAACAAACAGAAGCATTTTCTCAGGGACTCAGATTTATTTGCTCAACAAACTTTTGAGTGGCTGCTCTGTGCCCAGCACGGAATTTTCCCCAAAGACGGTGCTGGGGAAATTGCGCTCCAGTAGGAAGGCTGAGGCATTACCATGAGTCCCACCATGTCAGGTGGCAGAAATGCTTTGATGAAAAATTAAATCGTATGTCCCAGAGATGGGGCTGCTATTTTGAATGGGATAATGAGGGAAGGTTTCTCTCTAGGAAAGACCCAAAGCAAGAGGGGCTCCAATCACTGACAAGGCTAGTTTCTATTCCCCAGGAACTCCGGTTCATAGAGTACCTGGAACCCAACCCTAACACATTCTTGGTGAACTTCCAGTCCAGGAAGACACCTGGGTCCACAGCCTGCCACCCTAGTTTCTCTGCATTTCCCCCAAATATATATAAACAGAAATGGCCAAGGAAAATGGATTTATTTACAGTTTGGACAAAACGGAAAGAGACACAGGCTTTGATTTTCTCCTACAGCACCTTGTAGTGCTGTGTCGCCTTTCCTGTGTGCACAGAGACACACATATACAAGACGTGTGCCACTCAGAGGACCCTGCCAGGTGCAAGACTCTGGGGCCCTCTCTTTCCGGGGAGATTCTGGAGAAATCCTAATTTGTTTCCTCAAGGCTTGGGGGGGGGGTCCAGTGTTCCACCAGCAGAGAACTGGGTGGCTACCATCTACCCTTTCTCCACTGGGCACACACGAGTTGCTGTTGATCACATAGCCCGGCACTGTTCTGGGCAGTGTAAGGCATACAAGGGAAGAGCGTGCAATCTGGAGAGTCATATTCCAGACTTAGCTCCTGCTTTCCTACAGAGTGACCTTGACCCGGACCCCTCTGCGACATTCTCAATTCTCAAACAAGGAATACTTTCAATTATCCCACAGAAACAATGCTTTTAAAGACTTCATCCGGTGTCTGGTATAAAAGTGTTAAATCTACTGTTACTGCCGCTAACTTGAGAGTCAGCTCTTGTTGAACTTGAAGAATTCTTTTCCCCAACCGTATTCAGAACAATTGACAAATAAAGCTTGTCTGTACTCCAGACAGAGTGTGATGCTTTGGTATATGCACTATGAGATGATCCCTGAAATCTAACTTGTTGATATAAGGACCGCAGCTTACCCTGGGGGGGGGGGGGGAGATTGATGGGGAAGCTCAGCCAATCACATTTGGCTAGGGTGTGGCCGCCTGGGATCAGGGAAGAAAACCTGGGAATCCAGGTGCGCTTGCTCTCTCTTTTTTTATTTATTAAAGATTTCTGTCTCCTCCCCGCCACCGCCTCCCACTTCCCTCCCCCTCCCCCAAACAACTCCCCCTCTCTCGTCAGCCCAAAGAGCAGTCAGGGTTCCCTGCCCTATGGGGAGTCCAAGGACCTCCCACTTCCTTCCAGGTCTAGTAAGGTGAGCATCCAAATAGCCTAAGCTCCCACAAAGCCAGTACGTGAGTAGGATCAAAACCCTGTACCATTGTTCTTGAGTTCTCAGCAGTCCTCATTGTCAGCTATGTTCAGCGAGTCCGGTTTTATCCCATGCTTTTTCAGACCCAGTCCAGCTGGCCTTGGTGAGTTCCCAATAGAACATCCCCATTGTCTCAGTGTGTGGGTGCACCCCTCGTGGTCCTGAGTTCCTTGCTCGTGCTCTCTCTCCTTCTGCTCCTGATTTGGACCTTAAGATTTCAGTCCAGTGCTCCAATGTGGGACTCTGTCTCTGTCTCCTTTCATCGCCTGATGAAGGTTAATATCCAGGAGGATGACTATATGTTTTTCTTTGGGTTCACCTTCTTATTTAGCTTCTCTAGGATCACGAATTATAGACTCAATGCCCTTTATTTATGGCTAGAAACCAATTATGAGTGAATACATCCCATGTTCCTCTTTTTGGGTCTGGCTTACCTCACTCAGGATAGTGTTTTCTATTTCCATCCATTTGCATGCAAAATTCAAGAAGTCATTGTTTTTTACTGCTGAGTAGTACTTTAATATGTATATATTCCATACTTTCTTCATCCATTCTTCCATTGAAGGACATCTAGGTTGTTTCCAGGTTCTGGCTATTTCAAACAATGCTGCTATGAACATAGTTGAGCATATACTTTTGTTGTATGATAGGGCATCTCTTGGGTATATTCCCAAGAGTGGTATTGCTGGGTCCAGGGGTAGGTTGATCCCGAATTTCCAAAGAAACCGCCACACTGCTTTCCAAAGTGGTTGCACAAGTTTGCATTCCCACCAGCAATGGATGAGTGTACCCCTTACTCCACAACCTCTCCAGCAAAGGCTATCATTGGTGTTTTTGATTTTAGCCATTCTGACAGGTGTAAGATGGTATCTTAAAGTTGTCTTGATTTGCATTTCCCTAATCACTAAGGAAGTTGAGCATGACCTTAAGTGTCTTTTGGCCATTTGAACTTCTTCTGTTGAGAATTCTCTGTTCAGCTCAGTGCCCCATTTTATAATTGGGTTGATTAGCCTTTTACAGTCTAGTTTCTTGAGTTCTTTATATATTTCAGACCTTTGTCAGTTGCGGGGTTGGTGAAGATCTTCTCCCAGTCAGTGGGTTGCCTTTTTGTCTTAGTGACAGTTATCAGCTGTAGGAGTTCTTTGGTAGAGTTTTTGGGGTTGCTTATGTACACTATCATATCATCTGCAAATAACGAAAGTTTAACTTCTTCCTTTCTAATATGAATCCTCTTGATCCCCTTATGTTGTCTTATTGCTATTGCTAGAACTTCAAGCACTATATTGAAGAGGTATGGAGAGAGTGGACAGCCTTGCCGTGTTCCTGATTTTAGTGGGATGGCTTTGAGTTTTTCTCCGTTTAATTTAATGTTGGCTGTCGGCTTGCTGTAAATAGCTTTTTGTTTGTTTGTTTGTTTGTTTTTGTTTTTTCGAGACAGGGTTTCTCTGTGGTTTTGGAGCCTGTCCTGGAACTAGCTCTTTTAGACCAGGCTGGTCTCGAACTCACAGAGATCCGCCTGCCTCTGCCTCCCGAGTGCTGGGATTAAAGGTGTGCACCACCACCGCCCGGCTGTAAATAGCTTTTATTATATTTAGGTATGACCCTTGTATCCCTAATCTCTCCAAGACATTTATTATAAAGGGGTATTGAATTTTGTCGAACCTCCTGGATATTAACCTTCATCAGGCGATGAAAGGAGACAGAGACAGAGACCCACATTGGAGCACCAGACAGAAATCTCCAAGTCCAAATCAGGAGCAGAAAGAGAGAGAGCACAAGCAAGGAACTCAGGACCGCAAGGGGTGCACCCACACACTGAGACAATGGGGATGCTCTATTGGGAACTCACCAAGGCCAGCTGGACTGGGTCTGAAAAAGCATGGGATAAAACCGGACTCGCTGAACACAGCTGACAATGAGGACTGCTGAGAACTCAAGAACAATGGCACAGGGTTTTGATCCTACTGCACGTACTGGCTTTGTGGGAGCTTAGGCTATTTGGATGTTCACCTCACTAGACCTGGAAGGAAGTGGGAGGTCCTTGGACTCCCCACAGGGCAGGGAACCCTGACTGCTCTTCGGGCTGATGAAGGAGGGGGAGTTGATTGGGGGAAGGAGAGGGAAATGGGAGGCAGTGGCGGGGAGGAGACAGAAATCTTTAATAAATAAATAATTTAAAAAAAAGAAAGTGCTGATAAGATGGGGTGTCGGTGAGGAGTTATGTTAGGTCAAGGAGTAGCAAGGCATGGCACCATTCTTTCAGAGAAAGGTAGGTCTTAGCTATTACTAAAGGGAATCTTAAGATTGAGGTCAGGAGTCAACAAAACTCCAGACAACTCGGTCAGAACAAGTGTTCCAAAAGGAACTGAATCTGAACTAGCCGAGTGTCCTGATTGCACGCTTTAATCTCACCAGTTAGGAAGCAGAAGTAGGCCGATCTCTGTGAGTTCAAGGCCAGCCTGCCCAGAGAGACAGAAGAAAGAGGAGACCAAAGATCCAAGTTGAAAACACGGGGCAGACCTCCAGGATAGGAGGCCTGGGAAGACTCTGACAGCCAGGAACAAAGAGTCCCAAGGTCTGCTCCTTCAATAAACATACGTTGAGTACCAGGTTTATTTGAGGTCTTGGGGGCCCAACCTGAGGAAGATAAGAAACCAGTAAAGACAAGGAAATACAATAACTTTAATGGAGTGTAATAAGAGCGAGCGCAGAGGGAAATTCAGAATTCCCAGAATGCAAAGGAGAGAGCAGCTAACGAAGCCACATATCAGAGGCAATCCCAACGATTGGGGTCTTAAAGACTGAATCAGAGTCGGCTAGGTAAGCTAGATGCTCTAAGGAGAGCGAGCACGTGCCAGGCACCTGCTCGTCATGGTCAACGGCAAGGACGCAAGCGGCTGGAAACATAACCATTTCCGGAGTTCCCGGCTGCCAACCAGGGTTGCGGGAGAAGACTGGCTGCGGGAGATGGGAGAGGAGCGTGGAGAGGTTTACAAGAGAGCTTCTGGGAAGCCTAGGAAAGCAAGGACTTCTTCCTAAAGGCCAAAGAAAGCCTTTGAAGAATTTCACAGAGGAGTGATAGACCAGGAAGTACATATAACTGAGAAGTTGTTACGGGGATGGAGAGATGGCTCGGTGGTTAAGAGCGCTGGCTGCTCTTCCAGAGGTCCTGAGTTTGATTCCCAGCAACCACATGGTGGCTCACACCATCTATGGTGTGATCTGATGCCCTCTTCTGGAATAAAGGCATACATTCAGATAGAGTACTCGTATACATACAATAAATAAAATCTTTATAAAAAAAAAGTTGTTATGGGCTGCAGAGATGGCTCGGAGGTTAAGAGCACTGACTGCTCTTTCAGAGGTCCTGAGTTCAATTCCCAGCACCCACATGGTGGCTCACAGCCATCTATAGTGAGATCTGGTGCCCTTTTCTGGCCAGCAAGCATACAAACAGACAGAACACTGTATACATAATAAATAAATCTTTAAAAAAAAGTTGTTATGACTATACACACATGCAAGCAAAGCACTCATACACAAGTCAGGCATGGCGGCACATGGGCACAGTACCAGTGCGGGTGACACAGAGACAGGAAGATCCCCAGAGCTTGCTGAGCAGACAGCCTAGCCTGCTCTGCAAGTTCCAGACCTGTGTGAGGCCTTCTTCAATTAAAAAAAGTAGATGAGCCTATGGAATGCCACCCAAGGTTTATACACATGCATGCATGTGCACACACACATATGCATGCACCTGTGTATACACATACGCATGCATGAACCTCTGTGTGGACACACATGTATGAACTAGTGTATAAACACACACATGTGCTCATGTGTGCACACACACCTAAATGCAGACCCTACAAAGTCACCTTCTGCTTTCTTTCTAGTTGTTCCTGGACAGCTACTCTTGCAGAATCAGTGAACTCCGAGTTCAATGAGAGAACTTGCCTCCAAAAATAGTGGAGAGCAATTGAGAAAGACACTGAACATCAATTTCTGGCTTCCCTACACACACGTGTGTACATGCAGACTTGCATGTGCACACATAAACACACACAAAGAAATGGAAGGTGTTGACACTCCGATCTGCAACAGTAGCCCAGACTCCTCTTTTTCCCTGCTATTTTGTCTTCTCTTTCTTCTTCCCACCCCTATATCCATAAACTTTCATTTCTCTCTAAGAATACCTTTCTCGGGGACTGGAGAGGTGGCTCAGAGGTTAAGAGCACTTACGGCTCTCTTCCAGAGGTCCTGAGTTCAGTTCCCAGCAACCACATGGTGGCTCATAACCATCTGTAATAAGATCTGGTGTCCTCTTCTGGCTTGCAAGGACACATGCAGGTAGAACACTACACTAAATAAATAAATAGATAAATTCTTAAAAAAAAAAAAAAAAAGAATACCTTTCTCCAATTTTGCTGCTTGGATGAACTACCAGGAAACTCTGTTTACTACATAGTCTCAGGCTCCATTCACAGCTCTCAGTTCCTCGGTCAAGGTGAGGTTGCAAGAATTTGTATCATAAGCAGACGGGGTGATGTTCATCCCACCGTGAGAAACCATTGTCTTGGAAGATGTAGGTGTCGTCCATCATTCTCGACCCTGACGTGAGCTGAGGGAGATGGGAATGGTGTTGCGGCCAACTTCTCCATTTCCCAAAGTTCTTGAGTCTAAGAACTCAGTCTTAGCCAGGCGGCGGTGGCGCCTTTAATTAACACCTTTAATCCCAGCACTTGGGAGGCAGAGGCAAGCGGATCTCTGTGAGTTCGAGGCCCACCTGGTCTACAAGAGCTAGTTCCAGGACAGGCTCCAAAGCTACAGAGAAACCCTGTCTTGAAAAAACAAAACAAAACCAAAAAAACAAAAAAAAAAAAAAAAAACACCTCCATCTTGTCAGCTCATACCTCACATACGTTCTGGCCTATAGAGAGGTGTCTGTGTAGTTTAAGATGTAGACTATGACTGAGTGACAGCTTCCCAAGCCTTCTGCACTTGACTCACAAGTGTGGTGACTTGGTCCCATTATGTATCATAACAATAATTACCACTATCACCACATCGGAAGCCGCCATATGTAAAGCCCCTACTATGTTTCAAACAACATGAAAAATCTTTTATTAGCATTGTTTTCCTTAATACAGTAATTCTCTGTAGCAAATACTATCATTATCCCCACACTGTCCCAGTGAGGAAGCTTAAGATTGAGGGAAGTTACATTCTGGGTCATGACCTTGTAAAAAGACCACTTAAACTGTACTATGAATCCCATATGTTTTCCCGTTAATGTTACTGATGTGTTTGCCTTCCAAATGTTCCCTGTAACAATAACACAATCATAAATAATGACAATATCAAAGATCTAAAACGAAAAGGCGGGGCCAGCGAGATGGCTGAGCAAGCCAAGTCACCTGTTGCCAAGCCTGACAACCTGGGTTCAACTCCTGCAACCCATGCGGTACGAGGAGAGAACCAGCTCCTGAAAAGTACAGCGCAAATTATCCTCTGACCTCCGACCGTTGGAAGCAAAAACACTGGGTATTGTCTTGAACCTGTATGGACAAAATAAAGGCAACCTTGCTAGAGAGGGGAGGAAGCAGATCCTGTTCTAAAGTTTCGTAAAATATTAACTCTATGTAGAATATAAAATTTTAGGTGTGGGGATGAGGGCAGAGCTCAGCGGTAAAACACTTGCCTCGCAAGTGTGATAATTCTATATTTGGACCCCAAATCTGCCAAAAAGCAAAGCAAAATGCTAAATATGTATGCTGTGCTGAGGGAGAAATAAAAAAATGCATGTACAAAAATTGCAGGGTCACAGACAAAAGCTGATCAAAACAGCAACGTTTAAATCTGAAGAAGACAGGAAAGGAAGAACAAGATCAGAAAATGACACCATAGTGGAATTAATCCAAACACATCAATAATTGTATTAAATATAAGCAAGCAAAAGGTCCGAGAGAGCTCCGAGGAAAAAGTGCTTGGCTTGCAAACCTGATGGCCTGAGTTCAATCCCTGGTTTGAGATCCTCTCCCGAAAGACTACCGATGTGGAAGTATAAGCCAAATAAAGCCCTTTCCTCCTCCAACTTGCTTTTGCTCATGATGTTTCGTCAGAGGAATAGAAGCCCTAACTAAGACAAGCACCGCGACACAAGCATGCCTATCTGTACACACAAGAAAACACACACATACAAATCTTCACTTTAAATAGATATAAAACTAAAGTAAGGAAAGACATACCACAGAAACCACTAATTAAAAGTGGACACCATGACAAGGAATACTTATTACCAGGTGTAAAGAAGTATATTACATAGTAACAAAATCTTCATTGCTATCCCTTCACCAAGAAGACATTATGGTTATAAAAGAATATGTACTTGAAAACAAATTTTTAAAGTATATGAAACAGAAAAAAAGCAATAGATAAACACACCGTCATAGTTGGAGAATTCAGTCTTCTCAGCGGTTGGTAGAGGAAGTACAGTTCCCAAGTACAAATTGGGAAAGAAATAATAATCCTTGTGCTGTGGAGAAAGCTGGCAGTAAAGTCCTTGCCATAAAAGCCCTGAGTTCTGTCCCATAAACGCCAGTCATGCTGGCATGCTCGTTAACCCTGGCACCGGGGACACAAGAGACAAGTAAGTAGATTCTTGGGTCTCACGGGCTGACGATTCTAGGCTAACCAGTGAACCCGTGAGTCTCAATAAAGAGACTCAGCCTTGAGGACAAGGTTAGAGATGGCTCAGCAGTTGAGAGCATCCACTGTCCTCGCAGGTTTGAGCTTGGTGGCACAGCCTTTAATCTCAGCTCTCCGAAGACAGAGGCAGACAGAGCTCTGAGTTTGAGGCCAAACATAGTGAGTCTCAAGACAGCCAGAGCTACACAGAATGACCCTGTCACTAGTACAAACTTAACACATAGTTCTGTCACTAGCTGTGTGACCTGAGGAAGCCTTTACTTTCCTCATTTGTAAATGGTTTGAGAAGGGACAAAAAATACTAGCAAATAGTGATAAGCCTTTACCTTCGTCTTCACTAAGGAAAATGCCGTCTGCATCTGCGGTTCTCCCTTTCCTACCTATCACCCATCAGTGCTACCCCAGCCCTGCTGATGGCTCTGTCTTCTGCGCGTTCTTTCCCCAGCTGTGCTGTGTAGACTAAGGAATATCTTCACTCGTGTTTAAATGAAAAGAGTGTCACTGGGTTTGAAAATGTCAGAAGAGAAGGAAGAAGAGGAAAGGAAAGGGGAACAAACAGGAAAAAAGGAAAAAGAAAGTATGAAATGGGGAGAAATTGAGAATATTTTTAAGCATTATACTATCTCAGTTTGAGAGATTTAGGATTTGAGTTTGACCAAGGAAAGAGAAGACAGACGTGAGGCAGGCAGGAGAGTGGATGGGTGATAAATACGTGACAGATAGATGGGTAGCCAAGCAAGAATGCATGATAGCTAGATTACATGATAGACTGATAGATAGAAGGATGAGAGAGAGAGGATAGATAGATAGATAGATAGATAGACAGACAGACAGACAGATAGAAAAATGATGGATGGATAGACAGAACATATGGGAAGGAAGGGGTAGGACTAGATAGATAGGTAGGAAGATAGGTAAGTAGGTACGTAGATAGGTAGGTAGATAGATAGATAGATAGATAGATAGATAGATAGATAGATAGATAGATAGAACAGAACATATGGGAAGAGAAGGGGGACAGGATATGACAGCAGAAGGATCCACTCTGTCACAGACAGACTTCCTTCAGGGCTTTTTGGGTGACAGGGATAAAAATTCAGATTATTTTGCATTGCCCAGCACACAGTAATGCCTAGGCAGGGCCATGAGCCAGGCTGGTTTTATAGGCCACATGGGAATAACCCACAGAAATAGAGACGGTCCGGTGAGATCCTAGGTACAAAACTGTAATTGCTTCACTGTGAAGTTTCCTTCGGCTGTCCATTTTAAAGTTAATTCACATGAGTAACTCAACATTCCAAAGAATTCCTGGTTCAAAGCCCCCCACTTTCAATTCCCAAGTACCAACATGGTGGCTCTCAACTATCTGTAACCCCAGTTCCAGGGGAACCTGCTGCCCTCTTCTGGCCTCCTAGGGTACTACATGCATGTGGCGCATGCACATAGATAAATACCCATACACATAAAATTTTAAAAGTCTTTAAAAATTGTGATACATACACCAAATAGATAAATACACCATCAGTGTTTCTTTCTCCGCAGTTGGTAGAAGAAGTACACAGGAAATTGGAAACGTTATAATAGACCTTCAACTGTGAAGAAAGCAAGAAAAAGGGGCCACAGTGCCAGTCCTTAGCATCTGTGTGAAAAGCCAGGAGCTGTCTCGAGGCACGGCCTTGGCTCCTAGCCAACGAAGACGATAAGTACCAAACAGAGCATCGGCTACTTAGCCTTACGTGGCCACTTCCTACCTGTGTTTCCTTAACAGGGCACAAGTGTCTCTTTGGGCCTCGGTATTCTTACCTCTAAAAATAGGCATAATGGTGGCCATTATGCCCTCTGTAAAATTTTTATCAGGAAGAGGAAACAAGAGAACGTATCTGAAGGTGTTTTATGTTGGATCGCCCCTGCCTGGTGGCCTAGCCCCGTGGAATTACTCTACCGTTCTGTCCCTTCTTCGGGACTGGGAGGAAGCAGTGCTTATGTGAACCATGTGGGCACTCACTGGGGACTTCACGGGTTGTGCTCGGCCTCCCTAAAGAGCCCTTCCTCAAGCACAATCGTCAGGGCGCAAAACAAATTTATTTGCATTGTGAAACAGTCCATCTGCTATGCGACAGCAAATTAAGCGCGGGTGACTATTCCTGTAAAACACGTCCTGCGTACAGCACTACTATTATGGGGTGGATAGACCTGGTGAAGAATCAATTAAAAACTCTGACACACGAGCTGGAGCCCAAAGACCTGTTTCACAGGTTTACCCAGAAGGAAAGAATCCTGTAACATTAGTGCTTGGAAGCCGATGGAGGCGCGACTTCTGGGACAGGTCCCCGGGTTTGCCAGGCAAACCTGAGCCTTTCTGAAGTGCTAGTTAAAGGATTACAGCTTTCCGGGCACCATCGGGCCACCAGCAGAATGGTGGAGCAAGAAGGGTTACCGCCACGTGGGCCATCTGAGGACAACCGTGAGTTCTCTTGAGATTTGGAGGGAATGGGGTAGCTGTGTGTTCTTAACGTTGGCTCCCATTTTGAAGCGAAAGCCAACGTTGCGGAAGTAAAGGGCATGGGATATTAAGGCTGAGATGTCTGTCTGTTTCCAAATCGGGGCTTAGCCTGTGAAAAAGCAGATCTGGATTCCATCCAGGAAGCGACCCACAAAAACCAAGGGAGAGTGTTAGCAAGGGCTAGGAATCGCGCACATTCTGTAACAGCGAGTGTGATGTTCACGAGTGTGTAATTCAGACGTCTGTGTAAGCCGTCTTCCCAGCTCACTGTCTCTCAAGCTGCATAAAGAGAAGAGTTTGAGGTTCGGGCAGGCAGGCGAGCTCCAGAAGCTGCCTACACAGGAACAACAGTGGGCGTCAAGAAGCTTGCCAGACCCAGGGGAAGTGAAAGCTGAGCTGTGGTCCGGGCTGAGGGACAGGTAGTACTTGGGAGACCCTGCTAAACCCTAATTCAGAAGCAAAGAGAGAGAGAGAGAGAGAGAGAGAGAGAGAGAGAGAGAGAGAGAGAGAGAGAGAGAGAGAGAGAGAGAGAGAGAGAGAGAAAGCTAGGGGGAGTGATAAGGTCATGCTCCTCCAGCAATTCAGTGGGAGAGAGAGACAGAGAAAGCTAAGGAACCAGGTGCAGGACAAGACAAGGCCTGCCCACTCCTGTGCCGAGCCTCTGTTCGGAGTCGGGCATTTTCACAGGAAATGTTCTCACGGGACAGGAATCCACTCAGTTCATAGGAAAAACTGGTTTGCAGTTCTGGACATGAAATCTACTCTCAACATCTTTTCATTTTTAATATAAAAAGTTTATATACATATATGTGTGTGTGTGTGAAAGTTGATACAGATATATATATTACAAAAAGGTTGATATAAAAACAGAACCCCCTTCTTAGCCAAAAAGAGTTTGATCCTTTGCTAACTTAAGTTACTTTTTTAAAAAAATGTTTATTTACTTACTTCTCAGTGTTGGACTGGAACTCAGGGCCTCCCGCGTGCAAGGCAAGCACTATTAGTACCACTGAGTCACACGCCCAGCCCTTTAGTTGCTATTTAAATTTTTTTGAAGATTTATTTATTTTATGTGCATGAGTGTTTTGCGGGTATGCGTGTATGCATGTGAATCTATGTGCCTGGTGCTTGAAGAGGCAAGAAGAAGGTAACAGATCCTCCAGAACTGGAGTTATAGATGACTGTGAGCCACCACGTGGGTGCTGGGAACTGAACTCAGATCCTCTGGAGGATCTTAACCACCAAGCCATCTCTCCATCCCTGATACTTAAGTCTTAAGTCCCCTCTTCTTGAAAAATATATTTTTGAAGATCAATATAAACCTGCGTCTATTAGCTTTCTTTGTCTTTGAGAGGCTCAGAATAAGCAGGGAACTCAGAGCCTTGGAGGTTTGCCGAAGTTCTGGGATGCAGAGAGTCAGGCCATGTTGTGCCCGACCTCCATTCTACCCTACCACCACGCGGTCTCTCCTCCTCAACTGCACTTTCGAACCCCACAATGTTTTCACCTATGAGTTCAATTTTTCTTTAAGTTTTTATTCATTTATTGTATTTTATGTGCATTCTATGTGTATGAGGTTTTTGCCTGCATGTGTGCTCATGCACCATATGCATGTCTGGTGCCCCAGGAGGTCAGAAGAGGTTATCAACCCTCTCTGCAAGAGCAGCAGGGTGCTCCTAATCTCCCAGTCATCTCTCCAGCCCCTTGTGTCTAGGGTATAAAGCAACAATTAAAACTGGGTACCACTGAAATATTTGATCTTTCCATCTGACAGAAGAATGTGATTCCCCCCTGAATTATGAGTTAAAGACAAATCAGTCGTAAAAGCCCAGCAGCTTGTAACCTGTTTCTCCCAACATGGTCTTCCTTTCTCTTTTCTCAAAGGAATGGGAGAGGTTGTCCTGGCCCTGTCCACTCCCTCTTCCCACCTGGGTATTGCCCAAATTCCAAAGCCTCACCACAGATAAACCAGCTCCTCCCTAAAGATGAAACTCTTTGTGGGCTGGGAAGGCAGCTCCATCACTGACATGCTTGCCTTGCCGGCAGTGAAGAACAGACCTAGACCTCCAAAGACACATTAGAAAGAATAATAATAAACTGTCATGCTTGTAATCCCAGGGCTGGCAAGTCTGAGACAGGCAGATTCTTAGGCTCAATGGACAGCTGGCCTAGCCTAATTCTGGCCAGTGAGAGACAGACCCTGCCTCCAAAACAAGAAGGTGGTTAGCTCCTGAGGTTGACCTATGGCTTACATATGCAGAGAAAGAGAAAGAGAAAGAGAGAGAGAGAGAGAGAGAGAGAGAGAGAGAGAGAGA